>NW_027397081.1:33160102-33452286 GCF_003265705.2 Callorhinus ursinus
TCAGGGGGGTGTTAAATTCCCCCACTATTATTGTATTGCTGTCAAGGTGTTTCTTCGCTTTTGTTATTAATTGCCTTCTATAATTGGCTGCTCCCATGTTCAGGGCATAGATATTTACAATTGTTAGATCTTCTGTTGGAAAGACCGTTTAAGTAGGATATAGTGTCCTTCCTCATCTCTTATTACAGTCTTAGTTTTAAAATCTAATTTGTGTGATATAAGGATTTCCACCCCAGCTTTCTTTTGGTGTCCATTAGCATGGGAAATGGTTTTCCACCCCCTCACTTTCAATCTGGGGGTGTCTTTGGGTCTAAAATGAGTCTCTTGCAGACAGCATATTGATAGGTCTTGTTTTTTAATCCAATCTGATAGCCTGTGTCTTTTGATTGGGGCATTTAGCCCATTTACATTCAGGGTAACTATTGAAAGGTATGCATTTATTGCCATTGTATTGCCTGTAAGGTGACTGTTACTGTATATTATCTGTGTTCCTTTCTGGTCTGTGCTGCTTTTAGGCTCTCTCTTTGCTTAGAGGACCCCTTTCAGTATTTCTTGGAGGGCTGGTTTTGTGTTTGCAAATTCCTTTAGTTTTTGTTTGTTCTGGAAGCTTTTTATCCCTCCTTCAATTTTCAATCACAGCCTAGCTGGATATAGTATTCTTGGCTGCATATTTTTCTCATTTAGTGCTCTCAAGATCTCATGCCAGTCCTTTCTGGCCTGCCAGGTCTCTGTGAATAGGTCTGGTGCCAATCTAATATTTCTACCATTGTAGGTTACATATCTCTTCTCCCGAGCTGCTTTCAGGATTTTCTCTCTGTCTCTGAGACTCGTAAGTTTTACTATTAGATGTTGGGGTGTGACTTATTTTTATTGATTTTGTGAGGGGTTCTCTGTGCCTCCTGGACTTTGATGCCTGTTTCCTTCCTCACATTAGGGAAGTTCTCTGCTATTATTTGCTCCAAAATATCTTCTGCCCCTCTCTCTCTTTCTTCTTCTGGGATCCCAATTTTTCTAATGGTGTTTCATCTTATCGTGTCGCTTATTTCTCGAATTCTGCCCTCGTGATCCTGTAGTTGTTTTTCTCTCTTTTTCTCAGCCTCTTTATTTTCCATCATTTGGTCTTCTATATCGCTGATTCTCTCTTCTGCCTCATTTATCCTAGCAGTTAGTGCCCCCATTTTTGATTGTACCTCATTAATAGCCTTTTTCCTTTTGACTTGGTTAGAGATTAGTTCTTTTATTTCTCCAGAAAGGTTTTCTCTAATAACTTCCACCCTTTTTTCAAGCCCAGCTAGTATCCTTAAATTCATGATTCTGAACTCTCGGTCCAACATCGTACTGATGTCCATATTGAGTAGGTCCCTGGCTGAGGGTACTATCTCTTGTTCTTTTTCCTGAGGTGATTTTTTTCGTCTTGTCATTTTGTCCAAGGGAGAATAGATGAATGAGAGAACAAAATGCTAACAGGTTAACAACATACCCAGCAAATATACTCTATGCAAATCAGAAAAGACCTGAGACCAGGGGAAAAGAAAGGGAAAGAAAGAAAAAAGAAAGAGAAAAGAAAGAAAGAAAGAAAAAAAAGAAAAAGATTAAAAACAAAAACAGAACAATATATAAAAACCCAAATATGATCAAATATGATCAGGCTAGTGCATAGATTAGTGCCACACACTAGATTTTGGGTGTATTTTGGTCTGTTAGAAAAAAGTGCCTCCTAAAATTTTAAAGGAAGAAAGACTTATATATGTACAAAATAAGGGTTGATTCAACGAAGGGATGGAAGATGACTGTAAAGATGAAAAGTATAAAAGATTTTATAAAAGGAATTGATATGATAAGTTGTTTGATAAAACAAAGAAGAAGATTTAAAAAAAAAAGGGAGAGAATGTGATCAGGCAGGAGACTAGAACAAAGCCATACAATAGTGATTTAGGGTATATTTTGATCTGTTAGAAGAAACTGTATCTCAAAATTTTAATGAGAAAACAAGTTATATATATATGCCAAAAATAAGGCTAACTACTATGAAAGGATAAAATATGACTCTAAAAATGAAAAATAAAAAATGTTTATTTAAAAAAAGGGATTGATAAGATGTGATTGAAAAAGGAAAAAAGAAAAATTCAAAAAACAGTTAAAAAAATTAACTTTGAAAAATTCATGAATCATGGTAAAAAAAGCCATGAATTCTATGTGCAGTATTCCCCTAGCGCTGGAGTTCTCCCGTTCTCCTTGATCGGTAAACTTGGTCTTGGCTTGCTGGTTGTTTGTGCTGATCTTCTGGGGGAGGGTCCTGTTGCCATGGTTCACAAATGTCTTTGCTGGAGGCGGAATTGCCCCGCCCTGTTGGTCCCAGCTAAGTAATCTGCTCAGGTTTGCTCTCGGAGCTTTTGTTCCCTGCAAGCTGTCTGTACAGCTTTGGAGGACGACAGTGAAAATGGCGGCCTCCCAATCTCCGCGCCAGAGGAGGCAAGAACTCGGGGCTCTGCTCCTCAGTGCGCCCCCAGAGAAAAGCAGCCAGTCACTCCCGTGTCCCCGGTCTCCAGCCGCACTCCGGCCTGTGACCGAGCGTTTCTATCTCTGGCACCCGACCCCATGTGGAGTCTCCAAAGCCAGCAGATCCCTGTGGTGTGCTCCCGCGCCGCTCCTCCAGGGGGAGGAATGGGAGTCTCCCCGGATCTGCCGCTTGTTGGGTTCCTGCTGGAGGAGCAGTAGCCTGACTGGGCCGCGGATCACAGTTTATGGCAACCCCGAGCTGAGAGCCCGCGCCTCGGCTCCGTCTCTGCAGCCGGCTTCCCCGCTCTGATACCTGTGAGCTCTGCCGCACTCAGGCACCCCCGGTCTTTCTGTGACTCCGAGGGTCCTGAGACCACACTGTCCCGCGAGGGTTCCACCTCCTGCTTAGCCACTGGAGCGTCGTCCCTCCGCGGAGCCGACTTTTAAAAGTTCCGATTTTGTGCTCCGTGGCTCTATCACTTGCCAGAAGCGGCCGACGGAGGCCCCCTCCCCCGCCATCTATCCTCCCGAATATCACCTTGGATTCACTTCTCCGCACGTCCTACCTTCCAGTAAGTGGTCGCTTCTCTGTTCAGAGAGTTGTTGCTACTCTCCTCTTCGATCTCCTGTTGAGTTCATAGGTGTTCAGAATGGTTTGATCCCTATTCAGCTGAATTCCTGAGACCAGACGAAATCCAGGTCTCCTACTCCTCCGCCATCTTGCTCCCCTCATGATTGCTGCTTTAAATTCTACATCAGATATATTACTTATATCTGTTTCACTTAGATCTCTGGCATGACCTTATCTTGTTATTTCATTTGTGATGAATTCCTCCATCTTGGAATTTTGTCTAATTCCCTGTCTTCTGTATGTTAGAAAAGCCTGTTATGTTTCTCTTTTTTTAAGATTTTATTTATTTGTTGGAGAAAGACCTCGGGCAGGGGGAGTGGCAGGCAGAGGGAGAGAGAGAGAGGCAGGCTCCCTGCTGAGCAAGGAGCCAGACATGGAGCTCAATCCCAGGACCCTGAGATTATAACCTGAACTGAAGGCAGATGCTTAACTGACTGAGCCAGCCAGGCACCCCGTGTTTCATGCTCCTGAGAGCAATGACTTTATGAAGAAGAGGTCATATAGTATCCAGGTTCTGGGGCTTCATGGAGTGTTTCTAGTTTGTGTTGCGTTCACTCTGTTGCTGTGTTTTGGCTGATCTATGCTTCAGGCCAGTGGCCTGAAGAGGCTCTCCTTGCCTGCAGTGGGCACTGTTTGGACCTTGGGCAGTGTGTGGTGAGTTTTAACTAGGTGTGCTCTAGTCTGCTTGTGAAACGAGACCTGATGCTACTTCTACTAGAACTGAGGCCCTGCAGAACTCTCTGGTTGGGAGATATGGTGTGGGTGAGGGTTTCTGCTGGTCTTCTGTGTAAGGAGCCTGCTGTGCTGGGACTGAGGCACACTTGTCCTAGAAGGGCAGCACCAGCATAGGGCAGGGTGGTGGGACTTGTAAATAGGTTAGGTAGCCAATGTTGGTGCTGTGCTGTTTACTGAAGTTGATTCTATGTTTATGCTGATGAGTGAGGAAGGGAAATAATACCAGCCATTTCCTTTGTACCTGGTGATGGGTCTCTGCTTGTTGCTCTCACAGAAGCACTCTTAAAAGAGGAGATAACCTCCCCCCATGCGTCTCGGACATTTTTCAGATTGCCATTTTTATGCTGTCTGTCTCTGAGTTGTTTGCCTGCCTTCTCACCTGGAGCTGTGCAGTGTACTCCAGGCTCTATTCCAGCCAAGGCTGTGGGCTTCTAAAACTCCAAATTTAAGGACATAGTATGAGGGGGCTTGTGCTGCTTTTCTGGGGGAGGGTCTTGTCACACTGGGACTGAGGGAGGTTTGACCAAGAAGTGCAGTCATGCCAGAGCGAAGGTGTGTAGGACTTGAAGCAGGCAGGCTAGGCAGCCCGTATTAGGGTGAGCTGCCCTCAGCAGGTGGGTCCGAGTTTATGATGGTGGTGGGGGAGGGGAATGGCAGCACAGTGATGAATTTAGACAAACTAATTCACCCCTTGCATCTCAGCTTCCTCACTGATAAAATGAAGATTTTAAAAAGTCTATCTTATAAGGTTTTTGTAGGACTTAAATATTATATATATATTACTACAACATAAGACACAACAAAATTAATGGAAGCAATTGTCATTATTATTAATGTTATAAAAATACTGTTATGAAAATCATTAGACATTAATTCTAATTTTAACTCTTCCACTAGCCAGTGCTGCAATTTGTAGCAAAAGTTTAATCTTCCCATTTTTGTTTCTTCATGTATAAATTAGGGAATTTGGTCACTCAAGAGAAACAAACCACATGCCTGTGGAGTTACAAGTATAACAATTATAGTGGGAACTAAGGTAAACTGGAGAGAGTCTGCCTCACACAAAGGCATTTATGTGTTTTAATAAACATTCTGCAGGCCAAAGGAAACACTTTTATAGCCAGATTTAGCCTGAACGAGAACAGTTCTTCAAGCTTTATCTAGATAATCTCTAAAATGCTAAACATTTGATGATTTTAACTCACTGTCTATGATTCTAACTTCAAGCTATCATTCAGAACCTATTTTTAATGTGTAATTATATATGACCTATTCCTCAGAATTTATTTCAATCCGCAAACATAATTATAAAATTAATATATGTCATAAAAATGTATATGAGATATTCCTAATACCCATTACTATAATGAATAACAAATGAAACAGATTTTATGTTTTTATTTATATTTTGATAATTGACTTGATAAATTAAAATAGGAAAACATTATTATCAGCAGAAAAATGTATGACATTTATTTACAAGGCTACATTTTTCTGTAGTTTTATGATGATTGATCTAAGGAAAAGGAACATAAGAAAAAAGTTGCTGAGATGAATAATCACTGGTTATATAATTATATAAGAAAATGTGTCAATTATACATTAGGATACTTTATATTCAAATAACAATGACTTGTATTTTAGAGGCTTTTATATAGTGTCTGATACATAATAGGCAATATGTATTTTTAAATATATAGTATTTTAATGTATAGAGAGATAGATAGATAGATAGATAGATAGATAGATAGATTTGATCTTTATAGGAGATAAGAATAAGTGAGATTATTCCATGGTTACACTTTTTGTGAAATGATTGACCACTGAACAATGATTTCCCTCCTCATTTATACAATGTAGAAAACACTAGAATGCAATAATACCACCAAGTCACTTCTTTGTCATCTGAAGAACTACAGCAGAAGTTAAGTTTACAGAAATGTCTTGCTTTTCTACTTTTTGTGAACTCATGATGGCTCTAATTTTAAAAATTGAATTTATTTCTATTAGTACCTGGGATTTCTGGGACACTACCATGTTTTTACAGAGAAATTTCTCTCTATGCATTTCTTTCTACTCCTCCACGGCATTTTTTAACTCCACTAGCTTCAACTTAGAACAGCTCCTCTGGAGAACACAATTATTTCTTTTCCATATATTTAATGAAAACGTATAATTAACTGGTGAGTAAATTTTTAAAGAAATTTCTTTGAGTGTAAAATTATATTTTGAATCTGAGCACTATATATTTTAGCAGAATAGGTTTTCACCTCCCAAATTCAACTCAGTCCCAAATTGCATGAAAATGTCTGTATTGCTCTCTTTTGATTTTTACTTTGGTTATATCAGTACTTTTGATAATTAACTAATATGCGTGTTTGAGTGTTTTCAACTGCTGTGTGTTTTGCAGAGTGTTAGAAGAGTCTTGGCCCCCCCCATCAAATGCTTTAAGATGCAAATTCCTTGCTTTCTTGATTCCCTTATCTCATTTGCTGCTGTACTGTTAAATCAAGTACCAGAGATTTGCATTTTTTTCTTTTACAAGCTATAACTTCAACAGTTCTATCTGAATAATTTATACCCTGTTTAATTAAAAAAAATTAAGGAAGTTGCTTTATTTCATAACTCAGCTGATTAGTGATCAATTTTCAATCTAACTTAGATCATGGCTAAAAACCTCATGTCTTGTTTTAGAGTAAATCTCTCCCCTCTGCCCTTATAGCAGTTTTTTTCCCCCTAGTGTTCAGTTATCTCAGCAAATTTTAATCTGTGATTTTCGTTTAGGCTGAACTAATATGTAAAGTGGTCTTTGGGTAAAACTCAAATTTTAGGGAAGATTCAGTTTATTGTGTACAGAAACTCACATATTATACAATTTGTCAATGATGAAAAAAATAAGCTACAGGTTATTCCAGGTCAGAAATCAGGTTTTTGGCAGTATATCACTTATGCTTAGTTAGTCCAGTGTCTAGTGTTGGTCGAATGAATGAATAAATAATGCACATTTAAAAAGGCAGGTGTTACAGAGCTCATCTCTGTAAACCTGAAACACTCTTCCTACATGACTTTTCACCATGAAACTAGACAAAAGTTTTTTGGAAGGCAGAATACACATTTAAATCATTTATTAAAAACACATTACTTTTGTGTGGAAATTTCCATCAATTATATGAAGAAATTCTTCAGAGAATGAAATCGGTTGTCACATTAAGAATCAGTTCAATATACTGTAGTCTTGTAATTTTTGTTTTTGTTTTATAGTTGTTCTAGCTCTTTTTCATTGAAGTACAACAAAACAGTTCCCAGAGATTCCATAGGATTGATTCACAGGGTCTATTTGTTCATGGTACATTTTTTATAAATCAGCTGTGCTATATGCATTGCCCATATTCCTGAGGGCATTCCACATAGTCTAGTTTAAGGCTAGGCAGACATTTCTGAAAAGAGTCAGACAGTAAATATTTGAGGCTTTGCAGTACAAAAGGCAAAATTTAGGATGTTATATAGGTACTGTCATATTATTTTCATGTTACAAACTATTATCTTTTGAATTTTTCAGCAATTTTAAAATGTAAAAATAAGTCCTTAGCTTCTGGGCTATCCAATAGCACAGATTCAGCCTGTGACTTATATTTTGCTGAGCTCTGGTTTAGTGCACTGGAATTAGGAGGGATAGAAAGGCTTAATAGATAATATTCAGCCTGTTCAAGTCATTATAGAGGAGTAAGATATTTGCAAAGTAGAAGAGCATAACCTCTAGAATTAGAAAGGCATGAATTTGAATTCTGTCTCTTTCACTTATTGCCGTGTAACCTTAGACAAGCTTCTTTAAGTTTCAGTTTTCTTACCTGTATAATAGGAATAAAATACTTCAAAATTACTATTAGGAGACAATGTTTGCAATTTATCCATCAATAAGGCTTAACTTACAGTGAGTGAATTCACTATAAATATTAGCTATTATTATTTTATGTGAGAAGATAGCATATTCATCTTTGTAACTAGCATCTAACACCATGTTTACTAAATAGCAATTTCTTTCTTTCTTTCTTTCTTTCTTTCTTTCTTTCTTTCTTTCTTTCTTTCTTTCTTTCTTTTTTTCTCTTTCTTTCTTTCTTTCTTTCTTCTTTCTTTCTTTCTTTCTTCTTCTTCTTCTTTTCCTTCATTAAACAAATATTCATTGCATGACTATTATATGTAAGGCACCATGTTAGTTACTTAAATATTGTTGAATGGATTAACTTTAACTGGTGAGCTGAATTTAGATTTAAGAAAAAGTAAGTCATTTTATGTTCTTGAATAGAGAAGATATGACCAATAATAGTTCTCAGAAATATTGTGATTATCTTAGCAGCTAATAGTTTAAATGGCTTCTCAAAGCAAATCTTTAAAAGATACAGAGAGAGATTTTTCAAAAAAGATGGCAGTGGAGTAGGGGACCCTATCTCAATCAGTCCCCTGAATTGAGCTGGATATCTACCAGAGTATTCTGAACACCCATGAAATCAGCCTGAGGTGTAAGAAGATATATCTGGATCTCTACAAACAGAATATCTCTGGCAGTTGGTCTCAAGGTATGAAGTGGGGAGCCATGATTCTGCAGGCAGATATTGGAAGATAAATGGAAGTGGAGGGAGCCTCTGAGATCCTGCGTTGCCAGAGCGCAAAAGTCTCCTGTGCTGGGGACCAGGCATAGACCAGCAGACCAGTAGCAGCG
Source organism: Callorhinus ursinus (assembly GCF_003265705.2). Classification (NCBI taxonomy): domain Eukaryota; kingdom Metazoa; phylum Chordata; class Mammalia; order Carnivora; family Otariidae; genus Callorhinus; species Callorhinus ursinus. The sequence goes on from NW_027397081.1 coordinate 33,168,685, forward strand.
GGGAAAGGAGACTGAAACCTGGAGTTTCAGGGGCACGTGTATGAACCAGGGGCTGCTTGCGGTTTTAGAAGCACAAAGGGCAGAGACATGCCCAGACCTGGAATTGAGGGCTGTGCTGCTGTATGGTGCACAACCCAGGATGCTGCGGTTTTTAACAGCACAAACAGAAACGGAGACAGTGTCGACTGGAGAGCTCACTGAAGAGCAGACTGCGATCTCTCTGTTCTGAGACAGAGGTTTGGATATGTTCACTTCTGCTCTGACTCTCAGAAGAGACATGGAAAGCTGCCAGGAAAAGTTACCAGAGAACAAAAGGCCCCCCAAAACTCGTTTTCACTGAGCCTACACCACCCCCAACAGGGGGCAGGGCAATTCTGCCCAAACCGGGTTGCCTGAGTAACAGTGTGGCAGACCCCTCCAGAAGACAGGCAGAACAAGAGGCCGACAACCCTAAGGTCCCTATAAAACAGGTGCATCTTGCTTGGGTTGTGCTCAATAATTTGGACCCTGGACATTCCCTCAACCACGCCTCAACAGAATGACTAAGAGGAAGAACCCCCAACAAAGGAAAGATCCAGAGACTGGCCTCTGCCACAGAACTAATGGATATGTATATAACCAAGATGTCAGAAATTGACTTCAGAGTAACAATTATGAAGGTGGTAGCTAGGCTTGAGAAAAATAAGAACAACAATATAGAATCTCCAAGGGCAGACATGAGATCTAACCAGGCCGAACTTCAAAATGCTATGAATAAAATGCAGTCTAAGCTGGATACTCTGACTGCCAGGATAAACGAGGCAGAAGAATGAATTAGTGAGATAGAGGATAAGATAATAAAAAAGAAGGAAATCGAGGTGAAATGGGAAAAACAAATTAAAATCCAAGGAATCAAACTGAGAGAGATTAGTGACTCAATGAAACATTCCAATATCAGAATTATTGGGATCCCTGAGGGGATGGAGAGAGAGAGAGGTCTAGAAGCTACATTTGAGCAAATCATGGCTGAGAACTTCCTTAATCTGGGTAAGGAAACAAGCATTTGTGTCCAAGAAGAGGAGAGGACCCCTCCCAAGATCAATGAGAACAGACTGACACCACAACATATAATAGTACAGTTGCAAATCTTAGATCAAGGAAACAATCTTGAAAGTGGCAAGAGGGAAGAGATTTCTCATGTACAGAGGGAAGAAGATCAGAATAATGTCAGACCTGTCCACAGAGACCTGGCAAGCCAGAAGGGGCTGGCAAGACATATTCAGGGTACTAAATGAGAAGAACTCACAGCCAAGGATACTTTATCCAGCAAGGCTGTCATTCAGAATGGATGGAGAGACAAGGAGCTTCCAAGACTGGCAGAAACTGAAAGAATATGTGACCACCAAGCCAGCCCTGCAAAAAATATTAAGGAGGGGGGGTTCTATAAAAGGAGAAAGACCCCAAGAGTGATGTAGAACAGAAATTTAAAGAGACAATCTACAGAAACAAGGACTTCACAGGCAACATGATGACAATAAAATCATATCTTTCAATAATCACTCTCAATGTGAATGGCCTAAATGCTCCCATGAAACGGCACAGGTTTGCAGATTGGATAAAAAGACAGGACCCATCCATATGCTGTCTACAAGAGACTTACTTTGAATCTAAAGCTACATCCAGACTGAAAGTGAAGGGATGAAGAACAATTTTTCGTGCCATCAGACCTCAAAAGAAAGCTGGGGTAGAAATTCTCATATCAGACAAATTAGATTTTAAGCTAAAGACTGTAGTTAGAGATACAGAAGGGCACTATGTCATGCTAAAAGGGTCTATCCAATAAGAGGATCTAACAATTGTAAATATCTCTGCCCCCAACATGGGAGCAGCCATCTACATAAGCCAACTGTTAAACAAAATAAAGAGGCATATTGATAATAATATGCTAATAGTAAGAGACCTCAACACTCCACTCTCAGTAATAGATAGATCATCTATGCAGAAAATCAACAAAGAAACAGGAGTGTTGAATGACACACTGGACCAGATGAACCTCATAGATATATACAGAACATTCCACCTTAAAACAACAGAATACTCATTCTTCTTGAATGCATCTGGAACTTTCTCCAGAATAGACCACATACTGGGTCACAAATCAAGTCTCAACCGATACCAAAAGATTGAGATTATTCCCTGCATATTCTCAGATCATAATGCTTTGAAATGGGAACTCAATCACAAGAAAAAGTTTGGAAGAAATTCAAACACTTGGAAGCTAAAGACCATCCTGCTTAAGAATGTTTGGGTCAACCAGGAAATCAAAGAAAAACTTAAACAATTCATGGAAACCAATGAGAATGAAAACACATCAGTCCAAAACCTATGGGATACTGCAAAGGCAGTCCTAAAGGGAAAATACATAGCCATCTAAGCCTCACTCAAAAAAATAGAAAAATCCCAAATACACAAATTAACTTTACACCTTAAAGAACTGGAGAAACAACAACAAGTAAAGCCTAAGCCATGCATAAGAAGAGAAATAATTAAGATTAGAGCAGAGAACAATAAATTAGAAACCAGAAATATAGTAGAGCAAATCAATGAAACCAGAAGCTGGTAAGATCGATAAACCACTGGCCAGACTTATCCAAAAGAAAAGAGAAAGGACCTAAATTAACAAAATTATGAATGAAAGGGGAGTGATCATGACTAACACCAAGGAAATAGAAACAATTATTGGAAATTATTATCAACAACTATATGCCAATAAATTAAGCAACCTGGAAGAAATGAATGCCTTCTGGAAACCTATAAACTACCAAGGCTGAAACAGGAAGAAATAGACAACCTGAATAGACCAATAACCATTAAGGAGATTGAGGCAGTGATCAAAAACCTCCCAAAAAACAAGAGTTCAGGGCCTGATGGATTCCCTGGGGAATTCTACCAAACATTCAAAGAAGAAATAATACCTATTCTCCTGAAGCTGTTTCAAAAAATAGAAACAGAAAGAAAACTTCCAAACTTATTCTATGAGGCCCGCATTACCTTGATCCCAAAACCAGGCAAAGACCCCATCAAAAGGGAGAATTACTGACCAATATCTCCGATGAATATGGATGCCAAAGTTCTCAACAAAATCCTAGCTAATAGGATCCAACTGTACATGAAAAGGACTATCCATCACGACCAGGTCGGATTTATCCCTGGGGTACAAGGTGGTTCAACATTCACAAATCAATCAATGTGACAGAACACATAAACAAGAGAAGTGACAAGAACCACTTGGTCCTCTCAATTGATGCAGAAAAAGCATTTGACAAAATACTGCATCCTTTCCTGATTAAAACTCTTCAGAGTATAGAGATAGAGGGAACATTCCTCAATTTTGTAAAAACCATCTATGAAAAACCCACAGTGAATATCATTCTCAGTGGGGAAAAGCTGAGAGCCTTTCCCTTAAGATAGGGAACATGACAAGGATGCCCACTTTTGCCACTATTGTTCAACATGGACAACAAACAGCAATCAGACAACAAAAAGAAATACACGTATTCAAATTGGCAAAGAAGAAGTCAAACTCTCTCTCTTCACAGATGACATGATACTTTATGTGGAAAACCCAAAAGACTCCACCCCCTAATTACTAGTACCCATACAGCAATTTAATAATGTGGCAGGATACAAAATCAATGCACAGAAAGCAGTTGCTTTCCTCTACACTAACAATGTAACTGTAGAAAGACAAATTAGGGGATCAATTCCATTTACAATAGCACCAGAAACCTTGAGGTACCTTGGAATAAACCTCACCAAAGAGGTAAAGGATCTATACTATAGAAACTACAGAACACTTATGAAGGAAATTGAAGAAGACACAAAAAGAGGGAAAAACATTCCATGCTCATGGGTCGGAAGAATAAACATTGTTAAAATGTCTATGCTGCCCAGAGCAATCTATACTTTCAACACCATCGTGATCAAAATACCAATGGCATTTCTCAAATTGCTGGACAAACAATCCTAAAATTTGTATGGAACCAAAAAAGAACCCGAATTGCCAAGGAAAAGTTGAAAAACAAAGCTGGGGGCATCACGTTGCCTGATTTTAAGCTATATTTCAAAGCGTGATCACCAAGACAGCATGGTACTGGTTCAAAAACAGACACATAGATCAATGGAACAGAACAGAGAGCCCAGATATGGACCCTCAACTCTATGGTCAACTAATCTTTGACAAAGCAGGAAAAATATGCAATGGGAAAAAGTCTCTTCAATAAATGGTGCTGGGAAAATTGGACAGCTATATACAGAAGAATGAAACTCGACCATTCTCTTATGCCATACACAAAGATAAACTCTAAATGGATGAAAGACCTCAATGTGAGGCAGGAATCCATCAAAATTCTAAAGGAGAACATAGGCATCAACCTTTCCTACATCAGCCACAACAACTTCTTTCAAGACATGTCTCCAAAGGCAAGGGAAACGAGTGAAAATGAACTTTTGGGACTTCATCAAGATAAAAATCTTCTGCACAGCAAAGGAAACAGTCAACAAAACAAAGAGGCAACTCACGGAATGGGAGAAGATATTTGAAAATGACACTACAGATAAAAGGGTGCTATCCAAGATCTATAAAGAACTTCTCAAACTCAACACCCCCCATAAAAATTAAGTAAAAAAATGGGCAGGAAACATGAACAGACACTTCTCCAAAGAAGAAACAGAAATGGCTAACAGACACATGAAAAAATGTTCAACATCATTAGCCATCAGGGAAATTAAAATCAAAACCACATTGAGATACCAGTTAGAATGGCAAAAATTAACAAGGCAAGAAACAACAAATATTGGAGAAGTTGTGGAGAAAGGGGAACCCTCTTACATTGTTGGTGGGAATGTAAGTTGGTACAGCCACTTTGGAAAACAGTGTGGAGGCTCCTCAAAAAGTTAAAAATAGAGCTACCTTATGACCCAGCAATTGCACTAATGGGTATTTACCCCAAAGACACAGATGTAGCGAAAGGAAGGGCCATATACACCCCAATGTTCATAGCAGCAATGTTCACGATAGCCAAACTGTGGAAAGAGCCGTGATACCCTTCAACGGACAAATGGATAAAGATGTGGTCCATATATACCCATATATACAATGGAATATTACTCAGCCATCAGAAAGAATGAATACCCAACATTTGCATCAACATGGTTGGAACTGGGGAAGATTATGCTAAGTGAAATAAGTCAAACAGAGAAAGACAATTATCATATGGTTTCACTTATTTGTGGAATATAAGGAACAACATGGAGGACATTGGGAGAAGGAAGGCAAAAACGAAGGGGGAGGATTAGAAGGGGAGACAAACCATGAGAGACTATGGACTCTGGGAATCAAACTGAGGGTTTTAGAGGAGAGAGGTTTGGGGGAATGGGTGAGCCCAGTGATGAGTATTAAGGAGGGCACGTATTGCATGGAGCACAGGTGTTCTATGCAAACAAAGAATCATGGAACACTACATCAAAAACTAATATTGTACTGTATGGTGACTAACTTAAGATAATAAAAAGAATTATGGAGTAAAAAAATAAAAATAAAAAAAGAAGAGAAAAAAATAAAAGATACAGAGAAGGGAAGTAAAATAATAATGATAGTGATGATGATGATAGAGAACATTTACTGAACGCACAGCACCTGTAAACCACTATATCAAGGGCTTTCTAAATATTTTCTTCATTTAGTTCTCACAAAAATATCTTTTTGATTAGATACTCGTTATTGTAAATTTTTGTTTATTTATTTTGTAATGAGGAATTGAGGCTCAGAGAAGTTATGCACAATTACCCAACCTTATTCAGTAGTAGTAGTAAACAATAGAAATGGAATTTCAAGCAGAACATCTGTTTCCAGAGCCCATGATCTTAATGACTACATAGGCACTTTGACAATATTAACATAAAATTTTGGTGAAGGGATATCAATATAAAATTTTGGTGAATAAGTGAGGCTGGCAGGAGAATAGAGTGATATAAAAACAGTAATATGATATAAAGGAAAATCCCTGAAGATTTGTTTATTACATTATTAATTCTTAGTTACTTTGATAAACTTTAATTGAATACCTACTGTGTTTAAAATGTACTAGCTTGCTGAGAATGTAAGACCAATAATACACAGGCCCTTCTTCAGGAGGCTCATTTATTCTTTTCCCTTACTTTCTTTCAACAAATGTATATTAAATGCCTACTAATTCCAGGCATTTATAGACACCAAAGATATGGCAATGGAAATACTGAATTTGCTCTTCAAATCACATTCATTTGTTTCATTTTGTTTCATTTCATTTTGTTTTACAGAATACTCCTAGGAATTATATATTTCTTTCATGCTATCATTTCATTTTCTTTTACAACTTCTGTCTAGCTACCATTTGAAATCTTGTAAGTTTTTGTCTTTAATCATTCTGAATTTTCTATATATAAAAACAACATTTCCAAATACTGCTTGCTTTTGTCACTTTTCAACAATCTTATATTTCACTTGTTTTGCTAAATTGGTTATAATTTCAAGATACACAATGAGATATTGAGAAGTTTTATAATTTTTGCTTCTTTAAAGGAAATGCCTCAGATGTTTCTCTATTAAATATGATATTTGTTTCAAATTAGATAGAATAAATAAAACTAAGTGATTTTCACTAATAATTTATATTTCACTCAACTGTTTTTAAATTAAATATAGAATTTAAGCTTAATCCATTAACTTTTCAGTATCTGATAATAAAATCAAACTTTAACATATTTATTTCTATGCTATGTTATATTAAGTAAATTTTCTAATATTAATTCATTTTTGGATTCCTAGAAATAAAAAAACGATATGTGATAAATATGTTCACTTCTATCTTTTGCCAATTTCTCACTGATAACCCAGTAGTGTTTGCTTTGTTTATTTTACCATTAATTTATAAAGGTTCACAAGTTTTATATTTCCATTATTGACAATATCTTTTATCAATATAAAATTACTATCTCCTTTCTTGTTTGGAGACTTTGCTCTTACTTTCTCTGCCTGCAGTGCTGCTATTTCTCACTAACCTATCCCTACATACTCACAAATCAACAAGCACACATACATATTCTAGTATACATGAATTGAAGTTTTAATTTTTAGGTGTTAATTTAAATACCACTTTTTTAGCCATGACTCCACACAGAGCCTCTCTCCCAGTATTATAAGCCTCTACACTGAATATTACTTTCCTTTATCTTAACTGTACATAACTTTGTGCAATTATTTGCTAAATACTTGGCTCCTTCAAGAAGCTTCACAAGGGCAAAAGCCAAATCTCTTATTTACTGCTGTATCCCATGCATCAAAAAGAATAGTTCACACATAATGAGAACCCAATGAATGAATGTTGATCCTTTTGACTGTAGTTGGTCTAACATTACTATTAACCATCTCTGCTGTATTTTTTAGAACATATTTTGCTTATTCTTTTATTCTATTTTTAAAAAAATTTAAAAGATCTTACTTTATCTATCATCTAGCATCTATTATCTATTATCTATCCATCATCTATCATCTATCATCTATCTATCATCTATCTATCATCTATCTATCATTTATCATCTATTTTAGAGAGAGAGCACGAGCAGGGGGAGGAGCAGCAGGGGAGGGAGAGGGAAAGAATCTCAAGCAGACTCCTCATGGAGCTCACTCAAGGCTTGATCTCAGGACCTTGAGTTCATGACCTGAGCCAAAAGCAGGAGTACAACACTTAACTGACTGAGCCACCCAGGTGCCCCTTGCCTACTGTTTATATATAATCTGTTCTTGTGTGTGTGTGTGTGTGTGTGTGTGTGCACGTGCACATGCATAAACTGGAAATTTAAACTTCATATATATAGAAAAAAATTAATAATCTGATATTTTTTGAATTCTAATAGGGTAATTTAATGCATTTACAGTTATTGTCATAGATGATGTATCTGCTTTTATTTTGTCATTTTAAGCTTTTATATTGATTCTTTTTCTCTGTTCTTTTTAATACAGAATACTTTGTCAACTTTGATATAATATAATATATACATATACATATAAAATTATATCTTTCAGGCTAGTTCTCTTAACTGTCTTCTATGTTTTTTCAAAAATCTTATGTTTTTAAGAAAGAAAATATAATTACCTTTTTATTAATGAAGAACAGTGTGACAACATTTTAATCTCTTCTCTATCCAAAAGGAGGGTCTTAGCAAACTTTTAAATAATCACTATGCATTTTCTTTTCTCAACATTATTAATAAAATCTGGTTTAGAGCCAAAACTGTTTTTATTAAGTTATTGTACATTTATGTTAGATATCTCTGCTTTAAATATTTTTAACATTGTTCTTCCCTTACATAAGCTTTATGATTAACTAGTTTTAGAAAGAAATATTTAGCTCCTCCAAGCAAATTTTCAACATTTTTAAATTTTAAGTTGTGATTCTTCTCTTGATCTTCAAATGCACGTATGTGATATATCTTAGAACTTTTCACAACTGAGGTATCCTGTTGTCACATTCAGATATGAACATCAACTTCCATAATTTATATTTCTGTGGTTATACTTTCCTCAAAAAGGGGACATTACTCATTATAATTTAACATTTAGTGTATAGAAGAGAAGACTGGGGTCAAATGGATTTTTAAACATTTTTTCAATGAAATAGTTAAAAATAGTTTCTTCATCATTGTCATTAAAATTGCCTTGATATGTCAAATTATAGATCTTTATTCATTATATTCCACAGAATATTGTGAACCCTATATGATCTACATATCTAGCTCCTTTTGTTCCATTTAAAAACTTATCTTGTTTTGTCTGTGATAATTGTTTCAGTTTTCGTTTTGATTTCTCTTTTTGTTCTTAGGTGAGCTGTCTCTTCTTATCAGTTATTTTTTTTTCTCATTTTCATTTCCTTGTCTTTCTCTTCAGTCTGCATTCTTTTTTTTTTTTTTTAAAGATTTTATTTATATATTTGACAGAGAGAGCGAAAGAGCACAAGCAGGGGGAGCAGCAGAGGGAGAGGAAGAGGCCGGCCCTCTTCCGAGCAGGGAGCCTGATGTGGGACTCGATCCCAGGACCCTGGGATCATGACCTGAGCCGAAGGCAGATGCTTAACCATCTGAGCCACCCAGGCGCCCCTTCAGTCTGCATTCTTAATTCTGCCTGTTTACTCCTCATAATTTTCCCCCTTTTTCCATAAATGGCACATTTTGGCTTTCTATTATGATTGTGGAATCATTTTATTTATTTACTTATTATTTATTTATTTTAAGATTTTATTTATTTATCTGAGAGACAGAGCAGGGGGAGGAGCAGAGGCAGAGGGAGAAGCAAACTCCCTGCCTGGCCTTGAACCTGGGATCCTGACCTGAGCAGATTCTTAACTGATTGGGCCAACCAGGTGCCTGAAAATATTTTATTTTTTTAAGAAAGTTTTTTTTTTTTTTTACTTTTTATAGTATTTTCTTTCTTCCCTCTTCAGATTATTCAGATTCATTTTATCTTCCCTTTGTTTAATAGGTTTTTTTTCAGATAAGACACATGTTGTTTTTAATTATCTGTTCTTTCTTTCTTTCTTTCTTTTCTTTTCTTTTTCTTTCTTTTTCTTCCTTCCTTCCTTCTTTCCTTCCTTTTTCTTTCTTTCTTCTTTCTTTTTCTTTCTTTCTCTTTCTTTCTTTCTCTTTCTTCTTTCTTTCCTTCTTTCTTTCTTTCTTTCTTTCTTTCTTTCTTTCTTTCTTTCTTTCCTTCTTCTTTCTTTCTTTCTTTCTTTCTTTTTCTTTCTTTCTTTCTTTTCTTCCTTCCTTCTTTCTTCTTTCTTCTTTTTTTCCCTGTTCTTTCTTAAAGAGAGATCTCCACCCTTGATATTTTCCAGCAAATAGGGTACATTAATTTTTCATTTCACTTCCTATGCAGATCAAGTTTACTTCTTAGGTTACTTACTACAGGACAAGTCAATGTTTACAAGATTTTTTCCAGTTCCCAGATCTAGCAGACATTAATTTAGGGTAGCTCTGTTAGATTAAGTTAAGGAGAGCTCTCTTATCTTAATTACCCAGTTCTGACACTAAGCTGTTAGGGAGCAGCAAAAATAACAATTCTTAATATCCAATGTTATCAAACTTTTTCATATTTTTATGTCCTACCATAATGACTTTATCCACTAGAAATGTATAAATTAGAAGCAATGTGCCTCCTTTAGGCCTACTTCTGTTTTTTACACTATAGATTTACAGAAGGTGCTGTCTACAAATTATTGCAAACTCCTGGGTTACATAAAGAAAAATACTCTGATGATTTTGGACAGCAGTACTGATATAGTAATATGCCATTGGAAAAGGACACTGTATTTTCCTCTATTGTTTTCAATAAGCAAAATTACTCTGCTTTATATAAAAGTAAAATTTAGATGTTCCTAAATCCGGCACCATGTTGCTTATATTTCATACAATTTTCTCTACACTTTGACATGAGGTTTTCAGATTATTATGACATTAGAGTTATAGCTAACATTTGTGATTTTCTGCATAATCATTGGTATTTTATTGCTAAGGTAGAAAGACTTTTTAAGGAATAGTTAGCATACAGTCATTTTCAACTTCTCTTTGTGTTTATAAATGTACAGTTTTCAAGAATCATTGATCCAACTGCTGTGAATTCATGTTTTCCCTTGCTGCCAGTACCTGTTATAATACACTGGGAATTCTTTAGTTACATTTTTTGCAGGTGGTAAACACACACACACACACACACACACACAGTGAAGAAAAAAGCCTATAAAATTTGAAACTCCTTAATTTTTTTTTAGGTTTCAGATAGCCAGAGCTATTAGAATCACATTCACGATTTTGGTGCCATTATATGCTTCAAGATAAAATGGAGATTAATAATATTGAAATTAGACTCTGACATTTTGATGCTTGATGTTGTTGAATCTAAAGCCTTGTTTCTTTGAAAATGAGGATGAAAAAAATTACCTTCCTTGTATACTGGAAAGTTTACTGACAAATGAAGCATCTGTTTGAAGTGGAAATAGCCCCCAGGAGGACTAAAACTGGACTTTAGGAAACCTACCGAATAGGTAATGGGTGAAAATGGTAGGGACAATAGTCACTATAGCAACAGCAGCAAGAAGAGGTAATTTTGTTTAAATCTTGCTTAATAACAGAATGCCACTGGTTGGCATTAAAGACACCAGCAGAATCCTCCTGGAAAAAAAAATAAAAAACTCTGGCAAAGCAATGGCAACAGCTGCACAAACACTAGAAAAAAAGAGTAGTTTTAGCTCTCTTGATCCCTAGCCTCAAATATTTAAACTATGTAAAGCCAGACATAATTTCTAAAAATGTAGTATCTTTTCCAACTAATAAGTTACAAAATCTTCTTATATACATTTGTTAATGTGCACGCACACAAACAAATGAATACCAGAGAGACATGTAAAAACAATGGAATATTGGATAGTTTAATGTGAAGAAATGAAAAGAATGGTGCTAATTTTATTATCAGAAGGTATACTAGCATATTGTCATTTTAGGGAAGACAAACCATCAGATTCAAGCTAATTATGAGCCAGAAAGAAGCTGGTGTGTTGGTCAGTGTGTCATTGTGTCCTTACTGCAACACAGTGCTGACAACACTGGAGTTAGTGCTTGTGAAAGATTCCTTCATTATTGTTGTATTATCTGCATCTATACCTTTTCATACATACAGTTTGTGCTCAATAAATGCTTGTTGAATACAGCATATTAGTGTGATGCTATCAATAAGCAAAACATATTATTGTTGCTAAATTTTCTTAAGGTTCAGTCAGAAGAGAAATAATCAATTTCAGCATCTTTCTTTTTTTATTTAAAGATTTTATTCATTTATTTGACAGAGAGATAGAGAGCACAGATAGGCAGAGCGGCAGGCAGAGGGCGAGGGAGAAGCAGACTCCCCGTTGAGCAGGGGAGCCTGATGTGGAGCTCGATCCCAGGACCCCGGGACCATGACCTGAGCCGAAGGCAGACACCCAACTGACTGAGCCACCAGGCGCCCTATCAGCATCTTTCTTGATGTAGTCCAAACTGTTCAGTTTTTATTTGCACATTCACTTGTTACATTGCAATATTATACTAATACCAAGTAAATGGTGAATTCTATTTTTCATAAGGGTGTCTTGATATGTAGTTAGGACAGAAAAAATGGCATCCCTAACATTCCCTGCTCATATTAGAAATGCCACTATGAACATGTGGTACCCAACGGACTTGTGATGGTCAAGAGTTATTTGATGGAATAGTTATTACAATGAAAATCCCTGTGAGGTGGTTAATTTCCAACTTCTAATGCTGAGCTTACCCTCACCACCTCTAGTAAATTTTGCCAGTACTGTCAGCTGGAAAGACTAGTCCTCCTCTGAACATAGCACTTAATGCCCAAACCATGTATTTAGTACTTACATTTTTTTAAAAATAACTTCTTTTTTTTTATTTTAGAACACTTTGAAATTTACAGAAAAGTTGAGATGTTGCAAAGAAAGTTTCCATATACTTCATATTCAGTTTTCTCTAATATCAGTATATGACATAGGTATGGTATGCTTTTCACCCTTAATGAACTAATATTTATAAATTATTATTAAAATCCATATTTTTTCAAATTTTCTTAGTTTTTACTTAATGTGCTTTTTCTGTTCCAAGATTCCATCCAGAACACCATGTTACATTGTTGTGTCTCCTTATGCTCCTCTTGGCTCTGAGAATTTCTCAGACTTTCCTTTTTTGATGACCTTGACAAGTTTGAGGAACATTGGTCAGGTATTTTAAGAACGTCTCTCAATTGGGATTTGTCTGATGTTTTTCTCGTCATTAGACTGGGTTTATGTGTTTTGAGGAGGAAGACCACAGACCTAAACTGCCATTCGATCACAAATATCAAGTATACATGTTATCACCATGACTTCTCACTGCTGTTGCCTTTGATCTGGTTGAGGTAGTGTTTGTCAGGCTTTTCCTCTGTAAAGTTACTCTTTCTATTTCCTCTTTCCATACTGTACTTTTTGGAAGGAAGTTAGTATGTACAGCCCACACTTAAGCAGTAGGTAGTTATGTTTAGTTGCAAAGTTTTTTTTTTTAAACTCTTGCTCTTGACAGATCATTTTTCTGAGCACACGATTCTAGGTTGACAGCTACTTTTTGTTTCGAACTTTGAGGATTTTATCTTTCTGTCTTCTGGTTTCTATTGTTGCTGTTGAAGAGTTGAGTTGTTATTCTTTTCTAAGTGCTTTGTCTTTTCTTTCTGTTTTTAAGAACTTTGTAGTACATGTTCTACAGTTTCACTGCACTGTGTCTAGGTGCGGATTTCTCTCTCACTCATGCTGCTCAGTGTAAATCACACCTTTGATATTCTGGTATCCGTGAACTCATAATTTTCATGAGTTTTGTGAAATTCTCAGCCACTGAATTTTCAAATATTTGTTCTTTCATCAAGCAGGGTATACTGATTACAATGTCATTAGGCTAAGCCATTCATAATGGCTTTGTCTCAGATTTTATACTCATTTACAATTTCATTTCTAAACTGTACTATCTGGACCTATTTGTCAGGGTTTAGTGTCCCTGTTCAGGCTCACCAGAGTGACAATAAACTCAGGGCTATATTTGATCACCAGTAATAGCTAAGACTGTGATTTAATGTGATTAACAAGATGAGATAGGGGGAACTTATTGGGGAGCTGTGGAATGTTGTCAGACAATGCTGTGCCTCTCTCAGATAGTAGTCTGCTGAATAAACTGCAAACTCTGAAATACATGGTTGGAGGGGGATCTGCCTTTGCTACAAATCACGGTAATGACCCAAACCCTAGCACCAGCAGCTTCTGTACCAGTACAAAAAATCACTGCCTCAGGGCAGATTTAGTTTATACACAGCACTTACCAAGCAAGCTTTCCCCTTTATTTTCCTTTAAAAATAATGACATCGTAATCAGTATACCTTACCTGAGGAGTCAAGCTTTTCTTTTTTCTAACAACACTTAAATTCCTTTTGACATAATGTACACTATTTATATGAAAACAATGATCTGTAATTTGTAATAATGGATTGAAGCAATGAATTAAAAAAATGTATAACTAAAAAAAAAAATGTATAACTAATATAGAATTAAAGTGCCTTTCCCTGGGAAATGCACCAGAGCTCCTCCGTGCAAAAAAACATAAATAACACATATAAGTCATTTCATAAAGACCTAGAAACATTCTCCTTTCTGGCTATAATTTTAAAAATTTGGAGCAGGAAGTTTGTTTTGTATGATCATTATAATTTAACTGTTGGAACACAAAAAACAGTTTTATGTACTGTGGTTCCTATTTTATTTGGTCTGTAGTATATAGATTAAATATGTGTCTTCTGGCAGCTTTTTTTGTAGACTGCCTTCAGCACAAAGGAGATCTCACTCATCATACCTACAACGATTCCAAAAACATGACCATATTCATGCTGTTGCACAATCTGTCAGAATTTCAGCTAAGTCACAGATGTGTGCTAAATAATAACTGCTGGTTTTAATTAAAACTAGTTTGCAACTCTTAAAGTCAATTAATATCTTCATAGTTGGCTTTACTTTTCTTACTGAGTAGCTTCTAATGAAGCATGACAATTTTAGGTGTACTTTATAAGTGTTGTTTCAAAGAATGACACTGTTTTATTTTTTAATCTTTTTTTATTTTTTTCTTTTCTCTTTTAATATTAAAAAAAGTCATAAAGTTTCCCTGTGGTCTCATAAATAGATGATTGATATGGTAGATGTAATTTTTTACAATCCGAAATAACATTTTCCATACTTAAACAGAAATGATAATTATATTATTCCTAATATTGTGTAATAAAGCCTTGGAATTCTTGACTGAGAAGACGATTTAAACAAATGATTATTTGTCAGAACTAGAGAACAATATTTTGCAGAGCTCAAAGCTAATTCATAATATTATACAAGATGTTGTTTATAAGTCCTCAATTTTAATATTTTCATGAAATTGAGCAAATATCTCAAATCTTTTCTTAAGACCTGCTTCTGGCATGAGGTAAGGATTCCATTAACTCTGAAAGACTTTGAAATTTTAATTGATATGTCACTGATTGTGCCAGTCTTGTGTTTTTGTTTTGTTTTGTTTTATTGGCTATCAGTGAAAAGAATATGAATGGAGTGGAAAAGAGTGATTCATCTTAGTATTTACATTTAATTTTCTCATTCCATAAGTAGTATTGCAGAAAGAACTGTCAGCTACATATTTCTGTAAATACTTCTAACTTATTCTTAGAGGAAAATAGCCAATAGACCAATGAAAATATTAATGCCTTATCTCATCCATTTATATTTTAAGCTAATGGTTTTCCACAACTGGAAATATATTCAGTGACTTCACTGATCATATCTGAGATATTAATAAACACATGCTATGCATATGTGGGGAAATGTAATATATAACCAAGTATAATCTACTTCAACTCTGCGTGAACTTAAGAACAGTGAAAAGAAGGGGAAAAGTGACTGGCCAGGAGGGAACCTACATCACACTAAGAGATGTTCTCACATATTGCAATTAGTTTGGGTTTTGTCTACTTTTTATCTTTAAGGAAGTCAAATATTTAAGCAAATGAATATTACTTCCTCTGAACGCATTTGTTGCTGCTCACCTGCAGCACTGCGGTGTCTCTAAGACCACAGACTTCTGCTAGATGTACTGAGTACTGAATCTGAGTTCCATATAATTCACTCTAATATATAATTCCCACCAGTTCATGTAAAGGTACCATGAGCATCACATGCAATGATGTGTTCATAGTATTTAACATATGCCTTGCACATAAATAAACTCAGTAAGTGGTATATAGTAATATTTTAAAAATTTAGGACACGGGCACCTGCGTGGCTCAGTTAAGCGTCTGCCTTCAGCTTAGGTCATGATCTCGGGGTCCTGGGATGGAGCCCACATCAGGTTCCCTGCTCAACGGAAAGCCTGCTTCTCCCTCTCCCTCTGCTTGTGTTCCCTCTCTCGCTGTGTCTCTATCAAATAAATAAGATATTTATAAACAAATAAATAAATAAAAATAAAAATAACATTTAGGACACAAGTTAAAAAAAAGTAAAAAGTAGTTTCTGTCAAGTCTGTGTGTAGAAATAATGCTGATAGCAGTTTCTTAAATCTGCAGCATCTAAGTCTCTAGATGGTGTCAGGTTTCATCTATGTTGTCCTGTCCAATTTCAAAATTCCCAACATCCCCTAAAAGCTACCAACATGTATTATGTGGTCTGGTGACATATTTCATCAGTACCAAGGAAAATTGAATTTTATAATGATAGGGAAGAAGAGATTTCACACAAGTTTTTTTTTTTTTTTTAACTTTCTGGTTATGAAATCTTCCTTGCTCTTCCATTTAGCAGGGGCCCTGCTTTTTCGCACTGCTTTATTCTCAGAAATCATCATCACCAGCACTTTCTGGAAGTATTTTCTCAAATAATTCCAACAAAAATATTGGTTCAGGGAAGAAATGTGTTTCTTTATGTGTGTTGGGGTTTTTAAAATCATTTTCCTTTGTTCTTTTAAATGCATACTGTCACTTATTATATACAAGTTATCATTAGAATGCATTGTTGTTTAGAATTTGAAAACTTCCAAGCTGTGTAGTAATAATTCACCCTACTTTTGATTATCTTCCCCCATGTCATTAGTAACTTTCTCTTAATTAAAGAAAATCAGCTCATCTATCTTTTATAACAAAACACATAAGAGAGACATTATAAAAGAAAAGAAAAAGCAGAAAGTAGACAAGAATAGGAGCCAGGAGATTTAACTCTAATCTCAGAAGTCTCACCAGTCAGCTCTGTCATCTTCTAAGTCTTAGAAAAGACTTAATTTTGTAGATTTAAGTTTGCTTGCTTCTAAAAGAGAGGGTTGGAAGAAATCATCTCAAAGTTCCTTTCTACTTTATGATTCTAAATGCCATCATTTGAGTGCAGTATATAATGTATCCTACTTATTTAACAGAAAATAACTCATGTGGAACTTACGAAATTTCTTAATAAGAAATGATTAAGGTAGACTGCTTTGGAGTAGACTGCTCAATAAGTTCATTACCATGTAGTATCACAGAATGCTACCCTTCAAAGTAATAAAATGGAAGATGAGAATTTTGTGAATATTCTAGAAACTTTTGATGGCAAATGCTGAAACAAATTCATATTTTACTGACATTATTTATAAAGTCAATAGGCAATATGAACATAGTTAATAGTCCTGAGATGATTTTAATAAATAGGTGGATTGAAGTCCAAAATGCAAACACAGATACTGTACTGTATAAAGCTGCACAGAGTCGTACACTAGTATGGCATATAATTTTAAGCAACTAAGTAAGACTTGGCTATGTGAAAAGTGCCATATCTATACATTGGTAAAGTAAAACTGTCCCCATTAAAAAATAATAAAGATCATTAAAAGATAAACATAAAAATTAACTCATTCTTAATAGTTGATTGCAAATGCAAATATAAAATTACCTTTTATTTATGTTTTTTTTTAATGCTGCAAAAACCACATAAAGGAATTTATCTGTCATTTAGAAGCAGGTAACTTGGTTTTGGTAAGTTCAAAAGGCAGAATCAATGAGCAGAACTAGTTTCCACTTGGGCATACCACTGTTGATCCAGTGGACCTGAATTCAGAAACAAAATTTCCAATGGCTTTGAAACCCTAGATTTTTTTTTTTTGAAACCCTAGATTTTTATTCCCTATGTGGTCTGGCTGAGAAGTTCAATTAAAGATAGATATGTCCACTGGCAAAAGGGTTTATTTAAATGATTGCATATCCTTTTGGGTTTCATGAAACTTGAGTATTTTCTGCTATAAAAACATTCAGAGTCAATGAGAATAAAGTTCCTTTTGTATTATGAAAAAAGGAAAACACTTTCCAGGTTAACTTCCTAAGGGTATTAAAAATCCATATTAATGAAAATATGGAAAGAATTTTATTCCATGAACCTTTCAACTCTATTTAAAAACATCTATAATACCATGGTATCTAATTATCACTCCTACACCTCCCCCCACCCCAGGAGTTCAAAGCCATTTACATAGTTATCTCACTTTGACAGAGAAAATCATTTAATAGGATAAAAGAAACTGAGGCATGTAAAAATTAAGAAGTTTTGTCATTATTATACATTTGGAGATGAAATAATGAAATTTATTACTTGATGTAAGAATAAGATGATGAGATTCAATCATATTCTTCCACTTAAATTCTGTGTGATCTTGGAAAATACTGTCTCTGAGCCTCGTTAATTCTGTATAACACTGAATAATCTTCCCTATTCAGGACTACAAGGTTCAGGGGCACTGAAATAATATATATTACAGGGTTTGTTAAGTTATAAAATGCTGCATTTATAAAATATTTCATTTTTAACTCTTATACTGCAGTCTTTCAAGGAGGATAAATTATTCATCTAATACCTGGATCAAGAAGTTTGAACATCTCATGTTTATTGTATAGTTTAATTTAAATGTACATGTATTGAGACCATTTCTTCATTACACTCCTAATGCAACTGAGACCCTAGCCTAAGTACAATGAGGTTGGATCTTGAGGATGAAGCTGAATAAAGACCAAGTGTTGCCTGGAGCAGAGGAGAGGACTACAGTCTGTGAAATAAGCACAATCACTGAGGAGGACCAGAGTCGGGATTAGAACAAAATCAATCATCAGATGTCAGAGGCAAGTATAAAGGCATAACTAGGGGACAGAGCAAGAAGTTAGGAATTGAGGGTACTAATAACATGTCTGGAAAGCCTGCCAAACAAGCCAATGCAATGGGGTTCCAGTGCAGACCATGAACAATTTATAGGCTAGGAGATTTTGTATGGATGTTGGCTGCATGGCACAGGAATAGCTCAGCCCAATTAAAGGTAGAAGATAGGCTAGGAGCGCCTGGGTGTCTCAGTTGGTTAAGAGTTGGACTCTTGATTTCTGCGCAGGTCACAATCTCTGGGTGGTGAGATTGAGCCCTGCCTCTAGCTCCACACTGGGTGTGGAGCCTGCTTAAGATTCTCTCCCTCTCCCTCTCCCTCTGCCCCGTCCCCACCACAAACCCGCAACCCCCATGTATATGCACACACTCTCTCTCTCACTCTCTCTCTCTAAAAAAAAAGAGATTAAAAAAAGATAGGCTGGCTAGACAATAACAACCACGCATATTAAAACCAGAGAAAGATTTCAAAACTTCTTAGCTGTATTTCAGTGAGGGATAATCTGGCATCTTTCACTCTTTATAATTTTGTCAGGGTGATACATTACTAATGTCCAACCTGAAGGAATGGAGGGGAGTAGCATTAATTGAAATCAAAAAAGAAATATGTTACACTTTGTGATTTATTTTTCTGAGGTGAAAAATCACTTTACAAAGATTGTACATATGTATATAGAAATATACAAAAGTCTTTGTATAATGTGCTTGTTAAATATATAACTAATATTTTTGACATTTATTTAAAACATGAGGAGGCTGCTTAATTCATTCAATCATTCATTCAACAGGAGTGTACTGAGCATGTACTCTGGAAAGATAAGTTTGTGTTCACAGGCTTTTAGTGAGATGACTTGGAATGAGTTATTAAAAATGTGTTGAGTACTAGATATAGTGTCTTAAGAATGTCTAAAATAATGTGAGTGATAAGAGAAATACATATATCTGAGGAAGCTGAGCCTTGGCTGGAGCTGTATTGTAACACTATAGTGCAGTTGGAACTAAGAACATACATGCATTAGCCACATTTTATAGTTTCTAATTCCTTATTGCTATGGAGAAATGTATGACTTTTCCATTACTCAGAAATAATAGAAGAAAATTGATAGTTTGATTGCTACTTTTCCTCACTCAAATTTAGAAAGTCCTCTGATAATAAACTTTTAGTATATGAATAAATCTAGATTCAAACAAATATATGAACCAAACCAAAATCAAACCAGTGTATGGAAAGAAAAATTATTCTCTTATTTGTGATTTGCCATAGTATTGTTATTCTGAGCCTCATATGCATAATATGAGAGAAAGTAAATGAATAATTAGGAGATATTCTAATTCTATCATCACTGGTAGTAAGAACCAGGATTCCAATATGGAGAAAAGGAAATACTGTTGTTCTGAAAAGAATAAGTAAAAAACTCTATAATACTGGATTCAGATTGTAAGTATTAGTATAATCCACTCATGAGATATTTTAGTCTTAATAATACTATAGCAGGGCGCCTGGGTGGCTCAGTTGGTTAAGCGACTGCCTTCGGCTCAGGTCATGATCCTGGAGTCCCGGGATCGAGTCCCGCATCGGGCTCCCCGCTCAGTGGGGAGTCTGCTTCTCCCTCTGACCCTCTTCCCTCTCGTGCTCTCTATCTCTCATTCTCTCTCTCTCAAATAAATAAACAAAATTTAAAAAAAAAATAATACTATAGCAATGAGCACTTCTATAACCTGACTGTGTTCTTGATATATCATTTCCCAGTTAAAAAAAAAAAAAAATCAGAGGTTCTAGGAGAAATGATCAACTCTAAATCTGGGGCTTGTCACACCTAGATGGTCATCATAAGGATTAAACTGAAAGATACCAGGAACCATCTTGAAAGGACTTCCACTAGCTAAAATAGGAAAATTCAAACTTCGAAAAAGATAATAATGGAAATTGACTGAACTCTACCAATATGTTTAAATTCATGATTTCTTTTGTTATCAAAAAACTGTTTTTCTTTGGGTGCCTGGGTGGCTCAGTCGTTAAGCGTCTGCCTTCGGCTCAGGTCATGGTCCCAGGGTCCTGGGATCGAGCCCCACATCGGGCTCCCTGCTCCGCGGGAAGCCTGCTTCTCCCTCTCCCACTCCCCCTGCTTGTGTTCCCTCTCTCGCTTTGTCTCTCTGTCAAATAAATAAACAAAATCTTTAAATAAATAAAATAAAAAAATGTTTTCTTTAAAGAATGAAAGAGAACCAATTTGTTAACTTGAAAACTGGTAAATAAAGACAAAAAATCAAGCATTTGTCCTGCTTTTGCTGTACGAATTCTACCACTAGGTAACCTAATAGCAGATAAGGAGGAAGTGTCTGTCTATTCATTAAAGCATTCCAACTAACAACTAAAATATAAATGATAGATTTAGAATATTTTCATTTTGCAAACCCAGTGTATTAATGGATATAGACATTATCCATCAATGGCTACTAACATCACAAAAAGGACTACCCAAACATTGTCTACCTTCCAAGGAGATTGTACTCCCAAGTTCAAAGGGACCAAACGTGAGTCTGATCAAGCCTCTGGATCCAACTGGCAATTTGTGAAAAATACAGAAGATGCAGCAACATGTTGAACCGTACTGTGAATGTACAATCAGAAAATTCCTGTCTGTAGGAAACTCTACAGGTCAAATGACCTAGATTTCTCAACAGAGTTGTAAGGAAAAGAAAGGGATAAAGGGAGAATTAAAAAGACATATTTTTTAAAGATGTACAAAAGCAAACTATGGAGATGATCACATGGATGATAAAACTAAATTAACTCAAGGAAATAACAATTTAAATTCATGGTAATGGTTATTTATGTGTAGAGAGGGGTTTGAGGCACAGTTTCTGCAATCACTGACAAGGTTCTAGTTCCTGTCCTGGGTGATAGTTACAAAGATATTTGCTTTATAATAATGCATTGTTATAAAGTTTTTTGTTGTCTTTGGTCCTGTATTGTAGTTTATAGATTTAATCACAAAATAAAACATCAAATTGACATAGCCTATTATGAAAATATACTATTAAGCTTGGCTACATTATTCATTAGTATATCATTTGTTACATGTAATTAGTCTCATTTTTTTATTTTTATGAAAGTATTTAATCTCAAATATGTAATAATTTTTAAATGAGGAGAGTGTTAAGAAAAGAGCCATGTGATAGACATAAAAGTAGAGATAAATCTATAAGCTGAATGTTTTGAGAAACTGGGACATGTTACTACATAAAATGTACTGATAATAGTTTACAGATGCCATCTTCAGAGAACTGAGGGGCAGGACATTTTTCTTTCTGTAAGATATCTTCAAAGGTGGTATATTTTACTTATACTTGATTAGCAAACTCAGCTGTCCTTAGGACATGAAGCTACAAATTTCCTTTCAAATAGGTGTTTAACATTTTAATTTTAACATTACAGGTCATGGGTATTTTTGTTTTATATATTTTCATTAAAAGCTATGCCTTTGGAATCAGAAATTTATAAATCAAATGCATGCTATAGTAATTTTATTGGAAATAAAAAGTAACTCAGATGGATGAACTTAGCCACCAAACATATTTGCTATATTTGTTGCCAAGAAACAAAAACTAAGTTTTAAGTTATGTTTTCATTCCGTAGCGTATTTGTATATCAGCTGGTCTTATTGGTAAACACTAAAATCACTTGCTATGAAGATGAGTGGAGACTTTGGATATAATAAAATATTTTTGTGTATTTCTAAACTATTGCAACTTTTGTGCCTGTGCAGATGACAGGCTAATGAGAAGTAAAAGCAGACAGTACTTGTGAGTATGTCCTTCAAAATTTGTTTTATCTTACTTTACTGTGTGTGACCATAGTTTCAATTTTATTTTCCTCTAAGTACTATGAATCATTCTTTAGTTAATTGAATCACATTTTAAATAATTTATTTGATGATATTAATCTTCCATCTTTCATAGCAACATTATATTTATATTTAAATATATAAATAGTGTTTATACATCATGGCCACATCAGAAATATATCGATTACATTACTGTATAAACCAATGAAACTAATAATTTCAACCACTGGGTTTAGTGAGAAGTAAACACCAAGTATTTAGACATAAACCTCTTGATGAGAAAAACAACTCCAACTGGATTTTTTTCTGGCCCTGTTGTTGTTGTTTCTACATGTGTGGACAAATTCAAAGCCATCCTAGGAAAGAAAAAAGGGCAGTGAATCTACAAAATTCTTTGTCATATTTCCTTTCCCTTCAACTTTATGTATATGTCCTTCTGTTGTTTTCTAGACCATAGATGCATATAAATCATGTTTCTCAGTGCCTGACATTAAGAATATGCTGGATAGTTTTAGCTGTAAGAGAAACACGTCTGCATTTATTATTATCAAGATCTAAATTCCACCTCTTAACACCAGGCTGATGATCAATTTTGAAAGAAGAAAATCTTTTCTTTTCCTTAATTAATAGCAATTGAGACCAGCAATTATTTGTAATTTAAGCAATCCAGATCCAGGCTGGCTAATGGTAAGATATTCTGAATAATGATTTATATTAACCAAGGTCTGTACTTTAATCAGTCTCATTAAGGAATTGTAGAGCCCTGATATTTAAAATCCTCTACTAATTACAAATTCAGTAGGTTGACACTGTTCTACAACCTGAAAACCATTCTCTTCTGTATTCATATTTCCTTCAAGTACTTGATCTTGTTATTTAGAGTTTACAGAGTATATTTCCCTTAGTTCTGTTCTCAAGGGATTAATATTAATGGCATATAATTGTTAAATCCTTTGGTAGTTTCTTTAATTCAAGTATTTTAAGATTTCTTTGATCCTATTATTAGTAAATTTCTACTTACAAAGAAATTAGACATTACACTCTGTCCCCATGTTTTAAAGGCAATCCAGGCTGGTTCTAACTACAATTAGGTCAGGCCTGAAAGAGAGAATGCAGTTGGCCATAAAGAACCTAAATAATTATTGCAAATGTATTCATTTCCAATTTATATGTTCTCGTTTTGACATTTTAAAGTTTGAGAAACCAGATAAAAACTTATCAAATATAATAGTTATTGAATTTCTTCTAAAGGTATATGAGGTTAACACATAAGTCACTCCTCTTTCCATACTAATAAGGAGGGAAAATATGAGGAGAGTTTTGGTGTGTTCATTGCTTTTTATTTTTCCCCCAAAGGCAGCTTTCAATTTGTCTGTAATTATGAAGAAAATCTGGGGAAAAATCCCATCTGAAATGTAAGTTCAATTTTCTAGCCCAAAGATCTATCTTTAAATTCCTCATGGTTTAATGTTTACTTCTGATTAAACTTAGTGATTGAAATTATTAGTTTGGTTTGCTTACACAGTAATAATATATTTATGATTTTGCCATTATGTATAAATATTATTCTTTTTTTAAAGATTTATTTATTTTACAGAGAGAGAGAGAGAATAGCACACGAACAGAGGGGAGAGGCAGAGGGAGAGGAAGAGAGAAACTTAAGCAGACTCCACACTGAGCACAGAGCCCTACTCAGGGCTAGATCTCATGATCCTGAGCCAAAACCAAGAGTTGGACACTTAACCAACTGCACCACCCAGGTGCCCCATAAATATTATTCTTTTATAAGGTTAGCCATATTTTACCATGTCTAACTGAGATTTAAAACATACAAATTACATTAATAATACCCAAACATGGCTTCCTCTAATAGAAGAGTTTCTGAACTATTATTCAGATTTCATGATTATTGTCAAATACATATTGAAGGTCTCTGGTTGGAGGTGAGGGGTAAGGAATGGAAGGGTGAGGTGATCATGGTAGTTTGGAAATCATTGTTTTTTCCTGGGACAAGTTTACCTCTTATGGTTGAATTATAAATCTGGAGGTTAAATGATTACACATTTTGCTATCAGTTGAAAAAAATCCCACCTCTCTACTTCTTGTTACATTTGTGCAATCAAATTTATTTAGAGAGCAATTAAACATTTTCCTCCTTCCAAATATAGGCACAGCATATATCCCCAATCACAAAGCCATTTATTATGCTATTCCCAGTTCCACCGGTAAAATCATGTATTAGTGTGTCTACCACTGAGAATGGAGCCTTCCAATTAGGTGGCATGGCAGGGGGCAAGGATAAATCAGCATTTCCATTTCCAGATAGCATCCTGAAGCTAACAATGCTGCTCAATACTGTGCATCAGCCAGGAGGCTAAAATTGCTTGAAACTTTCTGGAAAATTTTAATTGTGACATTTTAAAATAGATCCCTAAGGGAGTAGTTAACCTTTTCTAATCATCTTTGCCACATAGATCCAATTTAATACCTGGAATACAGAAGAAAACTGAACAGAGATAAAGTCTATGAAAGCCTGTCATAGTCTATACCACATTCTGCTCTATCCAGATCAATTGACTACATATTATCAATTCCTCACATTTTGCCTTGTCAGAAAATTGCTGCTGGTGATCCTGTTGTGTAGTTTAAAGAAATGAGTGGATTTCAGCCATGCATTTATAATGAATATAAGGAAGAAAATAAGACAGCAATTTTGGCAGATAGAAAGGAGATTTAACGAGTAGATAGCTGAAGAGATCAATTTTATGCTTGCTAGCGTTCTTTTTAAAGAATTAAGGTTTAATATTATGCCAGTTTCATAAGAAACAAAACTCAGGATCTTTTTCATGTACGATATGTTAAAAGTTTTGATTTTATTTATATTTATCTACTATTCAACATCTATAGAAGAAAAAGGCAAGGCTTTTCAGTAAGTTCAGAATTGAAATCATCACTAGATTTTGACAAATCACCATTTCTCAGAGTTTCAGTTCCCTCTCAGTAATGTGTACGAAACTGTGCCTCACTGAATTCACAGGTCCAGATATGCAAATGTATGTAAATTACTATTTTGTAAATCTTTTAAGGCCTAAACCTAGCAAAAAACGTGGAGAAAATTAACCTCTTAAATTTCCCTGGAACTTATTTTTTATGAGGTTTAAAGAAGTTTTCAAAATATTAATTTTGAGATCTCATATAGATATATAGAACAAGTGGTACTCAATAAGAGGCTATTGTAGTTTGATTATTGGTCACCTACACTCTAAAGGTACCATGTCATTTGGTGTTGAAATCACTGCAATTGCCTGTTTGTGTGTTTTAATCTATCTTCTTTCCCAATTGTCCTTTGTTTTGCTCAGACTAATGTCTCTAAAACATAATTTCATCAATTCTCTCACTTTTTAAAAACCTACAGATGTCCCTCTAGTTTATCCATTCAAGCACAGACTCAAGAGATTATAGACCAGCAAAAATCTCCCTCATTTTTACTGTCAAAATTTATCTCCCTACCTCCTCAGCACAAAGCTTCATGTGTACCATTACAATTGATCTTCCCCACCTCACACTATACTGCTTGGCACCTACTGTGATGAACAGTTTTTCTCCACCTCCCTTATGCCTCCTTACTCTTTTTCTGCAACTACATACTAATTGCACTTTTCAATGCTGTGTACTGAGTTGGAATCATGCTCTAAATCCTGTTTCATTATGTGAATATTCTACAAACTGGAGCACAGACTTTGAAATCAGAGACCTAAGTTTAAATCCCATTTCCATACTTATTAGCTGGGAGAACCTGGGCAAGTGTAAGCCTGTTTAACTTTATCAAAATAGGATTGGTGCCTCTTACCTTTAAATGTTGTTTTGAAAATTTAGACAATCATTATATAAAAAAAGCCTGGTACATAATAAATTTTCAATAAATGTTGAATTTAGGTATGAGTATAATTGTTATAATTACATATTTTCTTACATGATGATTTGTTCTTTGTTTCAGGTACATTTCTTGTGTTATCTCTTGTGTATCTCTCCTCTGGTACATCTTAGGCCATTTCCTACTTTTCAGTGTGATAGGCAGAATAACATTCTCCCAGCATTGTCCATGTCTGAATCTTGGAATTTTTGAATACGTTAGGTTACATGAAAAAAAGGGAATTAAAGTTTTACCTATAATTAAGGCTACTAATCAGTTGATCTTAATATAAGCAGAGTTTCCTGGGTTATCCAGGTGGGCCCAATGTAATCAAAAGTGTTCTGAAAAATAGAGGGAGGCAGAAAAAGAGAATCAGGTGTGATGATGGAAGCAAAGAGACACTATGC
Organism: Callorhinus ursinus; assembly: GCF_003265705.2. Taxonomy (NCBI): domain Eukaryota; kingdom Metazoa; phylum Chordata; class Mammalia; order Carnivora; family Otariidae; genus Callorhinus; species Callorhinus ursinus. The sequence continues at coordinate 33,195,677 of NW_027397081.1, forward strand.
TGCTGGCTTTGAAGATGGAGAAAAGGGGTCACAAGACAAAAAAATTAGGCATCCTCTACAAACTCGGAAAAACAAGGTAACTGATTGTTCCTTAGGGCTTCCAGAAAGGACTGCTTGCTCACCCTTGATTTTACCTCACTGAGACCCATGTTGAACTATCCTACAGAACTGTAAGATAATAAAAGTGTACCACTTAAGCCACGAAATTTGTGGTCATTTATCACAGCAGCAAAAGAAACCTAATACACCAGTTCTTTGCCATAGGAACCAGCATGGTACTGGCACATAGTAGGTGCTCGATAAATGCATGTTTATTTTTTTCATTTCTATTTTTTATTTTTTATTATGTTATGTTAATCACCATACATTACATCATTAGTTTTTGATGCTGTGTTCCATGATTCATTGTTTGCATGTAACACCCAGTGCTCCATGCAGAACGTGCCATCTTTAATACCCATCACCAGGCTAACCCATCTCCCCACCCCCTCCCCTCTAGAATCCTGTTTGTTTCTCCAAGTCCATAGTCTCTCATGCTTCATCTCCCACTCCGTAAATGCATGTTTATTTAAAACACCACCCTTATGCTGTCTCCTTGTCGTGCCAAAAAAAACAAAAAACAAAAAACAAAAAACATTAAGAGTAGGAAAGACGATCTCTTTCTACAGACCATAAGAGAATGGTCTCTTTCTACAGCTCTTGGATCTAGAAAACAGTGATCCTGACTGCAAGAAGTAACAGGTGTATTGCACTTTTTTTGAAGAGAAAATTAGTCGAAAAAACACAAGCTTTAGAATCACCTAGATCAGTGTTGGAATCCAACGTTTATTTCTAAATATCTGTATGGCCCTTTAGGATTGTTGCCTTATTCAATGTATTCCGTGTGGCAATTACCTCAAGTAGTTTCCACTCACTAAAATTATAAAAGTCCCCAAATATCTCCACACTTCCTAGTGGCCTAAAAATCACTGTTTCCCAAGCAACCCTATTCTTTTATACAGATGATACAAGAAGTTGTAATGCGGGTTGATAAATAGTGCACTACAGTGTGCCTCTTGGGGAAGAGACATGTCCACAGGGGAGGGCGCCCAAGGAGCTGAAATATAACGTGGCATTAGTACCCACAGACTGAACCCAGCCGGTTCCAGCTCCCTGTGAGACTTCCTCCACAAATGGCTACAGCAGTAAATTAGTAGTCCCGACTCTGATTCACATAACAGTAGAACTCAACTCATTTTAGCCTTAGTTCTTGAATCTAAGCTCTGATAATGGTGTCAAGTGGCTAGGAGGCACAAAATGTATGCCCTATCAGCACCAAGTGTCCAAGAACCTTAACTCCACCAGGGATGGTAGGCACCCTGAGTTTTGGGAAGATTTTAAACAGACCATGAAAAAGAACTTCAATTTCTTTGGGCCTCAGTTTTCTCAGCAGCAAACTATAATAAACATGGTTTTCCTGCAGGATCATACTGAGAATTAAAATTACATTATTTTAAGCACCTTATACTATACCAAATATAACATGGGCAATTCTTAAAAGATAAGCTTCGGGCGCCTGGGTAGCTCAGATGGTTAAGCGTCTGCCTTCGGCTCAGGTCATGGTACCAGGGTCCCGGGATCGAGCCCCACATCGGGTTCCCTGCTCAGTGGGAAGACTGCTTCTCCCTCTCCCACTCCCCCAGCTTGTGTTCCCTCTCTCGCTATGTCTCTCTCTGTCAAATAAATAAATAAATAAAATCTTAAAAAAGATAAGTTTTTATTTTAAATGAAGCAGATACTAATAATGTAGGATAAGGAAACAGAATTTCTGTACTCATAATATGTGCCAAGGAAATTGTTGAGTTGTGCCAGTTCCTAAATTTTTTGAGTGTGAAAATAAAGGACAGCTTACTGGCTTTCTATACTCAGAAGTGCACTTCAAAGCAAGAGCACTCCTGACAAGCTGCTTGGAAACCACCTAAATAGTCTGTAAGATCACATTCCTTCCTATTACAAATTACATCCTCAGAACATTCCAGAAGCTAGAGTAACTACCCTTATATATTCCTGGATGCTGCTAATGTGATATTACTAAAATATGGCAATATAATATAAAACCCAGTAGCACTCTCAAGACAGACTACTGCATTTTAAAATATATATAAATAGGAATAGCAAGTTACCACTATGCTGTGAGGCAAGGAAAGAAAACAAACCACAAACTTGAATCCATATGACTATTGTCTTAAATCATCAAAAATTAATTAAAACAAGTGAAACCAAAGCAGGCTACATAGAAGCCCAGATTTAATGAGTTTTGGAAAATGCAATAAGCTAAACAAATCACTCATTACTATTAATTAATGGTCTGTAAAGGACTTCCAGGTGGCTTAGGCAAATAATTTTTATTTTATATTTTAGAAAGAAAGTTTTTGGTAATTATGAGATAAGTATAATCTGTCTCAGCTATTTTTATCTAAAAATTATATTTCTACTTCATTATAAATGATTATTTAGATTACTTAAAATAGATGTTTTCTTAATTCCTTATATGAAATTATATTCATAAATTATTTCTAAATTATTTTGTATCAGATTCTATTAATCTTGATATATAAATATTATATTTATAAACTTATAAGTTATAAATATTTTCTCCATAAATATTTTATCCTGGCAAAATGAAATAATTTGATTAGGGGCTATGTTATTATAATTTTCATAGTATGTATATCCATACCTAGTATGGATATATGTAGAAAGGTTATTTGAATTCTTCCTCTGGTATCTGGTATTCTTTTTTATTTTTTTAGAGAGAGAGAAAGAGCACAGAAAACGGGAGCAAAGGAAAGGGAGAGAGAGAATCTCAAGCAGGCTCCATGCCCAGTGCGGAGCCTGATGTGGGGCTCGAGTTCATGACCCTGAGATCATGACCTGAGCCAAAATCAAGAGTCAGAAGCTTAACCAACTGAGCCACCCCTCAGGCACCCCGGTATCTGATATTCTTTTGTTAATCTAATATACATTTATTATGTCCCAGTAAGAGTTCTTCTTCTTAAGGATTCAAAGATTTTGTTCTGACCTTTTAGGCATTTATACTCTTACAGTGAAAACATATAGATTATATGAAAACTGCAATAACACAGCAATGTATAATATGCTACTGAAGCATAGAGGGGAGAAGGATACACAGAGGGTATTAAAAAGTAAAGGTGACATTTGATATAAATCATGGATAAATAAAAGTTCTCAAGACAGATAGAGATGGAAGACACCTACTATAATACCTGGCATAAAATAGGTATCTTGTTAATGTTATATAGATCAAGGCAGAAACAACTGATTCCTCTTCCTATTACTGATATTCATTTATTAAGTTAATGCATGTTTATTATATGCCAGTGATTGCATTTATCTTTAAGTGTTCACAAATATTTGAAGTATTTATGGCTCTTAGTGGAGGTAAACAATAATTGTGGTATATGACTCTGCTTTAAGAAGAGAGTATACATTTTCATACGTTTATATGTGAATCATTATATTATAAACATAGAAAAAAGTCATTGCCTTTTTCACTAGTTTGCTAAAATATTGATGTGATAACCAATTCCTAAAAACTCAGAGGCAAAGAGTTTCATTATGACACATATTAAAAGAAAATAACTATATTTTAAAATTAGTTAGAGAGTTTGGGTATGTCTTTTTGAAGAAAATGACATCAGAGCTGAGATGTGATGAAGAGAAAGAGGGAGAGTTGGATCCAGGGAATGAGAATTTCTGTCGGTATGACTCTTAATAAGACCCTCTGGGCAAGTGGCTTTGTGGCATCAAGGAAAGACTATGTGGGGCTGGAGCATAGTACCAGATGGGAGACAACAGTAATAATATCATTCAAGAAGAGTGCACAGAATGAGGTCAGAAGAGGGCTAAAGATGGACTACTAGTGCCAAAATATGTAGGAAGATAGAGAATCAGGGGCCAAAAAAGACGTAAAAGCAGGAATAATAACAGTGACAGGATAGTAGCTATTTCATTGTAAGTGTTCAATAAATATCTAGTAGAAAGATTGCCTTGTCTGGTAAAGGAAACAAAACAATATATAAATAACTATAGTGTCCTTAATCCTAATAATATTAAGTTAAAAATATTAATATTTTTATACTATTCTACAGATTATATGCTTAAAAATATGTGCAAGGCACCATTTAAGGCACTTGGAATATATCAGTAAGCAAAACAAAGATCCCTGATCTCATGGATGTCAAGAAGCAGGCTTACATATCTTTCCCCATGTATTTCTTGTATCAGTCTTATGAGACTGATACTAATATTATCCCTATTTTACCAATGAGAAAGCAGTTTTTAACTTGTCCTAATTTTCCTACTGGTAGGCTGTATTTGAACCCCGATTTGGGGGCTTTAAGTAACATAAACAGAGTTTTAAAAAAAGCTGTCATTACAGAGGGTCTCAGAGAGTGTTTTGGGAAAAATCAAGAAAAAATTTATGGAAAACAGGGCATGTGGTTTATAACCTGAAGGAGATGTGAGATATCAATAGCTACAGAAATAAGAAGGTACTCCAGGGCAGTAGATCTGTATGAGGCAGAGAGAAGAAGGGATATTACAAATTACCTGTAGTAAATAATAAATGTGCATCAAAAGTAGGAGATGGTATCTGGGAAGATTGGTTGAGTCCAGATGTGCAGTTACTTATTTGTATTAGTACTCAGTGGAACATGATTGTTTTTAAGCAGAGGGAAGTCTTGATAAGAACTGAGGTATAGGAAGATGAGGAGTGATGATCGTTTAAACCATTCAGGAAGCTATTACAACAATCATGTAGAAAGTACATTAAGGATTTCAACTAGGGTGGTTGAGCTTTAGTAAGGAAAGGATGGTTATGTGAAAATTACTTGGAAATTGGTTGGATATGGTGGAGTAATGAGATAATGAAGACAGGCAATCAATGATGTTCCTAAGTTTTCTAGTCTGATATCATTGGTACAACCTACAAAAGAGAAATTCAGAAGCTGGCAGATTTTTATGGCAAGAAGATGAATTGAAATTGTGGTGCTACAGGAGATATTCAACAGGCAGTATGGCACCAGCTATTAGAAATACAGTCAGAAACAAAGACATGGGTTTAGGAGATATGAATTTATCCTACATAAAGATAATAGTTGAAAATGAGACGTGGTGTCTGAGGTAGTTTATGGAAACGAGAGAGAGAGAGGGAAGGGGAGGGAGAGAGGGAGAAAGTTGCGCAAAACTTGGGAATGCCTATACACAGTAAAAAAACAGGATTAAGAACAGAAACAAAACAGATACTAAATATGATGTGGAGTATCAGGGAGGAAAGACATTAAAAGAATGTGATATATAAAAGTAAATTCTCTCAAACTGATGAGACTTATATAGGTGAAATGTTGATTGATCTAGGAATGAAGTACTTTTAAAATATCTGAGCATCACAGAAAACGTCAGGATAGGGCTATAGGTAATGTCGTCAGACAGTGGATAAATCAAATTAAAGCCAACATTTCTACTGCAGCTCTCTGCAAAGACACAATTTTGGGTGGTTAGAGATGATTATAAGCTTCAAATGGGATGAAGGTGATTTTTTTTTTTTGGTAAATTTTTCCATTTACATGTGAGTATAATTCAATGAAAAGACCTATATTCTATACAATGCTGACAATGAAAGCCTATTTCATGATTAACTGTTCAATTTAAATATGGTCAGGAGACCTCAATATTGTTAAAAATTAACTGAGTGGAAAGTGAGGAAGAAGGTGAAGCTAGAAGAACACCCATGGATTTTACTTTTGAAGAGTAAAAAGAACTTACTATTTTTTCAATAGAATACAGTGTTTACTATTGTGGCTTTCTTAACTTACTATTTAACTCTCACTATCCATCCACTGCCTAACTTTTAAAGAAGCAATTGTTTTTGCATTTTTTTTTTTTAACCATACGCTTCACATCTTGAATACTAACTTCTACCTCATTCCTTTAATGGAAATACTGTCTTTATATTCAACACTGCTCTCTTTATTGACAAATATAGCTTCTTTATCCTTATTACCCACAAATAAATCAATTGCATTTGATGTGGTTGGCAAACAAATCCCTGTACTGGAAAATCTCTCTTCCATTGTTTCCCATGATTTATACTACTCAGTTTCTTTACCTCCCAGTCCATAACTGCTCTCATTGATTTAGTCCTAAATAAAGGAAAAATATCTGTGTTATTCTATATCTATCTTTCATTGTATTAAGCTCCTCTTTCATGGAAAAATAAAAAACAAAAACAAGTAACTTATTCCCTATTTTACTCTTCAATAACAGAGAAGTCATAAATAGGATAGATATATTATCTGAAACACAACAAGCTCTCAATTTCCTTTCTTATGCTAATGCTGATTTATAATTTTGATTAGAATTAATATTTTATAATAAAGTAGTGCAATTTTATAGCCTAGAATAAGTATTCAGTCCTTTTAGTGTAAGCAAAGACACTTCTTAAACACACACAATACACACACACACACACCTGCACATCAACCTTTAGAATTTATCATCATTAAGGTAAATTGAATCACCAGGTTATATGCCTTTATTATGCAATTGAGAAAAGCCAGCTGGTTTATTAAATGAGGTCTTAGGAGGTGGAAATTTCTCTAACAAGCCATTATATTTATGGAAGAGTAGAATGTCTGGTGAGCTGCTTTTCTCTAAGATCATTTTAAAGCTAATCATTTGAATCATCTGCTGGGCCTTGTACTTTTCCTATTCTTGTCATTTACTAGTGATTTGCTATTTGAAAATTATATATGAATAAAGATTAATCAATAATTATTTTCTAAACTAAATAATGAAATACATTTTAAATTTCATTTTAAAAGAAAGTGATAATTATGAAAGTTAAATTTAAATGCAGGGTTGTATTAAAATGTACATGAGGTTTTTTTGTTCTTTTTTTCCCACTCTGTGCAAGGTTATACATTTTAGGAATGAGATAAGCCTATATAATCTATGAATAAAGAAAAGCAATTCTGTTTTATAGTCTTATAGGGAGATGATTATCTGTCGCTATGGCAGAGGCCGGGTTAAAAAAAAAATAACATCTGTTGAAGCAAAGATGAAGGATCTCATTTTGTGGCAGAAGAGTTTCAATGGACCGTAGGCAAGGACAAGTATTTCTAGTTCAAAAAGACAATGTAAAATGTTTGTTTTGAAATATTTTATTTTTCCTTAGCTAGTAATGCTGAAATGTGTTTGACAACATCCAAGAAAATCTCATATTCAAAATGACACAGAGGTGCCTGCCAGAGTTGTGAAGGTAAACAAGATTACGTTGACAGTTAATTTTTATGTTTTATATATAGTCATTTAGCTTTATCCATATTTATGATGCCATCCAGATTATATTAGGAAGAAAATGAACTAACTGTAATTAGATTAATAGGCACAGATTTTATATTACAAGTATTTCCGAAACATAAAAACTCAGATCATAAAATTTGGACCACAGTTAAACCTTGCTTCCATTAGTTTTGAGAGTAGAAAAACACTACAAGCCAGTCAACTGATGGTCAGCTAGTCAGCTTCCCAAGTTCCAGGACGGAGCTCTTACCCTGTATCAGTCCAATGCTTTTCTGACACACCTGGGCCTCTGCCCTGCACTGTTCGGAAAGGACCAGACAGCTGTGGCCCTGGTGGATGTGATGAATGACGGCATCAAGGATCTACACAGCAAATACGTCATCCTCATCTACACCAGCTACAAAGCAGGCAAGGTGGAGTGTGTGAAGCCACCACCAGGGCACCTGAATCTTTGAGACCCTACTGTCCCAGAACCAGCCCTCCTTCGTGGACTACAACCTGCTGGACTTGCTGCTGATTCACCAGGTTCTGGCCCCAGGCTGCCTGCACTCATTACCCCTGCTCTCAGCCTAGTGGCGCACTTCCGCACCTGGCCCAAACTCAAGGCCTTCATGGCCTCCCCGGAGTACCTGACCCTCTCCATCTGCAGCAAGGGGAAGCAGTGAGAGATTGTGGTACTCTCGCCAAGAGGCAGAAGGTGGGGATGTCTGCCTTCCTTTCCCCAGGACCAATAAAATTTCTAAGAGAGAGAGAAAAAATAAAGTACGGTATCTGGATATCCTTAATTTCTAAGGTTAGGCCTTATTCTAAAGTAACTGCAGCAGACTGAATGGAGCTTATTTTGGAAGATAAAGACATTACTGAGACCACCACAGTCTCCATGTATCTCCTGAATCAAGTGTGACCTCGTACTGATAGTGAAATTGCATGAATTCTATTTATTTTACCTCTTTTATAATTTGGTCTATTTTGAGTTTCACATGCACATTAATAAAACCAATGAGAACTTCTCAACATAATACAAAATTATGCATCACTTGATTTATTTGAAAAAATAGCATTAGAGTCAAAGCAGTTGGTATGTGTGCTCTCTGTGTAGCATTGTATTGGCCTAATCAATCTGAATAGATAAGCCCCCGGGATAAAAGAGACCAGAAAGTAGTCATATGTGAATACCCTGAAGTATAAATGTGTATAAGTACATCAGATATATTACCTAGAATAGGTTCAAGTCTTTTTTTTTTTTAATATTTATTTATGTATTTGACAGAGAGAGACAGCGAGAGAAGGAACACAAGCAGGGGCAGAGGGAGAGGGAGAAGCAGGCTTCCTGCAGGGCAGGGAGCCTGATGCGGGACTCGATCCCAGGACCCTGGGCCGAAGGCAGACGCTTAGCCAACTGAGCCACCCAGGCGCCCCAAGTTCAAGTCTTTTAGCTGTGTGGCCACAAGTACAATACAACACCTTTATCATTTCAATTTTCCTTTTTTTTTAGATTTTATTTGTCAGAGAGAGCATAAGCAGAGGCAAAATCAGGCTTCCTGCTGAGCCAGGAGCCTGATGAGGGACTCCATCCCAGGACCTGAGCCGGAGGCAGATGCTTAACCGACTGAGCCAACCAGGCATCCTTCGTTTCAATTTTCTGATCTCAAAATGAGAGTCTATGAGACCACTCAGCATAACTTCAGGGCTGTTTGGGTGGTTTAATGGGATATCACGTACAGAAAGTCTGCAAAAATTTTATTAAGAGATCTGGATCTAGAATCAGATAGAACAAGACTTGAATTTCACTTTTGAATTTTATTAACTATGTCACATTGGAGAAGTGAGCTCCCTCCCTCAGACAGCTTCCTAATTTTCAATATATTTAAGTGTGGATAATGCATAAATTATGTTATTTTTTCTTTGAAATTGAATATAAAATTATATGCAAAAAGCTTACCTCAGTGTCGGGCACATAATAATCACTAAAATCTTAGCAATTATTGTTAGTATTTTATTATATACTATTAATGCTAATATCATTAAATATAAATACTATATAAGTATCTAACAGTTAAAATAAATTAAATTATGCAAATTGATAATTACAGTTATTTTCATTATGGTGTTTATTTCATGTACAAAGAGCCTTACTTTTTTTTTTTTTAAAGATTTTATTTATTTGACAGAGAGAGACACAGCGAGAGAGGGAACACAAGCAAGGGGAGTGGAGAGGGAGAGAGAGAAGCAGGCTTCCAGCTGAGCAGGGAGCCCGATGTGGGACTCAATCCCAGGACCCTGGGATCATGATCCGAGCTGAAGGCAGACGCTTAATGACTGAGCCACCCAGGTGCCCCGAGGCTTGCTTTTCTTAATCTCATAGTGGGCAAGTCAACTAAGATAAAAAATATTTAGATAGTATTTTAAGAAAAAACTGGAAAAAGTTTCTAAAATACAAAATAAGAAATTGAATAAAAATACTGGCATAAAATATTCTCTAGAGGAAAATACATAATCCTATTTAACTATCAAGAATTTTTTTAAATCAAAACAAGTAAAACATTGATAACTTTTTCAGTTCTTGTGGTCTTATAAAGGAATTAAAAAATAATTATTGTGAAACAAGCCTTCTAGGTCTGCTTGCATATTGGTGTATAGGAATTTAGAATTTTTTAAAATAAACATGCTAGTTCCATCTAAACAATTATATTATTTGTTTTTTGTGAATTTAATTACTGTTTGTGAAATTCCATAAATTATAATTAAATGTCTGTTACAATTATGATTTCTTAGATGAATGATTTACTATGTTTATGTAAACAGAATTGATATTAATCACCTCATTTGATCTTCTTACTGACAATTTATAGACATATTTTTAGTTGTTTTGTCATGACAGATGTAATCCTTTTAAATAGCCGCAATGTCCACAATAGCCAAACTGTGGAAAGAGCCAAGATGTCCATTGACAGATGAATGGATAAAGAAGAGGTGGTATATATATACAATGGATTTTTAGGCAGCCATCAAAAGGAATGAGATCTTGCCATTTGCAACGATGTGGATGGAACTGGAGGGTGTTATGCTGAGTGAAATAAGTCAATCAGAGAAAGACATGTATCATATGACCTCACTGATATGAGGAATTCTTAATCTCAGGAAACAAACTGAGCGTTGCTGGAGTTGGGGTCAGGTGGGAGGAATGGGGTGGTTGGGTGATAGACATTGGGGAGGGTATGTGCTATGGTGAGCGCTGTGAATTGTGCAAGACTGTTGAATCACAGATCTGTACCTCTGAAACAAATAATGAAATATATGTTAAGAAAAAAAAAAGGAAGAAGATAGCAGGAGGGGAAAAATGAAGGGGGGGAATCGGAGGGGGAGACAAACCATGAGAGACTATGGATTCTGAAAAACAAACTGAGGGTTCTAGAGGGGAGGGGGTGGGGGGATGGGTTAGCCCGGTGATGGGTATTAAAGAGGGCATGTTCTGCATGGAGCACAGGGTGTTATGCACAAACAATGAATCATGGAACACTACATCTAAAACTAATGATGTAATGTATGGTGATTAACATAACAATAAAAATAAAAATAAATAAATAAAATACCATCTAATTTCTTGTGAACTACTATGGAAGACAATTCTCTAAATTCCTCTATCTATTAAGAATTGGGAGGCAAGGGCGCCTGGGTGGCTCAGTTGGTTGGGCGACTGCCTTCGGCTCAGGTCATGATCCTGGAGTCCCAGGATCAAGTCCCGCATTGGGCTCCCTGCTCAGCGGGGAGTCTGCTTCTCCCTCTGACCTTCCCCCCTCTCGTGTGCTCTCTCTCTCTCTCTCATTCTCTCTCTCAAATAAATAAATAAAATCTTTAAAAAAAAGAATTGTGAGGAAAATATTTAATTTTTTCAAGATTCTAAAAATATTAATTATATTAAATATTAAATTATGTTAAATATTATTTCTGTATCTTTTGACATGAATTATAGCAGTGGCATAGAGTAGACACACTAATGTTGACAACTAAAATAAAATAACATTTACATATACATCCCTAAAGAACTTAACAGCAAGTTTTGTTGCTTAGTTTGATAAATTCTATCACTATTTCCTGACTCTAAGTTTACAATCCATTGAGGCTATGAAATGAAAAGGAAATATTCATTGCATAGGAATAGAGAGATGTTGCTAGAATTCTAGAACCACTTTTAAAATGTGAAGTTAGCTTTCTTCTATCTACGATCAGGGACATATCTGAAATTACTTTTATAAAAAGGTGACTTTTTAATATTTCTTTGGAATATCTTAGTTTGCATCAGACGTCTATTGTAATATGGAGGATATTACCAATAGTATGCACAATAATATGTAAAGAAATTTCTAACTTTACTTTTTTATTTTATTTTTTAATTTTATTATGTTTTGTTAGTCATTAGTTTTTAATGTGGTGATCCATGATCCATTGTTTTAGCATAACACCCAGTGCTCCATGCAGTACGTGCCCTCCTTAATACCCATCATCGGGCTAAACCATCCTCCCACCCCCTCCCCTCTAAAACCCTGTTTATTTCTCAGAGTCCATAGCTCTCATGGTTCATCTCTCCCTCCTATTCCCCCCCTTCATTTTTCTCTTCCTTCTCCTAATGTCTTCTGTGCTATTCCTTATGTTCCAAATAAGTGAAACCATATGATAATTGACTTTCTCTGCTTGACTTATTTCACTTAACATAATCTCCTCCAGTCCTATCCATGTTGACATAAAAGTTGGGTATTTATCCTTTCTGATGGCTGAGTAATATTCCATTGTATATATGGACCACATCTTCTTTATCCATTCATCTGTTGAAGGACATCTCATCTCTTTCCACAGTTTGGCTATGCTGGTAGCAGCAATGTCCGCAATAGCCAAGAAATTACTAACTTTAAACTGGATATCAACACCTGTTCTGATATCAATGTTAATTATATCCATTAATACCTTTAGAGGTATTAATGTCCATTAATGTCCATTTATTAATAATATAACTACCCTGTATATGGAGCTTTATAATTTATAAAATTTTTCTGCATAAGTTGCATTACTCATTTTGATTTTCTGTTACACTTGTTAGAGAAGACTATGTATATACCTCTTAAAGAATCATTCTTCTCATAGGTCTCAGAAGGGGATTCTTTTTGAAGGTAGTGGCCACTGTGGTGCTGAGGATATTCATTCATTCACTTACTCCTTCTCTAAGCATTCACTGAGTATTGGCTATGAACTTGCATGTTAGAGTTTGGGTATTAAACTAAAGTAAATAAATAGATAAATGAGACATAAAATCTATCTTCAATGAATTCAGTCTTGTAGGTCAGTGGTGTGCTCAAGTTCACAATGGCTCTTGGGAGCCAAGGTGATTGTCATAAATAGTTGTAATGCAATGTTAACAAGAAACAAATATAATAAAGAACATGTGAGATTATATATAAATACATATTTTATATATGTATTTTATATATATATATATTTTACACACACACACACATATACAGTGATATATACAGAGAGAGACAGAGACAGAGAAAGTTGGGGGGAGGCTAGTTGTTGAATGGTAGCCCCACAGGCAGGTAGACTATCACATGTAACAAGAATGAAATGCTCTTAGGACAGTGCATCTAGTTCACTATAGCTTGAGTAATAGGAGAGGAAGCTGGAAAAACAGACAGAATCTAAATAATAAATGGCCTTGAGGCCATTTGTGGAAGTTTGCACTTTATTCTAGAATGGATTAGAAGCCTTTAAATGTTTTAAGGACAGGCTGATCAGATTAGTGTTCCTTGGGTAGGAGGAAAAGAAGAAGATAAAGAATAGTAATCCTTTGTCTAAATACCTCCACATCCATTGAAACAGGCTTAATGGCTTAATGCCCCAGTAAACTTCATACTTGCCACTTAATTCCTGTCAAATTAACAGAATGTAACCCTAGCATAGAGGTCATCCTGGTCCCATCTTAGTTTAACCTTAGATGGTAACCCCGTAAATATACTTGAGTAGCTAATCTAACTTATAGACTAGGTTAAATGGCCAATGTCTGAGGGCATCTTAAACAAAGCTATGAAAAATGACAAGGGTATTTTAATATGAAACTCCAACACAGACTTATGCAGCATCATTTACAGTTTGAACAAGTCGCCATTGCAATAAAGAGGACTTTTATTAAAAAGCTCCTGTTTCAGATACATAAGTAGACTTATTAGGATTTATAATGAGAAACCCCATGAATTTGCCTAAAGTACTAAATTTTATTCAAAACAAAAAAGTTTTCTTTATTTTAATAAAAACACTGCAGAAAACTCACATAGAAACTGGGGCCATGAATTCACAGGTGCCGAGGCCCTTCTGATCTATACATAGCTAACTAGTTGGGCTTGATTAGGGGTTATCCTCTTAGTTCCTCTCCTTTTCATTCTTCGTAGTGAGAAAAACATCAGCTAAACCTAATCATCATGTGATTCTTCCACTAGGTGTCACAAAATTATGGCGAGAATAAAGTGGTTCTACTTATCTTAAGCTAATAGTTGTTGTATTTCATTGAAAAAAATCAAGATTCTAGAGGATACAGAGTTAAAATACAGGTTGAAAGGATCAGGAAAATATTTCTGGAAATTGTATAGCTCCCTGAGTGGTTTTAAGGTCCTTTACTTAATTTAAGTTTGTAAGTCAAGATGTGAGAGTCTAAACTCTAAGTTTTATTTTTATTTTTTTAGATTTTATTTATTTGAGAGAGAGAGGGAGAGAGAGCACCAGCAGGGGGGAGTGGCAGGCAGAGGGAGAAGAAGAAGCAGGCTCCCCGCTGAGCAGGAAGCCCAATGTGGGGCTTTATCCCAGGACCCTGGGATCATGACCTGAGCTGAAGGCAGTCTCCCAACCAACTGAGCCACCCGGGGGCCCCTCTAAATCTTACTTTAATTAACATAGTATCTCACAGCACTTAGTATCTTTTGTATGGCAAACTATGTCCCTGGAAGGAGATTAAAATCTAGAGAATACCTATAGCTTACTTGGACAGGAGAAATTCATTTCACTAATTAGACTCTATTGTGTATTTTCAGAATCTTCTTCGACACAGACTCTCTTCTATCTACCACCAAATACCACTATAATATCTTATACTTAAATGCCTTGGATTCTGATATCTGTCTCTATCATTACTAAAATTGGTTTTTAAAGGTCTCAAAGTCCAAACATTTTTTTGAGTGTTACTTATAGCATTTGACAAGAGTGACAGTTGACACCTTAAAACTGAATGTCATTAAAAAAATAAAACTAAATGCCATTTGTACTTCACTATTTTATTGGCTTTCTTCTGCGTCTCTTAGCTTATTCCATTCTTGTCTCCTTCACTAACTCCTTTCTTTTTACCCTTCACTATCTTTCTACCAGAGAAATGTGTATATTCCAGATTAGAGCCTTAACTCTCTTTTCTTTCTAGTACAATTTCTCTTGATGAAACATCATATTGATTTCATTGAGTCTGTCCTTGTGTTTTGTGGCCAGTTCTCACCTTTCACCTTTCCTGAGCACCAACCAATATTTTAAAATATTGTGTATTTTCTCCTGAAAGTCAAAATAATATTACCTCCTCTTCTCCTTGTTACTTTATTATATTACAGTATTAAGGGTTGTTCAATTGAATTGATCAAAGCTCAGAATCTTGATATCATTCTAATGTTTCCATATTTTTTACATTTCTACCCCCACTCAATCATTTGCAAATTCTCATTTATTTTAGCTTCTCCCACAGACATCGATTATATTCAGTGCATCAGGAATTCAAGTCCTTTTTACCTAGATTACTGAAATGACCTCCTAACTTGACTTTCACCATAGAATTTTCTTGGATACATTTTCATAGAGCAGCACTCTGATTTTCTCTGCCCACTCTCAAAGTGTATAGAGTGAATTACAAATTTCTTTGCAATTATGGTAAACCATCAGAGATTTATGCAGGGATGACATGGTGAGAATTATATTTTACATAGATAATTTTAGGAAAAACAATACAGAGGGATTTTATTGGGGTTAGGGTAAGATGAAGAGAGATGTTAAGGAGAAGAAAATGTATGTAGGCAGGCAATTTTTCTGGTAGATCAGGAGGGAGATAATGAATGTATGAACTCAGGAAATACATATGGAATGGAGAAATTTGTACTGATTTTGCTAGTGTTAAGGTCTATGAGAATATGCATTGTTCATTATAGGCTCCCTATACATATAGAACAATGCCCAAGAGAGAGAAGATACATGCATATAAATGTTCTATGAATAAAATAACTACATATGTTAAACAACAAAAAAATGCAATGAATGATTAAGTATGGTATAGGATAGAAAAGGGCAGATTGTAAGCATAAAGTTTGAAGTTATATTTGAGTTGGAGGTGCTGTTTTATTATTTACTAGTCATGTGATGTTGGGAAAATAATTTGACATTCCTGAGCTTAACTATTTTTTTTCATTTATAAATTAAATCGATAATGCAACTCCTTTAATAAGGTTGATGTGAAGACTAAAGAGGGTAATGATGCATTAAATATACCTAACAGTTTTTGGCTCTTAAGTGCTCAGTAACTATTGCTGCTTATTCTTGTTATTGTTAAATTTATGTGTATACACATCTATACATCTATATCTATGTGTCCACCCATCTGTCTGTCATCCATCCATCCATATGAAGAGTAGCAATGTTTAGCACTTGGTATGGAAATGCAATCAAAGAAGTCCTCCAGACTAGGTAATACATGTTCTGTGTTAACTTGTCCCTGAAAGAGTTTTTGTGGAATAAAATAATTTTAGAAATTAAACATATTCAATATCTGCCCCTTTGTTTATACTTTTTTTGTTTTATACTAGTATCTTTATAAATGATCCTGAGATGGAGCTGCTATTTAATCAAGTGAGATTTAAAACCTTTTTATACTGTTATGCTTTGGAATGTTTTGTGTGGGTAAAGAATCTCTAAAGACACTCTGCTAGGGATTAGAGAATAATGGATTTGGTAAACAGGCTTGAACAGCAAGGGCCAGAGGATTTGTACATTCCTGATCTGGGTCGTTGTGGGTCGCTTTACATCATATGAGTGAACACCTGCCTTTCTGCATTTTTAAAAACAAGAGGAAGAGCAGTGAGATCAAAGTTCAAGCCAGGCAAATGGTCCATTTTGCTGGAGGGCAACTGTCACATATGGACAGAGTTATTCATGATTTCCATTAATAATGAAAATATGAGTTTGGGTAAATTTTGATAAATAAAATACAAAAGTATTATATCATAGAATTAAAGGTTTGAGGACAATCTGCCCCAGATTTCAACTTTAATTAGTTCATTATAACTTCTCTTTAAAGTATAAACTTATGTATTTTTAATTAAAATTTTTTTTCTGTGATCTCAAAGAATCCATACTGTAGCTTGTCAAGGAGTCATATGCTCACAATCATTATATCTATTATGGTCAGAACACTTGTCCTTTTAAGATAAGATTTAAACCATATTCTTTGAGTAATGATTTTATAAAAGAAAAACATAGTTGTTTTGTTTATAGAAAACAAAATTACTGGGGCGCCTGGGTGGCTCAGTTGGTTAAGCGACTGCCTTCGGCTCAGGTCATGATCCTGGAGTCCCAGGATCGAGTCCCGCATCGGGCTCCCTGCTCGGCGGGGAGTCTGCTTCTCCCTCTGACCCTATCCCCTCTGATGTGCTCTCTCTCTCTCATTCTCTCTCTCTCTCAAATAAATAAATAAAATTTTTAAAAAAAAAAAGAAAACAAAATTACAAAGTAATATCAACTTATTTTGTAATAAAATTAGATAATTTTACAACTAATAAAATTATCCATGACAATGTGATTCATTCAGGTTGATATTCAAATGATTTAATGAAGTTATTATGGACAAAATCTCACAGTCTAATGAAATAAAGCTTTGGATATACTGTGGAGTTAGCAATTATTCAAATAATTTCATTAGGTAACAAATGATAGTTAAATGTGGTTTTAAAATCTAAGGTCAATTTTACTTTAAGTGAAGAAGTTTTGGAAAAGCTAGAGAAGTAATTTTTGAGTTTTACATAAAAATGGAAGGTTAAATTAAAGGGCTTAAATACAAAGTATATAAAAATCATATAATCTCTCAAAGAGTTAAGGAGGTTATTTTAATCAACTGCTTCAAGGAAAACTAATGGAATATTCTGCATCTAAATCATCTAAATGCCCTGAAAAGCAATATGTTCAAATTTAGATATGAACTATCAATTTACCAGGGATGGCATATGAAGATATTTTAAAGCAAGAGACAGCATGAGGAGATTTTATTCTTGATTCATTTTATGTTTGACTTACTAGTATGAATTATTTCTAAGAATCCAAATTTTGGAGAGATTGCTGTGAGCTTTGGATATCTGAAGGATGTTTGAAAAGTGTGTAGTGTCACATTATCAATTCCAAATTCTCATCAGCATGGTAATAAGCTAATAGAGTGACAAAGTTTTATATGGTGTATTCTTGCTTGTCACTGAAGAGAAATTACTACACTAGGTGAGGAAATTATCCTCACGATGAACAAAAGCTACAGGAATAAAGTATACTATGTCAAAAATAATCACTATCAATGTTATTGATAACCAGTAACAATTAGTACTAACAATAGTTATCTAACTTTGTGTTTATTTATTTCTTTCGAAGTTAAAAAATAATTCACAGACATGACTTCTCTACATCACTAATTTTTACTATACCCTTATGAGGTATATATTTATTAATGCTAAAGTATAACATTAACATTAACTATGCTGAACCACTTTTATAAATATTCATGTAGGGAGAACTTAAAAGATCCTCACGGTAGACATTTAGACACGTAAAGGATAGGTTAAAGGGAAAATGAGCAAGACTGCAGCAGTTTCTCAAATCCATTAGTAGCTCAAATCAAAATAAAAAAAATTAAAAATGAATGAAGTGAATAGTTTCATGATTAAAATCCAGTTACATTTAAAAAATTGGTTTGGTTTTATGTCAAGCTAATTAAACTTGCTATTGAACTGAGGTAGGAATATTGTTAAGATCTTTATATAAAACCTCGAATGAGAAATTTCAATGAGAATTAAATGTCAAGAAAAGAGTTCCTTCTTTTAAGGAACTCAGGGGAAATTAAAGTCCTTTAAATGTCTATATTTTTCCTTTTGCTCTGACTGCTGGGAGTCCCAAGGAAATATTTATGTCTTGGCCACAATAATTATGAGACATTATGGCCTACATTATCTTGACCTCTTATTATGAAATGTCTTTTTATCTGGTGCTGTATTTATTTATTTACATATTTGCCTTTTAAGCATGATTTGATATAGCAAGTCAAATAAATACCCTTTGGAATGAGATTGAGATAAAATATATTAGTAAAATAAAATAATTATTATATAAATATGCATTTGTTATTTCATATTTTTTAATATATTGGGTGACAAGTGAAGAGTAAAAAACTTTACAAGAAACCAAGTTTATTTTACATTTAATTTTTCCACATATTCCTACATCACCAGGTAAAGATGCCAATACCCACTTCTTTATCATCATTCCTTTCAAAAATCAGGATCTATGATGACATTGTCAGCTACTGATAATAGTCACAGTTATCTTGTCCTGTCTCAAGTTCATTTAGAAAATTTAGCTCTTCAGGTTCTAATCATAGATTATCCAATAAATTATGAGGAATGATTTTTATTAAAAGAGGAAATATGAAAATAAGTAAAAATAATTACATACAAAAACTAGTATATATCCCAAAATTATTAGTATATATCCCAAAATTATTAGTATATTTTCCAAAATTTCAGATCTAGAAAGAGACCTGGTAATTCTTAAACTTCCATAAGAAAAATTAAGCAAGTGGCTCATTAACTAAATTTGAACAATAAGAAATGCAGAATGATTACATACTTATTTTTGTTGCTATTTATTTTTGTTATATCATATAGATGTTAATAAATTGATTATAAAATGGAGGTTGATGAAGCAAATATAAAAAGACTTTTGAGAAATTACAATATAATTAGAGTTTGAGAGAGAAGTTGAAAATCAAAGAGTATATCAAAGTGAATACAATACATATTTATATTAGAATAGAGAAAGATTGAGTACTATTAAAGTAAGAGTTATCATGTACAAAATGGATTTACATTTTATTTATTTATTTTTAAAGATATATTTATTTATTTAAGCATGAGAGAGAGAGGGAGAATGCAAGCAGGGTGAGGGGCAGAAGTAGAGGGAGACAAGCAGACTCCCCACTGAGCTGGGAGCCTGATGCAGGGTTCGATCCCAGGATCCTGAGATCATGACCTGAGCTGAAATCAAGAGTTAGACGCTTAACCAATTGAGCCACCCAGGCTCTCCTGGATTTATGTGTTTTTGTTTGTTTGTTTACATTTGAGAGAGAGAGAGAAGGAGAGAGGGGAGGAGCAGAGGGACAGGGAGAAGCCGACTTCCCGCTGAGCAGGCAGCCTGTCATGGAGTTCCATCCCAAGACAGAGATCACGACCCAAGCCAAAGGTGGATGCTTAACAGACTGAACAACCCAGGAGCCCCTGGATTTATGTTTTATAACAACTCATATGTTGGTTTTGAGGATGAAATGAGTTAATGTATTTTAAAACACTTGGAGCACTGCCTGCCACATAAATTGTTCAATGAATATAAGCCACTTGAGGCCCTAAAAAAAGAATGTTCTTTTTAAAAGTTTGTTTTACTAAAATGGTTTAGTAATACTGTCTTTCTACCCATTATCATAACTTATTTGAAACAGTCTTTTATTTTTTTTTTTTGGAACAGTCTTATATGCATCTCTAGCATCTAGATTTTAGTCTCCCATAAAATTATGCATTGTGGTCAATGAAAAGTAGCTGAACTTTTGATTGACTTGGGATGTGGGTAGGGGATCAAAATATTATTAGTGGAAAGTTAGAATATTTTAAAATATATTTCTGGTTGAGGCGCTTGGTTGGCTCAGTCAGTTGCGCATCCATCTCTTGATTTTGGCTTAGGTCATGATCTCAAGGTCCTAGAATCAAGCCCTGCCATCAGGCTCCATGCTCAGTGGGAAGTCTGCCTGAGGATTATCTCTCTCTCTCTCCCCCTCTGCCCCTCACCCTGCTCACGCTCTCTCTCTAATATAAATAAATAAATATTTAAAAATATATTTATAAAGTTCTGGTTAATAAGAGGACAAAGAAGCTAGCATTAAGTGAGTCCCAATAGCCAAATTGTGACAGTTTGCATGTATATAACTAAGTTGAATCTGCAAAATCTCATATGATTCTAATACTCAGAATCAGAAAGTTTAATATGATGCATATGTGTATAATATACATATGTAATTTCCAAGCAAAAAGTAAAGTGACTCTAATAGGATATGTTTATAAATTTTATTTTCTTTATTGGTAATAGGATTGTTACTATATGGATATCTTGAGTCTTCAATTAAATATGCATATATTTATAAAATATAGATTAGTACTTTTTTCTGTGAATATAATTAGGGGAAACTCACCTGGCATTTATTTAACACTGTCCAATAAGTCTTAGAATCACATCATTTTAAGCAAATATGTATATTCCAAAAGGTAAAGCCCATGTGAAAGCTATAGATTTAAAGTGTTATTGATATAACAAAAATAATGTTCAAATTATAAAAGAGGTCACATCTATTAAATAGGTCTCACATTTGAAAGGAGCAACCAAAATTGGATTGACTTATAACTCCGAAATGAACTCCAGTTTAGGTAATATGATGCTCCTTAGAAAGGATCACTTTAGAAGATCACAATAGCACTACACAGTGTAGAAGACATATCTGATGAATTTATGGATTATATATGATGAAACTGATGTATAAAAGGTAAAAATATTTATATAATAAAAATATTATAAACTGAGTAAAGCATAAAAGTATACCTCAAGAATAGGTACACGACAGTTTATTTATAAGTATTAATAAAATTTTATAATCGATTTTATAATTTATAACTTTTGCCTAATTTTATGACATTTAAAATGTTTAACAGACTTTTGTATTAGATTTGAATATTTAATTTGATTACATAGGTTTTGCTAATTATTTAAATTCGCAAAATGTATTAGTTTTTACTTTTTCCCATGGCTGAAAAAATTAATTTTAAAATACTAGTTGTATATTTAAATTTTTACATAAATAGTGGCTGATAGGTATAAAAGATTAATGATTTCAGCTCTAAAACGTATAAAGAGTGCTGAACATTCCTCTACCTGCAAAAACCCTTTAAACATTCTATAAACAATAAGTAGTGAGTACATTATCTATCTAGCTATGAAGCTAGACATAGAAAATCATGATGTAAAGTTGCCACCAAGTTTTTAATCTTACTTTACCTTTGTATCCTTTCACTTCCTTTTAGAAGCTCCTTTTTTTCTTTCCAAGTTCTTAGCTCAATTTTCTTCCAATCACAAAAGTACCTTGACTCCTAGAATCCCATAACACCCATGCTCATAACCAAGTACACTAGAAAGCAAGTTGGTGGAGTCTTCATTCTCCTCTCTACCACCTATATTTATTTGCATCCCCCCCCCACCAAAGATCTTCTGGAAAAAAGACAGAACTAAACCTAAAGGACTTAATTTTCTAATTTTATCAAATGGACATAATGGCATCTAGGTGACGAGTAATTTTGAGGCAGAGGTGGCCTTCCCTATGTAAGTAACTGCTTCAACCTGGCACATTATGGGCTCTTATGTATGTATCTGGCCTTCAGAACACAGTTGAATCAGGTGGGGTGGGGATGAGGAAAGGCAGGGTCATAAGATGCCACCAATGAATGCATATATATATTAACCCTTATGTTAAGTTAAACATAAAGCAAATATTGCTCTAGTCTAATTTCAGGACAGCTTGATATGGAATAAGTAAGATAGATAGGGCTTTCCTTGCCTAGTCATTGAACTGTAAATGCTGGGATGCCAATGTGCTCACTGAAGGTGGGGGTGAGTATCTGATCATTGTGAATGGTCTTTGCAGAAATTCTAGGATGGCACAGTCACACAGTCACATTGGATCTTCCAATAAGTAGATTTCTGCTCTGAAGCATAGAGAAAACTTTGCATATTTTGTCTCCACTGGTGATTTGGAGGAGAACGATTGACATATAAGCTATTATGAATTGGTGTACTTGTGTCACATAGTATAGACCAAAGAGAAAGGTATAAGCCACTTAGTATTCATACATCATATTCTCTGGATTTGCTGTCTCTGTCTTGAAAAGACTACTCTATAGAGGAACCATTAGGAGGGCTGTTTGTTTATTAGGTTACTCTTTTAATGTGCATGATGAAAAGTATTAGGTTCTGTGTTACACCACATAATATTTTCTAAAATAAAAGGAGTATATTCAGGTTACTATCTTGGTATGTTTGGTGTATGTAAAGTCCTGCCTGAACTCCTTAGCCAAATTTATTTCAAAAGATAATATTTAGATTTTTCTGGGACCTAGCTCTGAATCCATTATCATTCCTTTATTCTTTTCTTTTTCCTTCACACTCCTATAATAGGATGTCTGGATTCTGGGTTAATTAGAAATAATACGTGATGAAGATTATATAGAGAAAAATCAATTATTTCATTCTTCAGGATGTAATTTTAAATTAAAAATCATTTTGTGATAAATTATATACCCAATATAAGTAACATTTAAATTATTAACACAAAGATTCCTACCCTCCTATTTTTTAGGTATTGTAATCCTCAAGAATTTATATTCAAGTAGGATTCTTTACTGAGAAATGATACTGTTTTGTTGTTGTTGTTGTTGTTGTTGTTGTTTTTATTCAGTTAGCCTATCCTCAATTTGGTATAAGTCTTCATCATAAGTTAAATAATTTCACAAGTTTTAAGGACTCAATACACAGATAATTAGATAAATGATCTATTTTAGAAAATATAGATTCTAGTATATATGTTTGATTATATGTATGTATCTTTTTTCTAATTAAAAAATTGGGGCATCTGAGTGAGAAATTATAGTTGGAATCTGAAACATTAGCATTTCAGAGGCATTTCTTTAGTTTCCTGACTAAGCAGAATTTTTAGAATATATGATCTTATGCCCAAAAGAATCTATAGCAAATTTTGACTAATAAACAGTAGAAAAGTAAAAGCAGATAAGTAGATGTTTTAAAAGGCAGAGGAAAAGAATTCATGAATTGTATTTTTAAGCTCCCAGATTAGTGTTTTGGGTTTATTTGAAGAGGGCAAACATTTCAGGGAGTTTCAAAATATCTTAGAAAGGAATGCATTGTTTATATAGTTCTAACCTTTACCAAGCTTTTACCATTATATTAAAATTTGGGGTCTTAATTAAGCTTTTGCCAAACTGTAAAATTATATGTATACATACTCTATACAGATACATGAAGAAAACATATACTTTACTCACAGGCAAATTGAAGTATGGCTTCTCTACTAAGAATACTTCCAAAAGTATTGGCTGCTAAACACTGATAATGACCAGAATCCTTTGCTTCACTTGGATTGCTTATAATGAAGGTCCCGTCTATCAGACTGTAGCGATAATCACTTTCCAAATCTATTTCTGTTCCATTTCGAAGCCATCTTTGGAAAAATCAGAAGACAATATGTAAAAATTACTTGAGATATTATAATTATCCCTGGGAATGTCAGAATCTCATTGAAGGGAATTTTTAGACTTGAGAAAAATGATTAGCAGTGAACTTTTACCTGTAATTGGAAACTGGGTTGCCACGAGCTTCACAATTCAATGCTACTTTCTTTTCATCAGAATCAGTCGGGAAAATTATATCATCTGGCTCTTGTACAAACACTGGCCCATAGTCCACACTTTCTGTAAGGACCAAAAAGGACACACTTTAAAATTTCTAAAAATATCGAGACTTTTTCTCCATTATTTTCATATTTAAAATTTTTCCTTTTTCCTTGTACTCAACAGCATATTACCAAAAGAAAGCAACAACAAGCAAATTACTTTATTTTAGTAAATTAGAGACCTACCTAGAATTTTTTAATTGACTAAGATTTCTTTTAAAAATATGAAAAAAACCCAAATATCTCAAACGTTAGTGTTGTACATTTTTAAATACATATCTTTGTATTCATCTAAAACAGAGCTAAAGAAAATAATGCTAAACAAAAACATTTTAAAAAACCTAAAAGTTTGGGGCGCCTGGGTGGCTCAGTCAGTTAAGTGTCTGCCTTTGGCTCAGGTCCTGATCCTGAGGTGCTGGAATTGGCCTGGCATTGGGCTCTCTGCTTGGTGGGAAGCCTGCTTCTTCCTCACCCTCTGCCTGCCACTCCCCCTGCTTGTGCTTTCTCTCCCTCTGTCAAATAAATAAACAAAATCTTAAAAAAAACCTAAAAGTTAGTAAAACTCTTAGAATGTTAAAAATAATATACAATAAATAAACAGTCATGAATTACTATTGTGTTACTACTTGGGAACTACAGATATGAAAACATTAGTCCTCATGTATTCTCTGTCCATTCATTTCTTCACTCATTTAATCAAGCACTATTTATTCTTAAAAATGATAGAGTGTAAAGGATAAATTATGTAATGTAAATAAATATATTCTCATAAGATAAAAGAGACATGTCCTTTAAAAAGTCAAATAACTGAACAAAAATATCAAAACTGCATACAATTAAGTGTTCATCAGCAGGTAAACAATGTAAATAAGGAAATCAGAAGAGAAAGAGTCAAGAGGGAAGAACACTTATTAAGTACCTACTATATGCCAGATATTAGGTTTTACCTCATTTAATTAGTTAATATTCAGAGAAATCCTATGATAAAGGTAATTTTAAATTAATGAAAATTTTATAGAAAAGTAGAAATAAAATTGGGCCTCAGATGACAGGCTTGAGCTTGAAGAGTTTTAGGATAATTCTGCTGGAGTTTTAGGATAATTATGCTGGAGAAATTATGAGTAAATGTGCTGGGGAGAGTATTAGTCTTATTAGCTTGTAGTAGTGCAAGAATTCACAGAATTATATGCGTATCTAGCTTCCTTAGCATCTTGAATTGTGAATTTAGAAGCAAGTAAAAATTTTTCCTTTATTTTTATTGATCATGAATTTGATTATATAGTAACCTTAGATAAAGATTCTCAACCTTGGCACAAATGCCTTTTGGGATATTCTTTGTAGTGAGGATTGTCCTGTGAATTGTAAAATGTTTATAATCATCTGTGACCCCTACCAACTCAATGCCAACAGCACACCTTCCTAAAGTGTGTAATGAAAAATGTCTCCAGAGATTCTGGAATGTCCCCTGGGTCAAAACTGTCCTCATTTAAAAACCACTGTCTTAGAAAAATGAAGAGGAATGATTTTAGGAAAGACATATTTCTAATGCCTCTACTAAACAGTTGGAGATTCACATTCTTTGTAGATAACCACAAGAAAATATCAGGAAAGAAATAGAAGAACAAATGTCCCAGGAAACTCAAGCTTTAACAAATTATTACTATAAAAGATATACGCCTCCATATTTAGAATAATGGGTTTAGAGTACATTTATATGTTTTCTTTAAATATATATTCATTCTTTTTTGGGCAAAGAAAAACAAAAGTGTTCATGGCACTCTAAATATTCATCCAATAAAACTATGCATTCACAAAGCAGGCATTGACAAGTATTTTGTTTGAGTCTTAGATAATCTAACTGAAGTTCTTTTATTAAGCTACAAATAATAAAATATCACATGAAAATAACTAAAATGTGTTTCTGTATACCAAATGACATTGTTATCACTTAAACTTTCACTCAAAAATGAAAAACAAGCAATGTAATAAAAATAACTAGAGAAAATTATTATCAAAATATTCTATTTGTTGTTGCATCATAATGCATTTATAAAAATTTGGAAAAGCACAGGAAACCTCCTTATACTCTCAGGTACAGTTAAACTGCATGATGGAGTCATGAAAATATATCTCTTCTAGTCTTTACACATTATAACTATGATCATTTAAATCAATATTATAAATACCTATAATGCATAAAATTAATATTTAATAAATATATTTTCTATTTTTATATATTTCAAAACTCGAGCTTTAGAGTCAGACATACTTGGTTTCAAATTCTAGTACCATCATTTTCTATCCTTTTTATTTTTTTATACTTTTTTTTACTTTTATCCTTTGTACTGCGTTTATTAATTGTGATTGATAATGTCTCCTGACCATATTATTACGAGGATTGATTGACATCAACATGTATAAACATACTTAGTATACTTAGTATATCACAAGTACTCTATAAATTATAATTAATAATCACAACAATAACAACAACTAACATTTACTTGTGGTATAATTACTACATTATAGACACTACACTTAATTATTTATATGCAATGTATCATGTAACACTCACAACACCCATGTGACTAGAATTAATCCCCCCATTGTATAGATGACAAAACTGAGGCTGAAATTAATGAACTAAATGTATATAGCAAATACATGGCAAACCTGGGTTACAAATCCAAGGCTGTTGGAATCTAGAATCTGATTACCACTGCCACTACTATTACTATTACAATTTTGTTATAACATTTATAAAGCACTTTAATATATATTATTTAATTCTCTGAACTGAGCATTATAATTACTTTTAATTCAAAGGTGAAACCTCAGGTTCTGAGAGGAAACTTCTGTAAAATTAGCAATATAGTAAACAGTTGATTTTAACTAATGATCTATGGTTCTAAATCTTTTGTTCTGAAAAATTGTCAGAACAGGACAAGAGAAATAAAGGTTGTCAGACTGGTAAAAGCTAAATTACACACTGAAAAAATAATAAACTGGCCTGAACAACATGTATTCTGTTGTGACCTTTCAATCTCTGTAGGATATCTCTTTATTGTTCAATTGTTACTTCCAAAAGCAGTTTAGCAAGCAATCGTCCTCTCTCTCTCTCTTTCTCTCATTTTTCTCTTAGAAATAAAGTCCACTGTAAGGGGTTGAAGAGCATGTCTATGTAGAGTTTCCCAGTCCTCAGCAAAGGGTAATCAATGATGATTCTAGCTCTAAAGAGATTAATTTTTAAGGTTCCATACCAAGAATGTATTATTATAGGTAAACTCAGACAGATTGAGTCACTCTCCTGCACTCATACACTACATCTATTGGTGAAGACAATGAATTACTTTAAACAATGTCCTTATATTTTGCAATTTTTAACTTGATGGAATCTGTAACTTGTGAAGATGGACTTCATATATGATAATCATCACAAAGATCTTGATAACCAGTAAATCAAAATCTTTATTTAACAAGGTAGAAATCTTTGAGATATTTGTGTAACAGGCAGATGCCATCACACACAATGTAAATTTCTCATAGGAGTAATGTTTTTGAGTGATTTTTTTCTTAAAATCAGCCTTTTTTATGAACAGACTACCACATATCTGTAGTTGGCTAAACCTATAATGCTAGTGGTTGTTGTCTGTGAAATATCAGATTCACACCTCCAGAAAGTCCTTCCTCAGAAGAGAATTGTTTCAATTTAAAAGTGATCTGTTGATTATCTCCTACAAAGAATGATGAAATTAACATACCTTCTCTCACTTCCCTAAGTTTACTCTCTACATTTTCTGTTTTGCTTCATGGTTCAGAATATCTGTTTGTTGTCTTTACAGCTGAAAGTCAACTTGGCTGGGTATCAAATTAGGTGTTCAGTATTAATTCCATTAAAGCCTATAGATATTTTTCTGTTCTCTGATCACATTTAACATTATCCATGGTAATGGGTCCAGCCTGCCTTCCCTCACTCCTCACTCTTAAATGACTGGATTTTTATTGTATTTATTTATTATTTTGTTCTGTTAATCACCATACATTACATCATTAGTTTTTGATGTAGTGTTCCATGATTCATTGTTTGCATTTAACACTCAGTGCTCCATGCAGAACGTGCCCTCCTTAATACCCATCACCAGGTTAACCCATCTCCCCATCCGCCTCCCCTCTAGAACCCTCAGTTTGTTTTTCAGAGTCCATAGTCTCTCATGGTTCGTCTCCCCCTCCGATTTCCCCCCCTTCATTCTTCCCCTCCTGCTATCTTCTAAATAACTGGATTTTATATCTGGATGTCTGTAAGGAGCTTTCCTCGTTCTGAATTTCAAGACCTTTCTGGATAAGTCTTGGTGTTAAACATTTTGTATAACTTGTGATTTCAAGACTTTTTGTTTGTTTGTTTGTTTTTTAGATTTATTTATTTATTTTAGAGAGAGAGCAGGGAGAAGGGCTGAGGGAAAGGGAGAGAGAGAATCTCAAGCAGACTCCCTGCTGTGTGTAAAGCGCTTCACAGGGTTTGTTCTCACAACCCCGAGATCATGACCTGAGCTGAAATCAAGAGTTAGGTGCTTAATGAGCCACCCAGGTAACCCAAGACTTTCTTTTTCAGGAAAATTTCTTCTTTATTTGCTCAGTTCTCCTCATACCAATTAGGCGTATCTTCAGTATTTTTTTTTAAGTCTTCTCTATCATCTCTATAACAGTTTTTATATCTTTATTATTTTCTCATTTGTTTAACTTTTACAAATATGATAGCTATATTCTTATCTTTTCAGTTGCCTCTACATTACCACTCATGAAGTTTTCAATTCCTTAATGGTTTTATTTTCCCCTCCTTTGTTTCCTGAATTCTAAAAGTTACTTCTTAACATATTCTGTCATCATATTTCATTTGATTTCACATATTTGTTGTTTAAACTATTCTTAGCACTGTTATTGTTAGTCATTCCCTTAGGGGGAAGACAGTTGTCCCTAAAGATACTTTCTCAGGTTATGGTGAAACCCACATTTGAGGAACTGAAATCTCTTGTTTGACCAACCGCCAACATGAAACTGAGGCCTACTAACAACCGTGAATTTTTAAGTGGATATTCCCTCAGTCAAGATTTCAAATGAGAATGCAGCTACAATAACAGCTTGATTGAAATCTCATGAGAGACCTTATGACAGAACTACCCAGCTAAGCCACTCCCAGATTCCAGACCAACAGTTTCTGTGAGAAAATGAAAAGGTGTTTTAAGTTGCTAAGTTTTAAGATATATTTTACACAGGAATAGATAATTAATATATTGTTTTTTCTCTTCCTCTGTTACTTATGAGAAAATTTATTTAAGAAAAACAATAACTATGAGAACTGAAATTTCCAGGAAAAATTAAGATAAAAGTATCATTTATAAATAATGATTCTT
This sequence comes from Callorhinus ursinus, assembly GCF_003265705.2. Classification (NCBI taxonomy): domain Eukaryota; kingdom Metazoa; phylum Chordata; class Mammalia; order Carnivora; family Otariidae; genus Callorhinus; species Callorhinus ursinus. The sequence continues at coordinate 33,225,332 of NW_027397081.1, forward strand.
GGAAAAAGAAAAAATGCTTAATTTAAGTTTCATTGGAATGTTATCCTGGAGCCATACACTTTTAGAATCAGAATAAATTTCCATTCATTTCAAGCATTCTTTCTAAAAATCTCTGGATATTTATCCATTCTTAGCTTGATCACTTCCAGTAATGCATGAAGTCTTTACAAATGGCTGTTTTATTGTTGGAATTATCTTAAAATAAAGTTTATATTGAAATAAAAAGTAAGTTTATGTCCTAGATGAAGACAGCTTTTTACTGGATTATGCTCTAGAATACATATACTTTACTCAAGATTTTCCTATACTTGAATTGATTAGCACATCAATATTAACTTTCTTAGTTTACAGAAATTTCCATTAAAATTAGAATATGAAGGCTCCATTAAGAGAACCTATGTTCTGCTGATACAATCATATGGAAACATTATAATGTCTCCCTAGATTCTAAACTTGCCCTTTAGATTGAAATCTTCTTTTAAACAATTGCTTCTGTGTCCATTTTTCTCAAAGATTAGGTCCAATGCCAGACCCCAACCCTCCCTACCTGCTAGTTAGCTCTAATTTAGGGCCTTGTCTAGTTATTCATGTAATGTGACCTAAGTGTATCAGTAATATAATATAGAAGAAATATCAGCCTATCATGTCAAGCACAATTACAAAAAATGCACTTTAAATGATCATTAATATATCTTATATGATAATTTCCAGAAGTTTTGAATTGTTTTATTAGAAATTGCATTTTATGATGACATTCACAGTTACAATGTGAGAAAAAACTTTTCATACCATATGAGCATCTAAAATGAATCCTTAAAGAAAATATCCAAACCTTCATTTAACCATAAATTTCTTTTCAGTTTAAAATTGTTTCTTTATAAAAGTTAAACAAGTGTAAACTGTCATTACAAACTTTCAAGGATTCCTAAGAATTGGAGAGCATTATTTATTTTTATTTATTTATTTTTATTTATTTATTTTTTTCATGAATGATTCTCTGACTAGAAATGTTCTTTAACATTAGCCTTTCTGAGGGTATGGTTTTCTTTTTTTTTTTAATAATTTTTATTGTTATGTTAATCACCATACATTACATCATTATTTATTAAAAAGCATTGTGATGAATGTTTCATGGGTAAGTGGCATTATGCACATAATATAGAGTCTAATAGATTTTTTGTCATTTTCTAATGTAGCTATATAAGAAAGGTCAGATGATTCGGAGATGCTATCACTGATGAGAATGATCAAAATGTACCAACCCCATATAAACTTTAAATGATGCCAAATCACTAGGCCACCATGTCAACAGAGGGTATACATTGTTTTTTCTACCTCTTTATTTGTAAACCAGAATACAAAGTTTAGATAAACAATATTCAGGCAAATATTCTATCATGATATATAAATTCATCCTAAATTCAGATTTTAATTTCCTCATCTGTCTCTTTATTCAACAACATTTGTTAAGTTCTTAGTAAGTTGGCACTGCTTTTACTGCTGAGAGTGGATAAAGAAGAGTATATAAGATGGTCTTTGCTCAAATGACATATAATTAAGTTGGAGAGAATAGCATATTAATGCAAAACAATAACAACAGCTCTAAAAATTAACAATACAATAAAGAGTAAGGTCATAAAGTTTCAATGAGTGCTCATTAAATTCTAAGGTTTTATTAGGATGTATTTATCTATTTTTAAGCTGAGAGAAACTGGAGTGATCTGATTTTATACAGGAGTATATCATCCAACTGAAATATGTTTTCCCGTTCCAGAGGGAATTCTTATTCTTATAAAAGATCATTTAAATTTTGCATCTGGTTCTCCAAAACAATTTATCAGCAAAGGTTGTTTTGAAGAAACAACAGAAAATTGTCAACACAGAGATACTTTGAGTTATGATGCCATTGCCCATGTGCCAAATCAAATCTGGAAATAAGCCATGTCAACAATGAAATTCAGCCAAAGGTACTGAGGATATGAGGTAGTAAAGTTGGTAAATTGCAGGAATCTTTCACATATCAGAAGCTAGTGGTAGAAACTCCAAAGGCTGGGTAGACTCAGAGTGTTATGTAAATTACAGGTTGTTTATATCATTGAAGAAATTTAAAACATCCAAAATTATATGCTTAATCTTAGTAAAAATTAATCCACTTCAACTGCTTGTAAGAAACACCATTTTTCCACCTGATGTAGCATTTGTAGTCTCTGAATCTCAGGAGTGGACTTCCCTAGTAAGTCTAAAGTTTCTTGTCAGCATTACTCCTAATCCAGACTGCCTCTCTGTTCAAGAGAGATAAAATATTTTAAACTAACCATCTAATCACAAATAGAAGAATGAAATGGTCTCTACACTTAAGTTTACTCCTACTAAAAACCACAACAACACAAGGAAATGAAGTCAAGGACCAATTTATTGGCTGTTCATTTATAAAGGGAGAAACAGATGTTGTGTTAGCAGTAGTTAATAATCCTTGTCCATATCAAATCCAAAAACAGTGCATATTCTGCAGGTGTTTGAGGCACTGACTCATAAGGGTTTTCAATTAACCTATATTACCATGAGAATTTCCAATTTAAACTTTAGTCAATTTTTTAAATCAATTAAATGACACTCATATTCAAACAACTACTTTAATTATTAACAATACAGTTTCTTTTAAAACTAGATAATGCTTTTTGTTGGGTGGAACATTTGCACATGAAATTTGAAGTGATGATAATCATTACCTAAAATAATAATATCAAGTTGAAAGCAAAATAATTCTGAGGACTTTACTTGACTCCAACGAACAACATTTCCCTGCTCCATTTCTCTTTTTTGCTTCATGAGTTTAGCTCAAAATTTATTCATTAACTGTCTCCACTTCCTCACCTGAATCAAGTCTTAGTGTCTGACTATTCTACTCTTCTTGAAGTCTTCTTGGTCGGCTTGCTCCTGCTGTTGGAAGTTGGTTACCATGTTGTGAGCTACTGTATGGAAGAGTATCACTGAGAATGGCCTTTGGCCAACAGTCCATGAATAATTAAAGCATTCAGGCCAACAATTCTCAGGAACTCAATTATACCAACAACATACAAGTGTGTTTACAAGTGGATCCATACCATTTGAGTGTTGGGATGAGACTACAGTCCCACTTTGTGAAAGACACAAGACCCAATTAAGCCACAATGGATTACTGTCTCATAGAAACTGTGAGATAATAAAAATATAACCTTTGTTAATTTTGTTGATGTCCTCAAAATACTTCTACATTTTCTACATTCTTCTCACAATATCATAATTTTAAGTTTGTGTCCCTAAGATTCACCTATTTTATTATTTTATTTATTTTTATTTTATTTTATTATGTTACGTTAATCACCATACATTACATCATCAGTTTTTGATGTAGTGTTCCATGGTTCATTGTTCGTGTATAACACCCCATTCTCCATTCAGTACGTGACCTCTTTAATACTCAACACCAGGCTAACCCATTCCCCCGCCGCCTCCCTTCTAGAACCCTCAGTTTGTTTCTCAGAGTCCATAGTCTCTCATCGTTCGTCTCCCCCTCCGATTTCTCCCCTTTCATTTTCTCCTTCCTGCAATCTTCTTCTTTTTTTTAAACATATAATGTATTATTTGTTTCAGAGGCACAGGGTGTAATTCAACAGTCTTGCACAATTCACAGCACTCACCATAGCACATACCCTCCCCAATGTCTATCACCCAGCCACCCCATCCCTCCCACCCCCCACCACTCCAGCAACTCTCAGTTTGTTTCCTGAGATTAAGAATTCCTAATATCAGTGAGGTCATATGATACATGTCTTTCTCTGATTGACTTATTTTGCTCAGCATAATACCCTCCAGTTCCATCCATGTCATGGCAAATGGCAAGATTTCATGCCTTTTGATGGCTGCATAATATCCCATTGTGTATATATTTGACATCTTTATCCATTCATCTGTCAATGGACATCTTGACTCTTTCCCTAGTTTGGCTATTGTGGAAAATGCTGCTGTAAACATTGGGGTGCACATACCTCTTCGGAACCCTACATTTATATCTTTGGGGTAAATACCCAGTATTGCAAATGCTGGGTCATATGATAGCTCTATTTTCAACTGTTTGATGAACCTCCATACTGTTTTCCAGAGTGGCTGCACCAGCTTGCATTCCCACCAACAATGTAGGAGGGTTCCCCTTTCTCCACATCCCTGCCAAAATCTGTCATTTCCTGACCTGTTAATTTTTGCCTTTCTGACTGGTGTGAGGTGGTATCTCATTGAGGTTTTCATTTGGATTTCCCTGATGTCGAGTGATGTTGAGCACTTTTTCATTTGTCTGTTGGCCATTCGATGTCTTCTTTGCAGAAATGTCTGTTCATGTCTTCTGCCCATTTCTTGATTGCATTATTTGTACTTTGAGTGTTGAGTTTAAGAAGTTCTTTATAGATTTTGGATACTAGTCCTTAATCTGATATGTCATTTGCAAATGTCTTCTCCCATTCTGTCGGTTGTCTTTTGGTTTTGTGGACTGTTTCTTTTGCTGTGCAAAAGCTTTTTATCTTGTTGAGTTCCCGATACCTCATTTTTGCCCTTGCATCCCTTGCCTTTGGCAATGTATCTAGGCAGAAGTTGCTGCAGCTGAGGTCGAAGAGGTTGCTGCCTGTGTTCTCCTTTAGGATTTTGATGGACTCCTGTCTCACATTTAGGTCTTTCAACCATTTGGAGTCTATTTTTGTGTGCAGTGTAAGGAAATGGTCCAGTTTCATTCTTCTGCATGTGGCTGTCCAATTTTCCCAACACCATTTGTTGAAGAGACTGTCTTTTTTCCAATGGACATTCTGTCCTGCTTTGTCAAAGATTAGTTGACCATAAAGTTGAGGGTGCATTTCTGGGCTCTCTATTCTGTTCCATTGATCTATGTGTCTGTTTTTGTGCCAGTACCATACTGCCGTGATGACAGCTTTGTAATAGAGCTTGAAGTCTCGAACTGTGATGCCAACAGCTTTGCTTTTCTTTTTCAACATTCCTCTGGCTATTTGGGGTCTTTCTGGTTCCATACAAATTTGAGGATTATTTGTTCCATTTCTTTGAAAAAAGTGCATGGTATTTTGATAGGGATTGCATTAAATGTGTAGATTGTTCTAGGTAGCATTGACATCTTCACAATATATATTCTTACAATCTAGAAGCATGGAACGTTTTTCTATTTCTTTGTGTCTTTCTCAATTTCTTTCATGAGTATTTTATAGTTTTCTGAGTACAGATTATTTGCTTCTTTGGCTAGATTTATTCCTAGGTATCTTATGGTTTTGGGTGCAATTGTATATGGGATCGACTCTTTAATTTCTCTTTCTTCTGTCTCGTTGGTGTATAGGAATGCCACTGATTTCTGTGCATTGATTTTATATCCTGCCATTTTACTGAATTCCTGTATGAGTTCTAGCAGTTTTGGGGTGGAGTCTTTTGGGTTTTCCACATAAAGTATCATATCATCTGCAAAGAGTGAGAGTTTGACTTCTTCTTTGCTGATTTGGATGCCTTTTGTTTCTTTTTGTTGTCTGATTGCTGTGGCTAGGACTTCTAATATTATGTTGAAGAGCAGTGGTGATAGTGGACATCCCTGCCGTGTTCCTGACCTTAGCAGGAAAGCTCTCAGTTTTCCTCCATTGAGAATGATATTCGCTGTGTGTTTTTCATAGATGGCTTTTATGATATTGAGGTATGTACCCTCTATTCCTCTACTCTGAAGAGTTTTGATCAAGAAAGGATGTTGTACTTTGTCAAATGCCTTTTCTGCATCTACTGAGAGGATCATATGGATCTTGTTCTTTCTTTTATTAATGTATTGTATCACATTGATTGATTTGCGGATGTTGAACCAATCTTGCAACCTAGGGATAAATCCCACTTGGTCGTGGTGAATAATCCTTTTAATGTAGGGTTCGATCCTATTGGCCAAGGATTTTGGTGAGAATTTTTGCATCCATGTTCATCAGGGATGTTGGTCTGTAATTCTCCTTTTTGATGGGGTCTTTTTCTGGTTTGGGGATCAAGGTAATGGTGGCCTCATAAAACAAGTTTGGAAGTTCTCCTTCCATTTCTATTTTTTGCAACAGTTTCAGGAGAATAGGTATTAATTCTTCTTTAAATGTTTGGTAGAATTCCCCTGGGAAGCCATCTGGCCCTGGGCTTTTGTTTCTTGGGAGATTTTTGATGACTGTTTCAATTTCCTTAGTGTTTCTAGGTCTGTTCAGGTTTTCTATTTCTTCCTGGTTCAGTTTTGGTAGTTGATACATCTCTAGGAATGCATCCATTTCTTCCAGGTTATCTCTTTTGCTGGCATATAGTTGCTCATAATATGTTCTTATAATTGTTTGTATTTCTTTGGTGTTGGTTGTGATCTCTCCTCTTTCATTCATGTTTTTATTTATTTGTGTCATTTCTCTTTTCTTTTTGATAAGTTTGGCCAGGGGTTTATCAATCTTGTTAATTCTTTCAAAGAACCAGCTCCTAGTTTTGTTGATCTGTTCTACTGTTCTTTTGGTTTCTATTTCATTGATTTCTGCTCTGATCTTTATTATTTCTCTTCTCCTGCTGGGTTTAGGCTTTATTTGCTGTTCTTTCTCCAGCTCCTTTAGGTGTAGGGTGAGGTTGTATATTTGACCTTTCTTGTTTCTTGAGAAAGGTTTGTATTGCTGTATACATTCCTCTTAGGACTGCTTTTGCTGAATCCCAAAGATTTTGAACAGTTGTGTTTTCTTTTTCATTGGTTTCCATGAGTTTTGTTTTAAAGATTTTATTTATTTATTTGAGAGAGAGAGAGAATGAGAGATAGAGATCACGGGAGGGAAGTGGGTCAGAGGGAGAAGCAGACTCCCCGCTGAGCAGGGAGCTCAATGCGGGCCTTGATCCCGGGACTCCAGGATCATGACCCGAGCCGAAGGCAGTCGCTTAACCAACTGAGCCACCCAGGCGCCCTCCATGAATTTTTTTAATTCTGCTTAATTTCCTTGTTGACTCATTCATTCTTTAGTAGGATGCTCTTTAGCCTCCATATATTTGAGTTCTTTCCGACTTTCCTTTTGTGATTGAGTTCTAGTTTCAAAGCACTGTGGTCTGAAAATATGTAGGGAATGATCCCAATCTTTTGGTACTGGTTGAGGCCTGATTTGTGACTTAGGATATGATCAATTCTGGAGAATGTTCCATGGGCACTAGAGAAGAATGTGTATTCTGTTGCTTTGAGATGGAATGTTTGAATATATCTGTGAAGTCCATTTGGTCCAGTGTTTCATTTAAAGTCTTTATTTCCTTGTTGATCTTTTGCTTAGATGCTTTGTCCATTTCAGTGTGGTGGGTATTAAAGTCCCCCACCAGTATTGTATTATTTTCGATGTGTTTCTTTGCTTTTGTTATTAATTGGCTTATATAATTGGCTTCTCCCATGTTAGGGACATAGATATTTAAATTGTTAGCTCTTCTTGTTGGATAGACCCTTTAAGTAGGATATAGTGTCCATTTTTCTCATCTCTTATTACAGTCTTTGTTTTAAAATCTAATTTGTCTGATATAAAGATTGCCACCCCAGTTTTCTTTTGGTGTCCATTAGCATGGTAAATGGTTTTTCACCCCCTCACTTTCAATCTGGGGGTGTCTTTGGGTCCAAAATGAGTCTCTTATAGACAGCATATTGATGGGCCTTGTGTTTTTATCCAATCTGATAGCCTGTGTCTTTTGATTGGGGCATTTAGCACATTTACATTCAGGGTAAGTGTTGAAAGGTATGCATTCAGTGCCATTGTATTACCTGTAAGTTGACTGTTACTATATATTGTCCGTGTTCCTTTCTGGTCTATGTTACTTTTAGGCTCTCTCTTTGCTTAGAGGACCTCTTTCAATATTTCTTGTACAGCTGGTTTCATGTTTGCAAATTCCTTTAGTTTTTGTTTGTCCTGTAAGCTTTTTATCTCTCCTTCTATTTTCAATGACAGCCTAGCTGGATATAGTATTCTTGGCTGCATATTTTTTCATTCAGTGCTTTGAATATATCATGCCAAATCCTTTCTGGCCTGCCAGGTCTCCATGGATAGGTCTGTTGCCAGGCTAATGCTTCTACCATTGTAGGTTACAGACCTTTTGTCCCGAGCTGCTTTCAGGATTTTCTCTTTGTCTCTGAGACTCATAAATCTTCCTATTTGATATTGGGTTGTTGACCTATTTTTATGGATTTTGAGGGGGGTTCTGTGCCTCCTGGTTTTTGATGCCTCCTTTCTTCCCAAATTAGGGAAGATCTTTGGTACAATTTGCTCCAATATACCTTCTGCCTCTCTCTCTTTCTTCTTCTTCTGGGATCCCAATTATTCTAATATTGTTTCATCTTATGGTATCACTTATCTCTTGAATTCTGCTGTCATTATCCAGTAGTTGTTTATCTCTCTTTTTCTCAGCTTCTTTGTTTTCTATCATTTGGTCTTCTATATCACTAATTCTCTCTTCTGCCTCATTTACCCTAGCAGTTAGAGCCTCCATTTTTTACTTCAGCTCATTAATAACCTTTTTGATTTCACTTGGTTAGTTCTTTTATTTTAGCTCTTTTATTTCTGCAGAAAGGGTTTCTCTACTAACTTCCATGCTTTTCTCAAGCACAGCTAGTATCTTTAAAATCGTCATTCTGAACTTTAGTTCTGACATCTTACTAAGGTCTGCATTGATTAGGTCCCTGGCAGTCAGTACTGCCTCTTGTTCTTTTTGTTGAGGTGGGTTTTTTTGTCTTGTCATTTTGTCCAGAGGAGAATAGTTGAATGAGAGAACAAAATGCTAACAGGGTAACAATGACCCCAGGAAAATATACAGTAAACCAATCAGAAGAGACCTGAAACTGGGGAAAACGAAAGGGAAAGAAAGAAAAAAGAAAAAAAAAATAAAAAGATTAAAAACAAAAAACAAAAAACAGAATATGATCAAATATAATCAGGCTGGTGCATAGTTCAGTGCCACACACTAAATTTTGGATGTACTTTGGTTTATTAGAAGAAAGTGCCTCCCAAAATTTTAAAGAAAGGAAAGCTTATATATGTACAAAAATAAGGGTAAATGCAATGAAGGGATGGAATATGACTGTAAGGATGAAGTTTATAAAAGATTTTATAAAAGGAATTGATAAGAAGTTGTTTGAAAAAAAGTAAGAAGAGGAATTAAAAAAAACAAGGTGGGAGAATGTGATTAGGCAGGAGACTAGAACAAAGCCATACACTAGAGATTTAGTGTATATTTTGATCTGTTAGAAGAGACTGTATTTCAAAATTTTAAAGAGAGAACATCTTCTATATATATGCCAAAAATAAGGTTAACTGCTATGAAGGGATAGAATATGACTAAAAATTAAGAATAAAAAAGATTTTGTAAAAAAGGTATTGATAAGATGTTGGCTGAAAAAGGGAAAAAGAAAAATTCAGAAAAAAAATTAAAAAAATTAACTTTGAAAGACTAAAGAGTCATGGGAAAAAGCCATGATTTCTATATGCTATACTCCTCTAGCACTGTAGTTCTGCCGTTCTCATTGATCGGTAAACTTGGTCTTGGCGGGCTGTTCTTCCTGATCTTCTGTGGGAGGGACCTGTTGCCATGGTCCCCACATGTCTTTCTGGGAGGTGGAATTGCCCTGACCTTGCTGGGGGCGGGGCTAAATAAGCAGCTTGGGTTTGCTCTCAAGAGCTTTTGTTCCCTACCAGCTTTCCTTACAGCTTTGGAGGAGGAGAGTGAAAATGGCAGCCTCCCAATCTCTGCCCCGGGGAAGCCGACAATTTGGGGCCCCACTCCTCCATTTGCCCCCAGAGAAAAGCAGTCAATCACTACCGTCTCCCCGGTCTCCAGCCGCACTTCATGCTCACCCAGCCAGTGACCGAGCGTTTCTATCTCTGGCACACGACCCTGTGTGGAGTCTCCAAACCAGTAGATTCCTGCAGTGTGCTCCCGTCCTGCTCCTCCCCGGGGAGGAAGGTGAGTCTTCCCAGATCTGCTGCTTGTTGGGTCCCTGATGGAAGAGTAGTGGCCCGACTGCAATGCGGATCACAGTCTGTGGCAACCCTGAGCTGAGAGCCCACTCCTTGGCTCTGTCTCTGCAGCTGGCTTCCCTGCTCTGATACCTGGGAGCTCTGCCGCACTCAGACACCCCAATCTTCCTGTGACCCAAAGGGTCCTGAGACCACACTGTCCCAATGAGTGTTGCACGCCCAACTTAGCCACTATAGCGACATCCTTTAGTGGAGCCGACTTCTAAAATTTCCGATTTTGTGCTCTGATGCTCTATTACTTGCCGGTAGCCAGCTGATGGAGGCCCCCTCCCCCGCGGTCTATCTTCCCGAATATCACCTCAGATTCACTTCTCCGCACATCTAACCTTCCAGAAAGTGGTCGCTTTTCTGTTCAGAGAGTTGCTGCTATTCTTTTCTTTGATCTCCTGTTTAGTTTGTAGGTGTTCAGAATGGTTGGATCCCTATCTAGCTGAATTCCTTGGACCAGAAAAAATTTAGGTCTCCTACTCCTCTACCATCTTGCTCCTCCAAGCAGATTCATCTATTTTAATTATCTGTGTTATCTTGTGATCATCTCAACATGTTGGTATTCTTCTCTAGGCAGCTAATCACTATAGTCCTTTGAACTTTGTTTATTCAGATCCTGATTATGCATTCTTCTTTGGAATGGAAGTTAGATGGAAGACAGAGCTTTACATAACCTAATGTTGGAAGTCCTATTTCATTACTTTTGCCATAATCTATTTTCCAGGAGCAGATTACAAGCTTTGGCCCACAGTTGAAGAGAAAGGATTGCACTGTAAATACCAGGAGGTGAGAATCATTGTGAACCATTTTAAATTTTACCTAGGACAAGCTTCATCATATTGGTTTCAGGTTTTTTTTTTTTTTTTTTTTGAGAAATAAAATATCACAAAGTTGAGGTCATCTACCTTCCCTCTCCTGGTGCCATTTCTTTGCTCTCATTCTCCCTTTGTCCTGACAGATAAGCATTATAGTCAACTTGATGCCTCACATTCATGTTTTTAAAATTGTACCACATATCCATATCCATAAATAGTATATATTATTTTGATTTTTGATCTTTTTAAATATATGATAAATTATATGTAGTATTCTATAACTTTCTTGTTCACTAAACATTATCTTTTGAGGTATATCCATTTTGTTTCTTAAATATATTCACTTTAACCATTTTAATTTTTTAAAATATGAAAAATTACAATTTGTGTATCCATTTCCCTTCTGATGAATATCTGAGTTATCTCCAATTTTTTGCTATTAAACGTATAATGCAATGAACATACTTTTATAGTTCCTTGTTCTCCAGGTTTTATATACAAGAGTAAAATTGCTTTCCCAAATTTCTCTGCAAACTAGATTTTTACACTTTTCAGAAAAATCTTAACTTTATCTTGGGGTACTTCTGAGCTTAACTCTGAGTAGAGGTGGGATGGTTTTCTATTCAGGTTTTGTTAGTTTTCTCATTTTTCACAAGAGCATGTCAACCCCGACTTTATTCTCTATTAAGGCTAAAGGGAATTACCTGACAAAAGCCATATGTGAGGGTATTTAGAGAGCAAACTCAAAGTCACATCTACCCAAGATCTATCAAATTCTGGGATGAGAAAACAATAGCTATGGAGGATTACTTGGGAAATACTCAAACTCTCCATTCTTCCTGATACTCTAAATATGGATTAAGCTAGAGCAGTGAAAGACTTAAATTATATTGAAACAATCCTAGCCTGGAGACTTGCTATTCAAAGCATGTTTCACCAACCAGCAGCATCAAATCACCTGGGAGCTTTTTATAAATGCAGATTATCTGGCCTTAATCCCGGTCTATTGAAAGGGTATCTATTTTAACATGGTTGCTAAGTGATTGTATGCATATTAAAGACTAAGAAGCACAGTTTTAGATAATTACTTCTCATTTTGTGGTTGATGATTAGGTTTCATCTACCTTTATTAAAGCTGATAAAACTCATTGTTATGTACACAATAAGAATAATGTTCAGGTCACCGGTCATTACACCAAATAACAAATTCTTAATGAGGAAACTCCCCCAAAATTTGTCTGATCCTAGTGTCAGAAATAGCGATGCTTCTACTGAATAACTATTTCATTTTAATCTTTGAAACACTGGAAAATATGTAACTGACCAGGGTTTATTTTTCCTTGACTGTTAATTACCCAAAATGGGGACTAGCTTACAGCGGTATGTTTGCACTTACAGTAGATACATTGAATTAGTCTTAAGCCGGGCTCCATTTTATGTTACAAATTTTGTTGTTTTCATCATTTTCATGTGTGTGAATTCAGATTTTCTAGTTGTATTTTATTTATCATTGTGAGTTATGTTAATTTATACTTGGGACAAAAGAACAAAGGAGTAGAAGTTTACCAAATATAAGAGTATCCTGTAGTTCTGACCACTCAGTACATTCTATTTTGTTGTAGTTCCATAAAATAATTATGCCTAAAGAACAGAAATCCCAACACATCTCTGCCTAATGACTGTGGCACTGAAGTTAATATAATAGGAATTTTATTTTATTTTCTTTTTTTAAAGATTTTATTTATTTATTTGAGAGAGAGAGAATGAGAGACAGAGAGCACGAGAGGGAAGAGGGTCAGAGGGAGAAGCAGACTCCTCGCTGAGCAGGGAGCCCGATGCGGGACTCGATCCCGGGACTCCAGGATCATGACCTGAGCCGAAGGCAGTCGCTTAACCAACTGAGCCACCCAGGCGCCCCATATAATAGGAATTTTAAAGAAAAGACTTTTTTTATTTATTTACTTACTTATTTTTTTAGTAATCTCTACACCCAATGTGGGGCTAGAACTCAAGTTCCAAGATCAAGAGTCACATGATCTTCTGACTGAGCCAGCCAGGCTCCCCAAGACTTTATGTTTTTTAAGAGCAGTTTTAGATTCACAACACAACTTAGAGGAAGGTAGAAATTTATCATAAACCCTTCACTCTCACACATGCATATCTTCCCCTATTAGCAACATCATTAGCCAGAATGGTATATATATATTTTTTTAACTAAAGAAACATAATTTGACACATCATGATCACCCAAAATCCCATTTACATTAGGGTCCACTCTTGGTGTTGTACATTTTGTGGGTTTAAACAAATTTTTAATGACTTATATCCATCATTTTGATACTCCAAGTATTTTAATGGTCCTAAAATTCCTCTGTGCCCTGCTTATTCAGCTCTTCATCAACCCCCATCATTGACAATAATCTTTTTACTGTCTCCATCATTTATTTCCCCCAGAATGTTAAATAGTTGGAATCATACAATATGTGTCTTTTCAGATTGGCTTCTTTCACTTTGTAATATACATTTAAGGTTCCTCTATGTCTTTTCATAGCTTAATCACTCATTTCTTTTTAGTGCTGAATAATATTCCTTTGTCTGGTTGTATCACAGTTTATTTATCCATTCACCTCCTGAAGGACATCTTAATTGTATCCAAGATTTGGCAATTATGAAAAATGCTGGTATAAACATCCATGTTTAGGTTTTTGTGTAGACATAAATTTTCTTTTCTTTTTTTTAAAATTTTTTTATTGTTATGTTAATCACCATACATTACATCATTAATTTTGTATATAGTGTTCCATGATTCATTGTTTGTGCATAACACCCAGTGCTCCACGCAGAACCTGCCTTATTTAATACCCATCACCGGGCTAACCCATCCCCTCACACCTCTCCCCTCTAGAACCCTCAGTTTGTTTTTCAGAGTCCATCATCTCTCATGGTTGGTCTCCCTCTCCGATTTCTCCCCTTCATTCTTCCCCTCCTGCTATCTTCTTCTTTTTCTGTTTTTCTTAACATATATTGCATTATTTGATTCAGAGGTACAGATCTGTGATTCAACAGTCTTGCACAATTCACAGCATTCGCCATAGCACATACCCTCCCCAATGTCTATCACCCAGCCACCCAATCCCTCCCACCCCCCACTGTTCCAGCAACCCCCAGTTTGTTTCCTGAGATTAAGAATTCCTCATATCAGTGAGGTCATATGTATGATACATGTCTTTCTCTGACTTATTTCACTCAGCACAACACCCTCAGTTCCATCCACGTCGTTGCAAATGGCAAGATCTCATTCCTTTTGATGACTGCATAATATTCCATTGTGTGTATATACTACTTCTTCTTTATCCATTCATCTATCAATGGATATATTGACTCTTTCCACAGTTTGGCTATTGTGGACATTGCGGCTATAAACATTGGGGTGAACGTACCCCTTTGGTTCCCTACATTTGTATCTTTGTGGTAAATACCCAGTAGTGCAATTGCTGGACTGTATGGTAGCTCTATTTTCAACTGTTTGAGGAACCTCCATACTGTTTTCCAGAGTGGTTGCCCCATCTTGCATTCCCACGAAAAGTGTAGGAGGGTTCCCCTTTCTCTGCATCCCCACCAACATCTAATGTTTCCTGACCTGTTAATTTTTGCCATTCTGAGTGGTGTGAGGTGGTATCTCACTGAGGTTTTGATTTGGATTTCCCTGATGCCGAGCGATGTTGAGCACTTTTCATGTGTCTGTTGGCCATTTGGATGTCTTCTTTGGAAAAATGTCTGTTCATGTCTTCTGCCCATTTCTTGATTGGATTATTTGTTCTTTGGGTGTTGAGTTTGATAAGTTCTTTATAGATTTTGGATACTAGCCCTTTATCTGATATGACATTTGCAAATATTTTCTCCCATTCTGTCGGTTTTCTTTTGGTTTTGTGGATTGTTTCTTTTGCTGTGCAAAAGCTTTTTATCTTGTTGAAGTCCCAATAGTTCATTTTTGCCCTTGGTTCCCTTGCCTTTGGCGATGTTTCTAGGAAGAAGTTGCTGTGGCTGAGGTCAAGGAGGATGCTGCCTGTGTTATCCTCTAGGATTTTGATGGACTCCTGTCTCACATTTAGGTCTTTCAACCATTTGGAGTCTATTTTTGTGTGTGGTGTAAGGAAATGGTCCAGTTTCATTCTTCTGCATGTGGCTGTCCAGTTTTCCCAAAACCATTTGTTAAAGAGACTGTCTTTTTTCCATTGGACATTCTTTCCTGCTTTGTCAAAGATTTGTTGACTATAGAGTTGAGGGTCCATTTCTGAGCTCTCTATTCTGTTCCATTGATCTATGTGTCTGTTTTTGTGCCAGTAGCATACTGTCTTGATGATGACAGCTTTGTAATAGAGCTGAAAGTCTGGAATTGTGATGCCGCCAGCTTTGCTTATCTTTTTCAACATTCCTCTGGCTATTCGGGGTCTCTTCTGGTTCCATACAAATTTTAGGATTATTTGTTCCATTTCTTTGAAAAAAGTGGATGGTATTTTGATGGGGATTTCATTGAATGTGTAGATTGCTCTAGGTAGCATCGACATCTTCACAATGTTTGTTCTTCCGATCCATGAGCATGGAACGTTTTTCCATTTCTTTGTGTCTTCAATTCCTTTCATGAGTATTTTATAGTTTTCTGAGTACAGATCGTTTGCCTCTTTGGTTAGATTTATTCCTAGGTATCTTATGGTTTTGGGTGCAATTGTAAATGGGGTCGACTCCTTAATATGTCACTTTTCTGTCTTGTTGTTGGTGTATAGGAATACCACTGATTTCTGTGCCTTGATTTTATATCCTGCCACTTGACTGAATTCCTGTATGAGTTCTAGCAGTTTTGGGGTGGAGTCTTTTGGGTTTTCCACATACAGTATCATATCATCTGCAAAGAGTGAGAGTTTGACTTCCTCCTTACCGATTTGGATGCCTTTGATTTCTTTTTGTTGTCTGATTGCTGTGGCTAGGACTTCTAATAATATGTTGAAGAGCAGTGGTGATAGTGAACATACCTGCCGTGTTCCTGACCTTAGGGGGAAAGCTCTCAGCTTTTCCCCATTGAAAATAATATTCGCTGTAGGTTTTTCATAGATGGCTTTTATGATATTGTGGTATGTACCCTCTATCCCTATACTCTGAAGTGTTTTGAGCAAGAAAGGATGCTGTACTTTGTCAAATGCTTTTTCTGCATCTATTGAGAGGATCATATGATTCTTGTTCTTTCTTTTATTAATATATTGTATCACGTTGATTGATTTGCAGATTTTGAAGCAACCTTGCAGCCCAGGGATAAATCCCACTTGTTCATGGTGAATAATCCTTTTAATGTCCCGTTGGATCCTATTGGCTAGTGTTTTGGTGAGAATTTTTGCATCCATGTTCATCAAGGATATTGGTCTGTAATTCTCCTTTTCGATGGGGTTTTATCTGGTTTTGGGATCAAAGTAATGGTGGCCTCATAAAATGAGTTTGGAATTTTTCCTTCCATTTCTATTTTTTGGAACATTTTCAGGGGAATAGGTATTAATTCTTCTTTAAATGTTTGGTAGAATTCCCCTGGGAAGCCATCTTGCCCTGGAGTCTTGTTTGTTGGGAGATTTTTGATGACTGCTTCAATTTCCCAAGTGGTTCTAGGTCTATTTAGGTTTTCTATTTCTTACTGTTTCAATTTTGGTAGTTGATACATCTCTAGGAATTCATCCATTTCTTCCAAATTATCTAATTTGCTGGCATATAGTTGCTCATAATATGTTCTTATAATTGTTTGTATGTCTTTGGTATTGGTTGTGATCTCTCCTCTTTCATTCATGATTTTGTTGATTTGGGTCGTTTCTCTTTTCTTTTTGATAAGTCTGGCCAGGGGTTTATCAATCTTGTTAATTCTTTCAAAGAACCAGCTCCTAGTTTCGTTGATCTGTTCTACTGTTCTTTTGGTTTCTAGTTCATTGATTTCTGCTTTGATCTTTATTATTTCTCTTCTCCTGCCTGGTTTAGGCTTTATTTGCTGTTTTTTCTCCAGCTCCTTTAGGTGTAGGGTTAGCTTGTGTATTTAAGAACTTTCTTGTTTCTTGAGAAAGGCTTGTATTGCTATATACATTCCTCTTAGGACTGCCTCTGCTGTATCCCGAAGATATTGAACAGTTGTGTTTTCATTTTCATTGGTTTCCATGAATTTATTTAATTCTTCTTTAATTTCCTGGTTGACCCATTCATTCTTTAGTACGATGCTCTTTAGCCTCCATATTTGAGTTCTTTCCAACTTTCCTCTTTAGATTGAGTTCCAGTTTGAAAGCACTGTGGTCTGAAAATATGCAGGGAATAATCCCAATCTTTTGGTACCAGTTGAGACCTGATTTGTGACCTAGGATGTGATCTATTCTGGAGAATGTTCCATGGGCACTAGAGAAGAATGTGTATTCCATTGCTTTGGGATGGAATGTTCTGAATATGTCTGTGAAGTCCATTTGGTCCAGTGTGTCATTTAAAGTCTTTATTTCCTTGTTGATCTTTTGCTTAGATGATCTGTCCATTTCAGTCAGGGGTTGTTAAAGTCCCCCACTATTATTGTATTGTTGTCAATGTGTTTTTTGCTTTTGTTATTAATTGCCTTATATAATTGGCTGCTCCCACGTTAAGGGCATAGATATTTAAGATTGTTAGATCTTCTTGTTGGATAGACCCTTTGAGTAGGATATAGTGTCCTTCCTCATCTCTTATTACAGTCTTTGTTTTACAATCTAATTTGTCTGATATAAGGATTGCCACCCCAGCTTTCTTTTGGTGTCCATTAGCATGGTAAATGGTTTTCCACCCCCTCACTTTCAATGTGAGGTTGTCTCTGGGTCTAAAATGAGTCTCTTGCTGACAGCATATTGATGGGTCTTGTTTTTTAATCCAATCTGATAGCCTGTGTCTTTTCATTGGGGCATTTAGCCCATTTACATTCAGGGTAACTACTGAAAGATATGAATTTAGTGTCATTGTATTGCCTGTAAGGTGACTTTTACTGTATATTGTCTGTGTTCCTTTCTGGTCTATGCTGCTTTTAGGCTCTCTCTTTGCATAGTGGACCCCTTTCAATATTTCTTGTAGGGCTTGTTTCATGTTTGCAAATTCCTTTATTTTTTGTTTTTCCTGGAAGATTTTTATCTCTCCTTCTATTTTCACTGACAGCCTAGCTGGATATAGTATTCTTGGCTACATATTTTTGTCGTTTAGTGCTCTGAAGATATCATGCCAGTCCTTTCTGGACTGCCAGGTCTCTGTGGATAGGTCTGTTGCCAATCTAATGTTTCTACCATTATAGGTTACATATCTCTTCTCCCGAGCTGCTTTCAAGATTTTCTCTTTTTCTTTTAGACTCATAAGTTTTACTATTAGATGTCGGGGTGTTGACCTATTTTTATTGATTTTGAGAGGGGTTCCTTGTGCCTCCTGGATTTTGATGCCTATTTCCTTCCCCACATTAGGGAAGTTCTCCGCTATAATTTGTTGCAATATAACTTCTGCCCCTCTCTCTCTTTCTTATTCTGGCATCCCAATTAATCTAATGTTTTTTCGTCTTATCATATTACTTATCTCTTGAATTCTGCCCTTGTAATCCAGTAGTTGTTTCTCTCTCAATTTCTCAGCTTCATTATTTCCATCATTTGGTCTTCTATATTGCTGATTCTCTCTTCTGCCTCATATATCTTAGCTTTTGTGCCCCCATTTTTGATTGCAGTTCATTAATAGCCTTTTTGATTTCGATTTGGTTAGATTTTAGTTCTTTTATTTCTCCAGGAAGGGTTTCTCTAATAATTTCCATGCCTTTTTCAAGCCCAGCTAGTATCTTTGAAGTCATGATTCTGAACTCTAGGTCTGACATCATACTAATGTCCGTATTGAGTAAGTCCCTGGCAGACCGTACTGCCTCTTGTTCTTTTTGCTGAGGTGATTTTTTTCGTCTTGTCATTTTGTCCAGAGTAGAATAGATGAATGAGAGAACAACATGCTAACAGGTTAACAATGTCCCCAGCAAATATACTCTAATGAATTCAAGAAAGACCTGCAACTAGAGGAAAAGAAAGGGAAAGAAAGAAAAAAGAAAGAGAAAAAATAGATAACGATAAAAACAAACAAAAACAGAAGAAAACAAAAAAAACCCAGAATATTATCAAATATGGTCAGGCTAGTGCATAGATCAGTGCCACACACTAGATTTTGAGTATATTTTGGTCTGTTAGAAGAAAGTGCCTCCTAAAATTTTAAAGAAAGAAAGACTTATGTATGTACAAAATAAGGGTTGATAAAATGAAGGGATGGAAGATGACTGTAAAGGTGAAAATTATAAAAGATTTTTATAAAAGGAATTGATAAGTTGTTTGAAAAAAGAAAGAAGATTTAAAAAAAGAGAGAGAAAAAAAAGGGAGAGAATGTGATCAGGCAGGAGACTAGAACAAAGCCAAACACTAGTGACTTAGGGTATATTTTGATCTGTTAGAAGAAACTGTATCTCAAAATTTTAAAGAGAGAACAACTTATATATATACATATATGACAAAAATAAGTGTATCTACTCTGAAGGGATAAAATATGACTCTAAAAATGAAAAATAATTTTTTTTCACAAAGGGATTGATATGATGTTGGTTGAAAAAGGGAAAAAGAAAAATTAAAAAGAAAACAGTTAAAAAATTAACTATGAAAAACTAATAAATCATGCTAAAAAAGCCATGAATTCTATGTGCAGTATTCCCCTAGCGCTTGAGTTCTCCTGTTCTCCTTGATCGGTAAACTTGGTCTTGGTTGGCTGTTCGTGCTGATCTTCTGGGAGAGTGTCCTGTTGCCATGGTTCCCAAATGTCTTTCCAAGAGGCAGAATTGCCCTGCCCTTGCAGGTCCAGGCTACACAATCTGGTCGGGTTTCCTCTCCTGAGCTTTTGTTCCTTGCAAGCTTTCCCTACAGCTTGGGAGGATGAAAGTGAAAATGGTGGCTTCCCAATCTCTGCCCTGAGGAGCTGAGAACTTGGGGCCCCGCTCCTCAGTGCACCCCTAGAGAAAAGCAGTCAGTCACTCCCATCTCCCCGGTGTCCGGCCGCACTCCGTGCTCACCTGGCCGGTGACCAAGCGTTTCTATCTCTGGCACCTGACTCGGTGTGGAGTCTCCAAACCCAGCAGATCCCTGCGGTGCGCTCCTGTGCTGCTCCTCCTGGGGGAGGGAGGGGATTCTCCCCAGATCTGCCGCTTATTGGGGACCTACTGGAGGAGCAGTGGCCCAACTGGGCCGCAGATCACAATTTATGGCAACCCCGAGCTGAGAGTCCACGCCTCGGCTCCGTCTCTGCAGCAGGCTTCCCTGCTCTGATACCTGTGAGCTCTGCCACACTCAGGCACCCCCGGTCTTTCTGTGACCCCGAGGGTCCTGAGACCACACTGTCCCACGAGGGTTCCACCCCCCCTTAGCCACTGGAGCGACATCCCTTAGCGGAGCCAACTTCTAAAAGTTCCGATTTTTAGACATAAATTTTCAATTCCCCTAGATAAATACCAAGAAGTGCAATTGTTGTATCATATTGGTAAGAGTATGTTTAGTTTTGTAAGAAACCGCCGAACTTTCAAAAGTGGCTGTAAAATTTTGTATTCCTACCAGCAGTCAGTGAGTGTTCTCCAGCATTTGGTATTTTCAATGTTCTGGATTTCGGCCATTCTAAAATGTATGTACTGGTATCTCATTTTAATTTTCATTTCCTGATGACAAGTGATGTGGTCCATCTTTTCATATGATTATTTGACATCTGTGTATCTTTAGTGAAGTGTTTGTTAAGGTCTTTGGCTCACTTTTTAAAATTAGGTTGTTTATTGTCTTACGTTGAGTTTTAAGAGTTTTTTGTAAATTTTGGATAGTAGTCCTTTATCAGATGTGTCTTTTGCAAATATTTTCCCCCAGTCTGCGGCTTGTTTTCTAATTCTCTTGATATTGTTTTTCACAGAATGCATTATGGGAATTTTAAAATTATACTATTAAAAAAATAAAGTGTATTGGACTTAAAATCAGTAGATATATGAATAAAAGTTGCCTGCTTATTAACAGTGTGACCTTGTTAAAGATGCTTATCTGCTTCTGAGTTTCTATTTACATAGAAGACAGTAAGAGTATCCACTTCACATATTTTTTGAGAGAATTACTGAGATAAGCTATACAAAAGAGCCTGGAACAGACCCTAGTAATAATCAGTTGTTAGGGCTTTTATCTGACAGTTAACTAACTTTGTATTATTTTGTTGATATACTCAAAAACAACAGAATTAGAGAACATTTAGAAAATGTTGTTCAAACCTTAATGTTAATAGCTATTCAGTAGTCCTTAATTTAACTGATGTCTTACTGTTGGAAATTTACATGATTTATTTTCCACTCAAAATAATGCTAAATGCACACATTCTTAAGGACCTGGCAGCCATTCCTTTGAAATGCAATTATCACGATAAAAAGGCTCCCTATCTCCCCATCTCTATAGAAGGATAAGAGACTAACTTTAATAAGACCCAGTTAATAAACAGACATGGGTAAAGGAGAGCAGAATATGCCACCTAAAAGTATGCCACTTTGGTATATTGATTATTTTGCAATAAAGTTACTTAAGAAACAGCTGATGCAAGAAGGATACTCCAACCCTCCTTCTTCCCCCTGAAGGCAGGAAATCAATCTCCCATGTAAAAGCACTCTCTCTGTACCAGGAGGGGAGAGGGTATCCTTACCACCAGAAATAGGAAATTAAGGGCCAAGAAGACTGTATAAACAAACCTTGTTACTTCTTCATTAATTACTACCTCAAGCCCAAACCCATTTATCTTGAGGATTCTTCACAAATTCATTGCTTCCTTGTCTAAAAGATATAAAAGTTGCCTGCCTTAGCCACTTCCTATGTATGAAATTAAATTTGTTTTTCCCCTGTTAATCTGTGTTATGCCAATTTAATTATTAGACCAGCCAAAGACTCTAAAAGGAAAGAAAGGAAAAATTTTTCCACCCTTACATGCGCCAATCACATTGACCAACCTCTCCTTCAATGTCCTCCACTTTTCCAGATCTTAAAAACCGCCGCTTTCTGTTTTAAGGGAGTTGACTTTAACCTCCAACCCCTGTTGCAATAGCCTTGATCCCAATTACAATAGTCTTGCAAAAAGTGTTTGTTGCATGTTTAACTTCAACAGATGCAGTTTTCCTTTGACACTTACCATCTTGTTTGAAGGCATCTGAGGAATGATAAAGATTGATGGGGGAATAATAATGTTGAGCTGCTCCTCGCCAACTTGGTGAAGAAACACTCAGGGTTCCTAATAAAGGATTGCTGTATCGCGGTCTGATATTTGAACCAAAGAGGGATGAAGATGAACTCTTTTTAATTCTTAGCAAAGCAGCATATGAAGTAGGGAAATTATGAAGAGCTCCAGAATATTCTGTAAAAACAAAAAAATAAACAACAAAAAAACAGTATTATAAAAAGTGAATTCTGATGAGACTGTTATTTTTTCCTGGGAAAATTATTTTTTCTGAAGACATTGTTAACAACCAAATGAAAAGTACAAAGATAGTGGCAAAATAAAATAATATAAAATAAAACATTACTTTTGTATTTTAAAAATATTTTCTGGAAATTCTGCTAGTTTCAGTGTTGGGTCTGCAAGAGAGAAGGAAAGAAAAAAGTCATGAAGGAAGAAAGGAAAGAGAAGAAAAAGAAAGGAGGAAGGAAGAAGAAAAAAAGGGAAAACAGTAAGAAAGACATCCGAAGATTCAAGTCTTATTTCCTTTTCAGGAATTTTTGGGAATTAACTTTTTTTGTTTATCTTCTTATTAAAATATCCATTCACATACATTAGATCAGTTCCTTATTTATTATTAAAAAATGGGGAAAAAAAGGAAAAAATACCCACATTCTCAGTTACATCCTTTAATTATAGATTGAATCTTCATGAGTAAAATTTATCACTTAGTAGGAAATGCATCTAATTGCAGTATGTATTTTGACTAGACTGTAAGTTATGCCCATGTTCTTGACAAACAGTCAAATTCACAATGGAAAATAAACAATTTTGGACAAAATTTGTTTTGTAGATTTTGTTATATAATTTATATAACTTAATATTAATTATTAAGTGGAGACACTGTTATGAAATTCCTACATTAATTGATTATTGAGAAATGTCTTGACCATATTTTGTTTTAATTCTCAAGGTTTTTCATTAGAAAAGATATATATAGTACCTGAAGGAGAATATATTAACTCTTTATGTCCCCAGGAGAGAGAATCAGGTTAGTGTGTAGATCAAATGTTTAAAAATACAACCTAATTATTATGAAATCTAAAGAACAATTAGGAATTGGAGTTTTTTTCTATGTCAAATCTCAAATGAATTTGACAATTTCTTGATGTTGGAAATATTTTTAAAAATAACACGTTTTTGTTGAGGGCATCTGACATTTGAATTTAATGGATGTTAATTTGAAAAAAAAATTTATCTTTGTGAGTAAGCTTTCTCATAATGAAAATTATTTAGAATTATTGTACTGTCTCAGAGATATTTTTGAATGCAAGAATTATTTCTGTAATTTGAAAATACTTTAGTAGGTGTTAAACATTGAATTAAGTATAACATTTTCTGTTTTGTGAAACTGTAAATATGATTTCTCTGAAACTAGAAAAAGTGTGTTTTTAGATGTTCAATTTAGAGTTTCTGCACATTTAAATTGAGTATGATATGTGTAATCCAAGCCTATCAGGAGCTGTTAAGAGATTCATGTCCTTTAGTCCTTGTGTTCAACTACAGTTATGGTGAAGGTGGATCAATTTTAACTGAAAATAGCTAACCTCTCCTGGGCAAACTATATGAGAATAGATTATGGATAGACATAAAATCTCCTTTAAAACCTGGAATTAAATGCAAGTTTTGGCACCTAGAGGTATAAGGAATTGAAAAGAGAATTTTTCCTTCAAGTTAGTTTGTAGTTGTGGTCTCTGAACTATTCATTTCTTTGTGTAGTCTGTTTCTTTGTGTTTCAGTTGCCTACCCTGCTCATATATAAAAAGGAAAAAAAAAAAAGAACTGTACCATGCTAGTGTTAAAAATTAAAATGGAGCATGAGAATGTGGTTTATAGTTTTTAAAGCTAGAGAAGGATAATCAGTGGAAAAATAGAAAGGCCTTCATAAGGATCATCATTGAGGTTGTGAATCATATATGTATTTATGATTATTATATATATTATTTGCTAATATATATTAACAAAATACATACTAAGTGCTACAGTAATTGGCTTATAGCAATCTGTATAAATAGAAATGAGCCAAATGATAATTTGGCTGTGTGCTCCACACCAGGGCCTCATTTGTTATGTAATAAATTGCATCTGTTGCAGTGGAGAGTCCTTTTCATCAATTAAAGTGAACCCAAAGCTGTTACTAGAAATCTGAGAATTTATTCATTCATTAATGTATTCAGCAAACATGTAATGAGAACTCAGTAGGGGCTAAATGCTAGGGATACAAAGGTGAACAAGATATTGCACCAAGCGTCAAAGAGCTTATGATATAGTGATGAAGAAAGGCAATTATAGGAGAACTTTAATCCAATGTGATATAAAAGTAAATTCAAGGAGTTAGGGGCTCCCTCTGATGGGTGGGAAATTTTCTCATCTAGTCTAGGCCATCATAAAATGCTTTCCAGATGAATTATATCTAATCTGAGTCCTGAAAGACCATTAGTGATTAGTTCAGCAAAGTTCTGGGTGGGGAAGGAAAGATCCTGGAAAGGGAAGAAAATATATGAATACCTGGAAAGGAAAGGCAGCAGGGTGTACTTGGTAGATTAAAATAATCAGGAGCTCAGAGTGTGAGGGAGAGATGTGAGAGAAGAAGTAAGTCTGGATAGGTAAGCTGGGAATAATGATGAAATGCCTACTATGCCATGCTAAAATGGTAGGACCCTGAAAGGAAAGCAGTATAAATTTTAGAAAGATCTCTCTGGCTACAGTGTCATTTGGAACAAGAAAAAAGAAAAAGAAAAAAGATATATCAAGAGCTTAAAGCTGTAATAAAGGCAAAGATTAGTCAGGAAAGAAGAGGCGATATAAGGTAGATGGGAATAAAATCATTAAGATTACTGATTGATTAAAATGGAGGCAAGGAAGGGAAAATAAGAATTTGGGGATACTCTGTGCTACTAGAAGATGGATAAAGTTGGAGGAAAAGGCATGTGCTTGAGCTGAAAACTCATGAATTCAGTTTAGGGGAAGTAGAGGCCTTGAGTTTTGAATAGAAATTTTTGTAAACATAAGGGAGTTACAGGCTAACGAGAGATTATTAAATGGTAACCAAATAGATGGTTATTAAACTATGAGAATAGATGAGCCTACCAAGGAAATGCATAAAATGAGGAATAGAGTGTTGAAAATGGAACCCTGAGAAGCACCAGCATTTAAGAGAATAGCAGAGGTAGTGGAGCCTGTAAAGGAAAGAGGAAAAGCAGGAAAGTGTGAAGTTACTAAAAGAAGGGAAGAGTCTTTCAATGTTGATGACGGAGCAGTTGACAGTGTTGAAGATCAGTATGGAAAGACTGGCCCTGAAGAGAAGGGGTGTCCCACAGTAATAAAGCTGCCTTACTGTTCCACATAAAATGCACAGTGAATGTGAAAGTGAAAGGAGGTGAAGAGGACTTCCCAAGCTCTGGAAGAGAGTCTGGAACCCCCCACAATGCCAGTTCCATTGCATTAAACATATAGACCCTGGCCTTAGCCTGTGGCATCTAATAGTCTCCTAGTCTGAGCGTAAGTAACTATCAGTTCAGTGAGGTCTCCCTCTCTTGGGGGCATTTCCAACTCTTCTACCTGGTGCCCTCCTAGCTATCCAGCCTCTTTTTCTGACATCTCTAATTTCTCCACATTTTACTCCCAGTTCTGGGGACCCTCAGTTCTGGAAAATAGATACATTACTGTAAATAAACAGGAAAATGAGGTTTCCATCCTAAGACTTTGTTTAACCCCCAATTTAGGGACACTGAATTGATTTAACACCTACAGGGTTCAGTTGAGGGTGAAAAATATTACATTACCTTACTAAGTTTAAATTCATGTATTTGCATTTCTGTCCATCTCATCTTATTGTTCACCTCTTTCTAGGATCTCAACCTCTTTAAGATTCACAAGTTACTGATCTTAATACCCTTTCAGTCCTCTCATTTCCTCAATTACCTCCCTATCCGGTTTAGAGTTTGTGGTTCATTACTTTAGTTACTTCCTTCAATGTACCTTCACTCACACTGGCCCTTACCTTCTCTAGTTTTCACAGACTAAACTCCCTGTCTACTTTAAATCCAACCATCAACATGCTGTGCTTCTGAGCGCAGGTGGAAAAAAGCAGAAAATCATGCCTAAAGGTCACAGTTCATGATATTAACTACAAGTGAGATCTTCAAGTTTCCCAGCAATACTACCACATTTCCCTAGTCCATTTAATATCCCTGGATGGAATAATTTACATCTTATCTTTTGTCCTCAAGCTCCACACTTTTTTGGGTTTCCTGATTATGGTGCTCCTATTTAATTGAGAAAATAGAAGCAATCATAAGAGTAGATCCCTCACATGCACCCCCACCTGTATGTACATTCATATATGCTACCTTGCTTTCACTGAATTGTCTGTGTCTGTATTAAAAGCCAACTCCTCCACTTGTGTGCATTGAATTTCATTCCACCCCATCTTGACTGCTCAAGGACGTCTTTCTAGAAAACTCCCTCTATTTCTCCTTCAGCACCAATTCATAACCATACAAAAAGTGATCAAACCTTTTAAAAAAGCTATCTAAACTTACCACTCCTCCCACTGATTTTCCTTTACAGCAAGACTTCTTGAAAAGAGCTGTCAATGGTCACTGTGTTCAGTTCCCCTCCTGCCATTCTCCCTTGAGCCTATTGCAAGCAGTCTTGCTTATAATATTCCACAATAATGACTCTCTTCCAGGTGAACAATGACTAGGTCATTGCTAAATCTAAAGATCGGTTTTCACCTATGAGCAGCGTTCAGTATGGTTAACCATTCTTTTTTTTTCCTTTAAACATCTATCACCAGCTTCTGTTGGCTCACATACACTCTCTGATTTGGGGATCTCCAGCCTACAGGATGGCTTGGCCTTACACATAAGAGAGAAGAGATAGTGAGAGCAGGAACACAAGCAGGGGGAGTGGGAGAGGGAGAAGCAGGCCTCCCGCCGAGCAGGGAGCCCGGTGCGGGGCTGGATCCCAGGACCCTGGGATCATGACCTGAGCTGAAGGCGGACACTTAACGACTGAGCCACCCAGGCGCCCCTGGACTTGAAGCTTTGATGAATAAATGTACTTTGCATGAAGAAAAAAAAAATGTGATTCCAGTACACTACCATCTCATGTTTTTATTCCTGTTTCACTAGCTACTCCTTATTGCCTTTGCTAATTCTTCGTCTTCTCAGCTTCTAAATGTTGGTATTGCAGAAAAAAAAATATCTTCTCCATTTAAACGGAGTCATGATGGCAACAAAGTTTGAAAAAGAGTTTTTTTTTCCTTTCTTTTCAAGTTTCCTTTCAAGGCACTCAGGGTTTTATTTTTTTTTTCTCCTTTTTCTTTACTATATGTATCATAGTTCTCAGTTTTATAAATTTTTAGAATAATTTTGTTTATTAAATGTTCCTCTACTGGTATTTTACCAGTTTGTAATCCTCTACCAATACTCCCAGACTGTAAATTCCATGAAGGCACCAATGTTTCCCAATGTTCATTCTAACTCCTACCTTGTAGTCAACAGCTCTTTACTCTGTCTCTTATGCTTCTGTCTCAGCTCCTAAACATTTCCTGAACTCTGTCATTGAAAGGCATTTTCTGAGATAAATAATTTGGTAAATCTTATTCAGGATTCAGAACCTGTTTTTGGTCATCACTTTAAGAACCATCATTTAAGAAATAAGAACATAAACAAAACAAAAAAATAAAAGAAAGAAAAGGAAAGAAAGAAATAATAGCATAGGTTGGGCCCTGGATTTCAAAGAGACTCAGTGAAATATAACTGCTGAGTGACACTCTGTTTGGGCTCTGGACTGGTTTCCTACTACACATAAGCCCTTGGTTTCTTTTAGCAAACTTAAACATCATTTTCTCCCTAATTCACTCCTTTCTCATTCAGCATTCATTGATTTTTTTTTTTCAACAACTCTTCATTGAAATTCTACTATGTGTTAGGAACTGAGGATACAGTTGTGAGTAAATATGATCATTGATAGAGGATTATAAATTGGTAAAATATTAACAGAGGAACATTAAATAAAATTCTAAAACTATAAAAATAAGAACTATGATACATATAATAAAGAAAAAGGGGGAAAAAGAAAAGAAAAAACAGAGTGCTTTGAGAGGATACTTGCCAACATCTAACTTTTTTACTTTGTTGCCATCATGACTCAGTTTCTGGCAATGAAAACTTTACTCTTGGCTCTGGTGTATAAGTACTCCTACACCTTGGCCACTCATTTTATTGATTGAGAATTTTGGATGAGAGCAACTTTGTCACTAAACCTGTTTGCAAAATAGTCTCCAAGTTAGATTGCTTGGATTTAAATATGTACTCTACCTCATAGCAGATCTATGGCTTTGGACAAAATATGAATAGTTCTATGCCTCAGTTTCCTTGCCTTTAGAATGGAGATAACAACAGTTTTTTTCCCTCATAGGTTGTTGTAGAGATCAAATAAAGTAATACACATAAAGCACTTAGAAATTTGCCTGGTTCATAGTAAGAACTCCATAAATGATAACTATATAATTTTTTATTATAATCTGCACTTATTACCTCTGGTGGACGTAACTGAATATTGGGCTTATGCCTTACAGATTTGATTGGGTTACAAAATGAAAAAATAAATACCAAATTTTAATACTCATTTTACCTTGGGGAATTCAAAGAGTGGCAAATGGAAGGGTGATAGTTACAAATTTATTTTCCTGACAGGTATATTCTCATGAGTAAATTCTTAAGAAAAATTTTGGTCACTAATGGAAATTATGAATCTATAGAAAACCCATTGCTTATATACTGTTGTGTTTCTATTGGCAAAAGGAAGACCTACCCATCTTTTCTCCATCTTCCTGTCCAGGGTTTGGAAGGAAAAGTGACTCAGAATTCTTTGTTAGAGAAATCATCATCAGTTGCTCAAACTTTTAAATGAATCTCTATGCTGAAGATGTCAGCAGAATCTAGTTATGCGTTAATCATTTTTTCTTCTATTTTCTCACTGCTCATAGATCAGACCTTAGGGAATTTGCACTACAGTTATTTCTAAAGTGGTCTAGAGATTTGGTGATAAAACTCAATTAACCTGGTGCTCTCACACCATGAAACTCCAGCTGGAAGTTGGGTAGGAGTAAATATTAATGCCTTCATTAAATATTTCCTAATCAAATGACCCAGGGACCACTGAACCTATATTATTTAATAAAATTGTAGTCTATTAAGTCAGAATGACATTGCCACCACTTGCAGTCTTGGAACTAATAGCATTACTTTTCCATTACCTAAAAGGTCACTTTATAGCTATCATTGCCATTAATGTAAATAATATTCATGAGATAATGGATTCAAATTAGTAGAACTAGAATTTTTATGGCAAAATTTATAAATAAGTAGGATAAAAATGTCAATATGATAAAGGATACATTTTAAAATATATACTCCCTTACCATATTTAAAATTTCCTGAATTTTCTGATACTAAGTCAACTTCAGAATTGCATCTCTGTCCCTAAGTGTGAAAAACATGTTTACAATGAACTTTAAAGCACTTAAAATATTGATGATAAAACTAGAACATCACTATTGTATTCTGTATTTATTTCTTTTTCCGTCATTTCCCCACACAATGGTATTAATTTTTACAGCCAAATAAGTCTAAGCAACACCAAAAATTCATGAAATGACAAGTTTTTGTATAAATTCAATTCTAGTTTGATTTTAGATATTCATTTATGCTCATAAAATAATAAATATAAATAAACTATAGAATCAAATGATATGTGATGCTCTGAAGAATAATGCTTAATCATGGACTCATAAATCAGTGGAGCAAATAGTGACACCGTATATTGATGACACATTGTACAGAAAAAGCAGAAGTCATACAATATCCAAACCTGCAGTGTGAGTCAATTTGGCATCAAAGTCAGCTTAAAGAAATTTGATATCTGACCTTTTTCAGGGTAATTGCTAAGGCTGTCCTCTCTTGGATGAGAATTAATGTTAACTGTGCAACTTTAGCCTGCTACTGTCTTAAGAAGCTTGCAAGGATGGATATAACACCTCAGTGAAGCCAGTATGTGAAGCATTTTTAGAAATGGTTAATAATTTATAAATAATGTGCATCATTTCAATTTGGTAGTGTGCATCTATGGCAAAGGAGAGTTTGAAATAGCCCGGGTCAAATTTATTCTATGTCTCCAATCAGCACTTTCTTCAAGAACTGTATTATGTGTAAACTTTATAGTGTTTTAGCTGGAGAAGTGAGAAAAGATATGCAGAAGATTAAATTAATCATTTTTAAAACACCAAAGTTGAGCATCTAAACTGTAGTACTTTTAAGATATAAGGAAAAAGATTAACAGCATTGCTTTTCTAGTATTCTTTGCATCGGATTAAAAAATAGAGTAAAAAGAAATGTAGCTCTAAATTATTTCTACCACTTCTGTTCAGATATACTATTTATATTTGAAGTCATAATGATTTAAGATCTGGAAAATTTTATCTTTTTTCAATAGTAAATGTTTAGTTGTATGTGCAGATAGATCATGAAAGTTTCTACACCTTAATCTGGATATCATATTTGCTTTTATTAAACGAAAGACCGAGAGAGACAGACAGATCTTCTCACATTTCTTCTGATTTGTATATTTTTTCACTATTGTTATAAGTTTAAAAAAATCTATAGTATTTAGATAATACCTCTTTAAATTATCAAAAGCCTAGAGTGTGGCCGCATTAACTGGTATTTCCTCCATAATATGCCTGTTGTTTTCTAATCACTGAGGAAATTAGTAAGGGCAGGAGCTAGTTGTGAAATATAACCAAATTAATTTAGTGATTAAAGAATTCCCTCTTGTTTTGGATAATTAAAGATTTCAGTGAAGTTTTAAGTCTGCAATGATTATATTAGCTTTAGTCTCTGTGTGTTTAAGATAGATTAGATAGTATTTGATAATAAATCAGATAAAGCTGACATTATTTAACAATAAATGCTATGAATAAAAAATAATAAAACAAAATGCATTCCCCTTACCCCCAATTTTAGGAGATATCCTTTGGGAAAATTATGCTTTCTTTATCTACCATATAAAAAATAAACAGGTGTGTTTCATTATATCCAGTGCTTCCAATGATGTAGTAGCTATACTACAATCTACAAGTGTATAGAATGTCGATGTACTCAGTCCATTTTGGATTTAGAAATGGAATTCAAGATGGCCAATTACAATAATGGAATTTTAGATAGCTAAGAGTTATCTTTTTTTTTAAAGATTTTATTTATTTATTCATGAGAGACAGATAGAGAGAGAGAGAAGCAGAGGGAGAGGCAGGCTCCCCGCCGAGCAGGGAGCCCGATGCGGGGCTCGATCCCAGGACCCTGGGATCATGACCTGAGCCGAAGGCAGACACTTAACCATCTGAGCCACCCAGGCGCCCCAAAAGTTATCTTGATATGTGTGGGCTACACAGACATACATAATGCAATACAGGATTTAACATTCATTCAATATACAGGAAATGATCAATTATTATGTATCCCAGATTGAAAGTTAACCATGGAAATACAAAAAGCAATAAAACAGAAAATACTTGCCTTTAAAAAGTTCTTAGAAACTAAGAGAATAATGTAAACTTCGGGGAAACCACTTTATAATGATAGAACTTGAACACACCTCAATCTGATACTGATAGTCTCTCAGATAAAACTATAGTGACATTTTGAGAGAAATGGTCTTTACTGGGTTTAGTTCTTTTCAAATAGGGGATCTAAGGGAAGTTATTTTTACAATTGCATAGGTTAGAAGTCATTTAGGAGTAAGAGGCTACAATGCCCCCCATTAAGAAAATAAATGTTTCTCTCAGGTCTGGTGGAATCCCTACTCCATACGGTACTATCTTAGGCAGAAGTGTCTCTGTAAGGAAGAGGGTAGGTTCCAAGCAAGCTGCATCTTCTTCCTTAGGTGGGTGTATTGGCTCCTGCCTTGTGCAGATGTTCTGAGCAAATCAATTTCCATATATTTTAGCATTAAAGAAATCTCAATGCTCATTTTCCTTAGCTGTCGGTTGTTCCAATAATCACAGTCTCATTGGGATGACCAGGCCACAAACCACACTGTTAAATGAAAAAGTGCTCAACATCGCTCGGCATCAGGGGAATCTAAATCAAAACGCCAATGAGATACCACCTCACACCAGTCAGAATGGCTAAAATTAACAAGTCAGGAAACGACAGATGTTCGCGAGGATGCAGAGAAAGGGGAACCCTCCTATACTATTGGTGGGAATGCAAGCCTGTGCAGCCACTTTGGAAAACATTATGGAGGTTCCTCAAAAAGTTGAAAATAGGGCTACCATATGACCCAGCAATTGCACTATTGGGTATTTACTCCAAAGATACAAATGTAGTGATCTGAGGGGGCACATGCACCCCAATGTTTATAGCAGCAACGTCCACAATAGCCAAACTATGGAAAGAGCCAAGATGTCCATCAACAGATGAATGGATAAAGAAGATGTGGTATATATACACAATGGAAAATTATGCAGCCATCAAAAACAAACATGAAATCTTGCCATTTACAATGACGTGGATGGACCTAAAGGGTATTATGCTGAGCAGAATGAGTCAATCAGAGAAAGACATGTACCATATGATCTCACTGATATGAGAAATTCTTAATCTCAGGAAACAAACTGAAGGTTGCTGGAGTGGTGGGGGGTGGGAGGGATGGGGTGGCTGGGTGATAAACATTGGGGAATGTAGGAGCATAATAGGATTATTGTGCATTCTAACTTGCTGGGGAACATCTAGGAAGAAGCGATTGATAACAATCAAACAGGACATGACATTGGACATGGAATTTGACTTGAGCTTTGTTCATATTTCAGAAATGAGAAATAAACATTTATAAAAGTGTTTATGACTTTTATTTTGCTACTTTAACACATGAAAAAGTTGCTTAAGAATTCCTTCAAAGGGTGTTTGTCATTGGAGATCCCAAATGACCTCATTACAAGGCAATTTTTCTTCAAAGGCAGTCCTACAACTTTGACCCTAGTAACTACATGCTAGCAAGGCACATACTGCAATAAATCCGAAACTATGCAACTAACAGCAATTTCTTTAAAGAAGACATCAAAAAATAATTTTTCAATGACATTTTAGCAAAGTTAAGAGAATTCACATTTAACAGAAGAAATACCTGCAAATCATTTAAATTTACTCATCTGCTCTGGTTGTGGTATTCTAGCCTAAACTGACAGCTCATTTGGCCCAGTTACTTAGTTAAATAAAGATAAAGATATCAAGCAGGGTAAAATGTTGCATCCTGATTTAGAATGTCACTCTCCCTGTCAGTGCCTCCACATCTGCCTCATCTGTGGCACTTACTCAATATCTAACAAACTCAATTTCCAGAATGCAACTCCCAACTGTGAAACTGTTATTTTTCAGGTACATACAGATCACAAACTCTACTTTCCAACTCAAAGACTTACATATAAATTAAGCTTCAAGGAAATAGACATTGGTACTTTGCTAAATCTGTGGGAGTGTTAGTTCAACTGCCTTTTATTAATTTTGTTATTTGCTTCAGGGTCAGAGGGGTCCTTCTCTTAATCCTTTCCCTTATGGAATAAGTTATGGGGTTCAGATTCAACAGGAATTGTGATACCTTAAATTTCCCATGAATTCTAATTTTAAACCTTCTGATTATAAAATAAATATATCCTTGCTGTAGAATCAAAATCATCTCTAAACTTAAAACGCAGAGGTAATACTTTGCAAAACAATCTCTGGATGTTTTCTATCTCATGTATAGATAGATATACCAACAGAAACTTAGGCAGATTTTCTTTGTTTTGTTTGAAGGAAACTGGGACCGGTTTATAGATGCAGTCTCCTAATTTTTATTTAATATCATATTGTGATTATTTAATCCATTCCAAATGTTCTTCAAATGCATTTTATCAGCTGCATAACATTCCAGTGATGTTTTGTTATAATTTATTTAATCATGCCCCTGTGATCAGATTAATTTTTCTGTTCTATATAATGATGCAGGACTATCCTTGTACATAAATTTTTGTCTGTATAACTAATAATTTCCTTTGAAGAGCATCATAGTGGTGGCATTTCTAAATCTGAAAATAGCTCTTGCTGAATTTTTTTCTAAGAATTTTGACTTAATTATGCTCTTGTTAGCATTCTGAGGCAGCAATAACTTTTTAACATTTTACTATAATATCTTGTATACCATTTTATTAGATGATTGTTAATGTGAATTATCCTTAAAGTATGATAACAAAAACCTTATCTCATCATTGCTTAGGTTTGCATTTTGATTATTAGTCAGATACATTTTCTATATACGTATTTCCTCATTGAATTACATGTAAAGTAGTTTTCCTTTTTTTCCCTATTCAATTGTGATTTTCTTTTTCTTGGTTCTTAAAATCATTTTGTACACTATGACCATTAATGATTCCATTTGCTGCAATGCTAATTTTAATTTGATGATAATGTATTATAGGAAGAAAATTGACATTTTTATGTAGGTAAATTTAATGATCATTTTCTTTCTTATTTATTTACTTTGACTTTTGAATTTCTTTCTGAATTTACTTATGACTACTTTAAGATTTTAGATTTAGAAATATTAGTCAGAGTCACCCTAAAAGCAGTACATATATTGACTTTTCTTTGTGCCATGTTCAAATGCTAATTTAAAAGGAAAGTCATATTCAGCTGGTTGATGCAAATTTTATTTATTATTTTTTCAGGGGAAGGAAACAAAAATTTTTGAGTTACTATTTAAAGTTCAAAATACTTTTAGAATATCTAAAAGGTTATTCCAATTTCTTTTGTTCTTATGTCAGGTACAAAATTGCCTGAGGTTAAAAGGAATGATTAGAAGGGATATAGAAGGGAGAAAGTCAGTGAATATTTAATCTAAATTAATAAAGAATGCATTTAAACCAAACCCAGAGGCCAAAAAAATGCTATTAAACTTATGCTAAGAAGAGCATTTTAAGACTCGTGTGGCTCCATTTGTTGGATGGTAGAGGCAGATCTGCTTTATAAAACAATTCTTAGGAATCTGTATTGTTAGTGACATCATATGTTGTCAAAATATTTCTTTTTAAAATTTTATTTGGGATTGTCACTAAGCCCACTTAACATCTTATTGCTGCACACACTTTATTGTGGCTCTACAAGTTTTAATTTCATGACAATGCAAAAAATTCTGACTTTTTAGGTGACATTTTTCTCCTTTTTTTTTAAATGACAGTTGGTCAGTGGCTAAGGCTCAATGACATTTATCAGCTACCTAATTAAAATGTAGACATTTTTATAATAATTGCAAATGTGACCTTCATTTGTGTAATTTTGCTAGCTAGCATGTTTAACCAAATGTCACAAAGAACCCTAATCCATTCCTTCCCATAATGTTTAATTATATCATATTGAAAGTGTTCATTCTTCAGTTACCATGGTTTATGAAACCATACTGCTTCCCTGGAGAGTGGGGAGCTATAGTTCCAATATCCTAATGAGCAGTGATTGTAAGGCTGTGTCTACAAGCTGCCAAAACAACTAGCTGAAAAATGAAAATCCATTCAATTAACAAGTTAGTCTTCATGATGCCAAACAATAGCTCTGATTTGTTTTTCTCTGTACAAATAAGGGATTCACAAACTTGCGATAGTTTGTTTCAGCCTTCTGATCTCTCCTAGCACCTTCAGATCTTTCTATCTGATTGCCTGGGTGAAATCACCTCTTGAATGTTCCAGAGGTATTTGCAGCCTCCCATACTTTACAAGTTCTACCTTCTCCATACCCAGAAGCACTGCCTTAGTTAATTCTCTCTTCTAAATTCTCTCCAGATCCTTCCAGTCCATGGTCCACAATTCCATGAAAGTAATATTTGTAGCATGGAAATCTGATTATGGTATATGTCTGCCCCAAATACTGCAATCACTCCTTTCAAACTTCATGGTAAAGCAGACTTTTCTTCTGAGGGACAAGGCCATTCTTATCTATTTGTGTAAATTCAACGTCTTCTTCCTGTCTTCCTTCTCTAAATTTTAGTCAATTAATAATGAATAACTACAGTTTCTCAACTCAATCAGTCCATATTTCCTTTTCAGCCTTTGTACTTGCTATTTCCTTAATGTTATTATGTGTTAATTAGAAAGCAGTGAAAATTTTATGAAAATGTAATTTGGGGGATGTTCCATTTATATATTAAAAAATCACTATAGAACTAAAGATTCATAAACCATTTTATCTTAGTTTATAAAAATTAATTCCAATTCAAAGGTAAAACTCAAGCATATTTAATATATAAATTTACCTTTATTATATTATTTAAAATATATTAAATAATCCTCCATTAGGAGATTTTACCTATATCAGGTAATCATTGCAGTGTTGATGTAAAGAACTTTATTCCTTTAAAAAAACTTTGGGTATAGTTTAAAGGCTTAAATAGGTATGGCACATATCTGACCTGTTTTTGTTTTTGTTTTTGTTGTTTTCTTTATTGGCTTGTTTCAAATTTAGTGGGGGACAAATCATGTATTTTTATTTCTACACTGTCTTGACTTATACTTGGTAATGTACTTTTCTTCTCCACAAGAAAAATGGAATTGCAAATTATTGTAAAATGTATTGTTGTTGTTTTTCCCTTTAGTTTGGTACTAATTACACTTCCTGAATTAGAAGGATTGACTCTATGCCACAATGCGGTCATTTTTTTTTCAGGTGCATATTTAAAACTGTCTTAGTCTGGAATAAATGTCTCTTCTTGAGAGGATATTTTAGTTTATATAATATGGTTAGCTGTCAAATATTATTCAGGAGTAAAATAGATTGTAAATTGCCTGAGCCATGTCTTTTCACTGTCCTCAATGCAAGATTTCACATCCATTCTGTGCTTAATACTATATCTTTTAATGGGTATTTGCTTTAAGACATGTACCTAAGCACTAGAGTAAAAGGTTAGATGGCATTTAAATTTTACAAAATAACTATTATTTCCAAAAGTTTTTTAAACATATTTAATACAATGCACCATTTGTTTTAAGATGCAATGGTAATATTTGTACCTCAATAAAAGCTTTTTAAGAATGAGAAATAGGGGTGCCTGGGTGGCTCAGTTGGTTGGGCGTCTGCCTTCGGCTCAGGTCATGACCCTGGGGTCCTGGGATGGAGCCTCACTCAGTTCCCTGCTCAGCGGGGAGTCTACTTCTACCTCTCCATCTGTCCCTCCCCCTGGTTTGTGCTCTAAATAAATAAATAAATAAATAAATAAATAAATAAATAAAATCTTAAAAAAAATGAGAAATAAAAAAAACCTCCTTCCATACCAAGTGACATTATTGAAGTCAGCATCAGTCTTTATGGATATCTTCTTTAACCCCTTGTCATTTTGCAAGTCCTTAGCACATGTATTTTGCACTGCCTTATATTATAGTGAATATATATACATGTTAACCCTGTCCTGTCCCCATATGCATTCTCTCGCAAGCAGGTTGATTTGGAGGACTGAACAGAGCTCATGGCACCCAGGAGATACAAAATAAACTTTCATGGGTTTCTACTGCTCAACATACTTTCAGCCTTCAAAACAGTACATATCTATAAACAACTGTTCAAAAACACTAAGTACATTTTTTGTGTGTGTCCTTGGCTTTTATAAAAACTTGTTGTATGGAGGTGTTGAATCACTATATTTATATACATGTAACTAATATTATACTGTATGTTAGCTAACTGGAATTTAAGTAAAAACTTAAAAAAAAACACCAAAACTTGATAAAAGCTATGTATGGGCCATAGTATTCTCATCTCTCCTCAAATAGAAGTAATTGCATAATATTTACAGATGATTTTAGGA
Source organism: Callorhinus ursinus (assembly GCF_003265705.2). Lineage (NCBI taxonomy): Eukaryota > Metazoa > Chordata > Mammalia > Carnivora > Otariidae > Callorhinus > Callorhinus ursinus. Next base: position 33,263,412 of record NW_027397081.1, read on the forward strand.
GGCTCTTAGGGCTCTCTCCCTAAAAGTTACCAATAGATCCAGGTTAAGAACATGCATACAGAATGCTGGAAAATTTAGAAACCATCTACATGTTAGTTGATAGGCAAATCATTTTTTAAATAACTTGCTTCTCAGAAAACATACCTATTATGTAAGAATATGTACCTGCTGATTTGGTGGTATTGTCAAATATCTTCATATATATATTTTAAATGTCATAGAATGATAGTAGTTTTTCATTTGCCTCTAAAAAATCAATATGAATATTGATTTTGAAAGGATGGTAATTGTAGCCAGGGAAGAAATAAAGAAGAGCAAGCCATAGAGAGAAGAATGATCATAAATGCACTTAAAAAAGAGTTACATTGAATAAAAATCAGAGATTATTTATTCCTTTAAGTAAGTAATCATGAAATTAGGAACATTTCAAGAGTTTATAAATTATGTTATTATATTTATTTTCCATATTAAGTTCTTTTTATTTTGCCAAGTAAGATGAATTTGTCTAAAATGTCACTATAAGGTGTAATGTTAAACTTTTATTTTTAGCAATTAGATTATATTTGAGGTTTTGACTTTCTCTCCCTCTTCCCCTCCCCCCTGTGCTCAGGTTCTCTCTCTTTCTCTCTCTCTAAATTAAATAAATAAATCTTTAAAAAAATAAAATGTCTCTGCAATGCTGGGTGGCTCGGTCAGTTATGTATCCAACTCTTAACTTCTGCTCAGGTCCTGATCTCAGGGTTGTGAGATGGAGCCCCCTGTTAGGCTCTGTGCTCAGCAAGCAGTCTGCTATTGATTCTCTCTCTCTCTCCATCTCCCTCTGTCCCCCGCACTGTGTGTGCACACACACACTCTCTCTCACACACAAATAAATAAATAAATCTTTAAAAAATAAAATATAAAATGTCTTTGCCTTTCTCTTCCACCCAGCTAAATCCAACATTCTTCTCTAAGTCCAATTCAAATCATTCTCACTTTAAATCTTTTATTATTAGCCATATTCTTCTCTTGCCTTGAACTTCTTCAGCATTAAAAAAATAATACATATTTGCACACATCTGCTCATATGCTAATATATAAAGTGCTAATAATATATATTCTGTTGAGAGAAAAGGAGACTGCATGTGTAAAGTATAATTAATCACCTTGAAAAGAAATCAAAACTATAAAAAGGATGACTTGAAGACAATGGTAATAGAAATTACCAGTAGTTTATGTACAAGGAAGAGAAGAGGAAATGTTGCCAAATCATTTTTAAGGATATGGCAGTCCCTATAATATCCATGTCCAGATTCCTCCAGTCTTGAACTACCACTCTGTCCCTTCTCACACATATATCTCAAGAAACTATGGGCAATTTGAATGTAAGGAAGGAAGTGGCAATGTGCCATGAAAACATGTTTTAGGATGTATGAGGGTCCTGAAAATAAGGAAGGAAGAGAGCTGAGGTGCCTGCTGTATCATCAAAGGAATAGAAAAAGGCATTATGGTGGGTTGCATGACCTGTGAGAGATTATAGTTTTGCTTTTATGGCCATGTGCAGGGATTTTGTTCTTGCCCACATACTGATGTAATAAGAACTTCCTTTGAGCAGGAAACTAAGTTTACATGTAACTATAAAATTTTTGATAAATTATTTACCCTTTCTATGCCTCAGTTTCATCATTGGCACAGCAGGAATTATAACTCTAGTCTTTATAAGAATCTGAAGAAATAATACATGTAAAGCACTTGAACCAGAAATAATTCTTGGCATATGGAAAGCAGGCAATAAAACTTTACCCTCACTATAACTATTCTAAAACAAGCTGGAAATTTTCCAGTCTAATAGAAAGTTAGCATTGAATCAGATTTTGAATCACACATTCTATGTAAACGTGACCATAGAATGACTGCCAGTTTATTTGGCTCCATAAGAAGGAGAATTTGGAAGTCCTACTGTTGTATTCATGAAACAGTTTAGCTTACAACTACTCCAATGGAAATCGATCCAAAATTCTGCTTCTCACATCAAAATCCAGCCTGAATAGAGAAAATGAACAAATACCTTGCTCAGAGTGATACACTCAATTATTTCATTTTTTCTGTTGGGCTAAAGTCTACAGATTAAAAAATACAGAAATAATTTATAAAAACAAACCATCTTTTTCTTCTTAACATGCATATTTTTATAGAATTATTCACTATTCACTATTAAAATGACTATGGATTAATGAAATGCTTAAAGAAGTTGGATTAAGTGATTGGAAGGCAATGGATATTTTCTTTTCCTTTTATCATGAGTCATGGAATGGTAGTATTGTTTTGTTTTTTAAAAAACACATTTGTAGGAGTGCCTGAGTGGTACAATCAGTTAAGTGACTGACTTGGTTTTGGCTTGGGTAGTGATCTCAGGGTCATGAGATTGAGCCCTGCATCAGGGTTTACACTCAGCATGGAGTCTGCTTAGGACTCTCTCTTCCTCTCCCTTTGTCCCTACCCCCCCATCTCTCTCTCAAATAAATAATCTTTAAAAATGTTTAAAAACACATTTATAGTCTTTCCTGCTCATCTGGATATTGAGAAAAATGACATATCTGCCTATTCAGAATGTTTTGAGACTCAGCTAAAATGAATTAATAAAATTAATTTCCAAACCCTTTTATAAATTTATCAGAGAATTAAAACCATTCATATTAATTTCAATGAAATTCAAAAATAGTGAAACTTTTATCAATTTAGTTACTTTTGAACTCACCATTCTTCAACTCCATAACAAAGTAATAATAATAATAGTAAAATTTAATTTTTTTTCAATTTATTACCTGCCCTTGGAGAAATTCTCAAGTCACATAATAAAAAAAACAGGTTGCTTTCTCAATTATGCTCTTAATCTATCATGAACTTTAGTTTGGCTGCCTCTATATGACATATAATCACAGTAACTAGGGATATGAAGAGGAGACCAATTAATTTATAAAACATTCAACAGAGCTATTATTTTTCTCCACAATTAAATGAGGAATAATAAGATCAAGCCATTCCTAGATTAGAGATATACAAATTTTTAATCCATCTAATCCAATGTATAATAGTTTTTAAAAACAATACAATGGTTAAAGAGACCCTATTAGACACTCAGAAATATAAATTTTTTAAATTATACAGAATAGTAACAAACTCCTTTAATTAACTGTTGTTTTAGAATAAGATAGTCATAGACCTATACCTAATTATTGCTCAAGTTATCAAGATGATAATATTTCTCAGTGTTTAATAGCCTCAGTTAAACAAATCTGAAAACCTGTTTAGTGCATTTGTTTAGGACATATCCAAAGGCTGCGCCTGAAAAATCTATCACTGATAAAGCTTCTCACCTTTGATTTCAGTAGTTTTATGACAGAGATTGTTCTAAGAGAGGGCGAGATTGATCCAAACACTGTCTAGTATTTGAATACGGCATTTGGCAAGATACTTGGGTTTGCAAGGAAGAAAAAATTTCAATTCAAACTGAATTAAACAATAAAATCATATATAAGATACTCGAGATAGAATTGGTATACAGGTAAACTTATTAGGGTTGCTTAACAATGTCACAGAAACTCAGTCACTGCTCCTTCTGTGTGTTTGATATGGCTGAAAGTTAACAACTAGCTTTCTCATGTAGTATTATATATAATCTGTATAACAACTGTGTATGGAGTAATTATGTATCCATGTACATATGTATGTGAAAGCAATCCATGAACTATCAAATGTGATATAGTATAGATGTGAGATGGTATAATTAACACTATTATTCTTACTCAATTTGAAATGTTTTGGCAGTAAAAATCAACTCTGCTACACCTGACGTTTCCTCAGTACTTAAAGAAGTTCTCAATTTAGAAACATAATCTTGGAAACCACACATTTACAACTCTAATAGAACAAAACTGTCAAGAACAAATTTTTTTTGTATTTTCTCTTGAGAATTAACAATTTTTGATTGAACTTGCAAAAAATTGCCATCAAACCTCTAAGAAATGGTGTTCAGTACTGGAAAAATTCAGTGCCACATTATAAATTCTAAATATGTCATTTTTGAAGTTGAGACCTTAGTGCGGCATCACTTATTTCCTCAATTTTGCATTTGTACGTTCATAATTTATTTTGTCAGACTCATTTAGTATTAAGTTTCATGGTTAAAGATTTAAAAAAAAGCAAAAAACAAGATAACTGAATGAGAGAACAGGGCTTTTATGTCTGGGAAAGAGAGATGCAGAACTTTTCTAACCATGGACAAAAATTTAAATATCCATGGGCAGTATGTAAATGTGCTATTTAAAGGACATGATGAACTTCAAAATATATTCTTGCCTTACTGTAAACCTTACCTTTCTTGAATATAAAACTGTCAAAAAGTATAAATATTGTAGTGAATTTAATATTTGCTGTGATAAAAATTTGCTCAATTTAACACTTTTAAAGTTGTAATAATAATCATCAAAATTTGGCTACCTTTGAAGTAGAATGGTAGTTGTTCTGATGAAGAACATTTTAAAAGAAATAAAATAAAAAATCAAATGATATTTTGGTTAGAAATAAAAGAGAGAGCCATTTCCCAAAAAAGAATTCCTGAAGAAAGCAGAAAGTTGCTTACAGCTCATCTTCATACTAGATAGAAAACTAAATTGTGTTTAGCACCTGAACTTCACTGGCCATTGGAGAAAGGTCAGAGTAGTTTTGCTATAAGTATGGTAAATTAAAATAATATGATACCGTTTTTAGCAGCCACTTTTTATTTATTTTATTGGTCACTGAGTTTCCTATAATAAGATACACGTTCTTCCTCCTACTCTTTAAAGAGGCATTTTCTACATCTGTTGAAGGCCTTCTTTTTTTTTAAGATTTTATTTATTTATTTGACAGAGAGAGACACAGCGAGAGAGGGAACACAAGCAGAGGGAGTGGGAGAGGGAGAAGCAATCTTCCCGCTGAGCGGGGAGCTGGATGCGGGGCTCAATCCCAGGACCCTGGGAACATGACCTGAGCGGAAGGCAGACGCTTAACGACTGAGCCACCCCGGCGCCCTATTGAAGACCTTCTTTCCAGTAGAGGGCACTGCTGTATATTTATCCAAGCCCCGCTTGGACATTAAAACTTGAAAAATAAAAGTTAACAGAACAAATGCTTTGTGGATTGTCATAACAAAGAAACTAGTGTCATAAAGGAAATAGGGGAGAAAGGAAGGGAAAGGACATTGAGAATATTTTTTACTTTTAAACAATATTACCATATATTTTAATCTCAGTATGAGCCACTCTTCCCAAAAATTGGCCTTAGAGAATTAAATCATATTTGACAACTACAAGGGAAAAATACATTCAGAGAGATCTTTTTTATCTATAAATGGGTTGTAAAAAGTGGATATTGGTTCTTAAATTTAATTCTTTAAAGCCTAAATTAAATAATCTTACCTAACAAAGAGCATTCCCTTAAACTTCCATCTCTCACAGGAGAATTAGTCTGTTCCTCTTCTGTGTTCCCACAGGATGCTGTACATGAGTTTGCTTTGGTTCTTATAGTTACGTACATGCTCTGGGGCTCTAATGAGTTGTGACCTTTATGAAGTGAAAGTCCTCGTTATTCTACCAATGCTTGGCACAGACTGTCTGCTCAATAAATATGTATTGAATAACTAAATGGCTAACAAAAATAAAAAAAAATTTCAAGAGAAGAGAAATTTTTTACCTAGAATACCAAATTAGTAATAAAAATATAAATGCTGTGAAGATATGACTACTAGAACTATTGAATTTTCTCCAAATTAACCTTAGCATAGAGAGATATAAATGATTCATTATCAATACATACTCTGATAACTCTATTTATTTTGTCTTTATTTAGTATTTAAAGGAGTTGTTCCTTTCCTTCTTTCTTAGAGAATGAAAAAACAAAAAGAGTATCCCTCTAGTGAAATCAAGAACATTCCTCTAATGAAAACTTCATTTTAAATAGATTAATGCTGAATATTATTAATTACCATAATTCAAAGCAAAAATTCAAGATTCTACTTTTAAAATATGCACATATATGATATATATAAATATTGAGATCTATTTATCCATACTTATATGTATCTATATATAATAGTTATGCATATGCCCAAAGGAAACTACTATTAAAATACGAGTGCATCAAATATGACAATTAAAAAAATCTTAAAATTATTTTAAAAGAATTATTTTCTGTTCCTTTCTCTCTTAAGATTAAATCTATGTTTTAAAGTTGTTTTTGTTGGATTAAAAACTTTTGGGTAGATAAAACATTTATCACTATGTACTTTTATATTCCTTTAGATAGATTAGATATTAATCTTCATTTCCAAAATGACATGAAAATTCATTCTAAATAGTCTGACAAATTATAATCAACCTAACCAGATCCAGGAAATCTGGATCTCAGGGGTTTTATATCATTCTGCATGGCTTTCCATTGTTAACAGATAATAATAATAATAAATAAATATATATATATATAAATGAAAATGACATATTAAAAAAGATGTTTTACTTCCTAATGTCATTGCAAATAAGAGACATGCTAGCAGAAAATACAAAATGTTATCATTCAAGCAAGTCTCTTTATAGCCAAGCATTATGCCAGGGGCACAGTAAAACCACTCAGTGTGGCGACAATAACCATCAGTTTAGAATGACTTACCTACAGAGCATCTTCAAAGATTTAGGGGATTGGCCACAATTCCCTTCTGATGACTGTGCTAAAGTGGTCAATTTATTTCGGGTCTATAGACATGATTCAAGTTAAAGTGATACTTTCAAGTGATTATAAAATATATCCCCAAATAACAGTGTATTTACTTATTAGATTTACCTTACAAGATAGACCAAGAATCATGATATCAACACCACTACCAAAGCAAATTTATTCAGTAGAGTTGAAGATTTCTTTTGCAGGTGTTTTGTTCCTGGGATACATTCTACTGAGGGTTAAAACCTCAATATAAGAAAAGAGACATAAAATTATGGAATGGAAGTAGATGATGAAAAACCATGTATCATTGGATTTGAAATAGAAGTAAGAATTTATGGGGCGCCTGAGTGGCTCAGTCATTAAGCGTCTGCCTTCAGTTCAGGTCATGATCCCGGAGTCCTGGGATGGAGCCCCACATCTGGCTCCCTGCTCAGCAGGAAGCCTGCTTCTCCCTCTCCCACTCCCCCTGCTTGTGTTCCCTCTCTTGCTGTGTCTCTCTCTGTCAAATAAATAAAATCTTAAAAAAAAAAGTTTGAGGCACCATGTTTAAAAAAAAAAGTAAGAATTTATAATTAAAATAAACAAAGATTATGTATTCTCTAGTTTTTGTTTCAAGTCTTCGGTAGCAATGAGTACACCTAACACTCAGATCCTGGTGTCTAAAATATTTTTTCACAAAGACTAATAATATTTTTTTAAAGATTTTTTATTTATTTGAGAGAGAGAGAATGAGAGATAGAGAGCACAAGATGGGGGAGGGTCAGAGGGAGAAGCAGACTCCCTGCTGAGCAGGGAGCCCGATGCGGCACTTGATCCCTGGACTCCAGGATCATGACCTGAGCCGAAGGCAGGCGCTTAACCAACTGAGCCACCCAGGTGCCCTCACAAAGACTAATAATATTGAAGGGATAGCAGACGCCAAGTTTGGGGCAGTGGAATTAAAAATTGAGCCTAGAATGTTTTGTTCTCAGAATTCAAGGAAATAATAAATTGAGAAGACAAAAGGACAAAAATGCCAACTTGAAGAGGTTTCCAATAGCAATTTTGGCATAATTTAAGTGTCAAAAAATATATTACCGGTAACGTACCATTTCATATTGAATAAATAAAAATCCATTATATATATGTATATATATATATTACACTTAAGAAAGACAAATGTGTAAGAATGAATGTGCTTTTCTTCACAGAGGAATGTTAGAGCGTACATGTAGAAGGAATAATAGAAATAGAAAATTTTCACTTTGTGTTCCTTAAAGTAATAATTCATTAAAGCCAAGATTACCAATGCATGCTAAAATTATTATGTAAAATTGCTCTTGGGCAGTACATTCACATACTTTCAAGATACCATTCTACACATTACATACATACATATATATATATACATATATATATATATGTCCATGATTAGCATGGACAAAATCTCATCTTATTAGAGTAATGCAAACCCACCAATCATAGTACAAACTGACATCATAAACCCTTTAATATGATGAACTGGGAACTATGTATCATTGCCTGTATAATATCTTTATCAGAATATTTAATATATTCAAAAGGAAACCATCATACAAACCCAAATTATAAAACACAAGGCTGTTATCTTGGACTTTGTGAAAATGTAAATGCCATGAAAGATAAATCAAGGGGCATTAGAGATGAATGGAGTTTCAAGAGATATGACAACAAATGTACTACATGACCTTGATTGGATGCTGGATTGGGACAATTAAGGATATTTGAAAATGAACTGTATATTAGATAATATTATTATACCACTGTTAAATATTTTGATTATTATAATGTGATTATACAGATTGTCCTTGATCTTAGGGGACACATGTTGAAGTGTCGTGTTAACCACTTATTTTCAAATGATTCAGAGAAAAGTATACATGTATTTATGCATACATGTATGTATGTGTGTGTATGTGTGTATATACCTATCCACATAAATATAGATAAACAAATTATAGATAAAGAGCAGCAAATGTAGCAAGATGCTAAGAGTCAGTGCATGTAAATCAGAGGTTGATAAACTTTTTCTCTAAAGGGCCTGATAGTATATATTTTAGGCTTTGTGCCCATATGGTCTCTGCTACAACTTCTCAACACTAGTTGTGAGTGCAAAAGCCATACACAATACATAGATAAATATGCATAATTTTGTTCCAATAAAATTTATTTTCAAAAATAGTTAAAATTTGAAATTGTCCCTGGAACCACAGACCCCTGATCTAAGGGAGTTTTTATATAGGTGTTCATCTTTTCTGTAAGTTCAAAAATAATGAAAATTTTTTAAAAATAGAAAAAACACTATTATCTTAAAACAAAAAATATTGATTTGATGTTATTTGTTTAAAAGTGGAAATGCCAACAGTATTTAATACAAAGGCATGTAGATTTTAATTGCTGTGATGTCATTGTCCTCACTAAGATAAAAAGGGGAAGCTGAGTGACTAGATTCAGGTCATTAGAAACAAATAAAAACACCATTATCCAGAGAGAACAAAGATTTCTAAATATTAAACTGCATTCCTGATCTTGTTTTTGTTTTGTGTGCTTATAAACTTAAAATTAGGGTGCCTGGGTGGCTCAGTTGTTAAGTGTCTGCCTTCGGCTCAGGTCATGATCCCAGAGTCCTGGGATCGAGTCCCACATTGGGTTCTCTGCTCAGAGGGAAGCCTGCTTCTCCTTCTCCCACTCCCCCTGTTTGTGTTCCCTCTCTCACTCTGTCTCTCTTTGTCAAATAAATAAATAAAATCTTAAAAAAATAAACTTAAAATTACAAGCAATGAAAGGTAATAGAAAGAAGACTTTCCAGAGAAATATAATTATTTGAATATCAAATTTGGACATGTACTATTTTAACCACTAAATTTTATAAAATACGTATGGTTTGGAAAAATAGATGTTATTACTTATACTGTATGTGAACTTACTAACCTTGTGATACTTGGCACACCACAATACATAATATATGGGGATTCGTTTTCTCTCTGAAGACTTGCTTGGAATTAAGTTGCTCCCATTCACCTACTGAAGGACGTCTTGGTTGCTTCTAAGTTGTGCTGCTTAAGAATAAAACTTCTGTACACATATGTATACAGGCTTTTGTGTGCATATACCTTTTCAACTCATTTGGATAAATAGCAAGGATTGCAATTGCTGAATTGTATGGCAGGAAAATGTTTAGTTTTGTGAGAAAGTGTAAAACTGTCTTCCAAAGTGGCTGTACCATTTTGTATTCCCACCAGCAATAAATGTGTGCCCCTGTTGCTTTATATCCTAGCCAGACTTTGGTGTTTTCAGTCTTTTGGATTTTTACCATTCTAATAGCTATATAGTGGTATCTCATTTTCACTTTAATTTACCATGTTTTCATATGCTTATTTGCCATCTTTTTATCTTTTTAGATGAGGTGTCTCTTCAGGTCTTTTACCCATTTTTAATCGTTTTCTTTTCCCTATTATTTAATTTTTTAAGAGTTCATGTATTTTGGGTAATAGTCCTTTATCAAATATATTTTTGTAAATATTTTCTCCCAGTCTGTGACTTGTCTTCTAATTGTATTGACAGCATCTTTTGTGTTTTTTCCCCATAGTTATACTTGTATCTTAGCTTCTGGTATGGGAATTAGAGATCTTGAGAGAATTTTTCTAGATTATTTCTAAGCCGCCCTCCAACTCTTAACACCTTGAGAATTTTTTTTTGAATGACATATTGAGATTACAACTTAACACAAAGTGTGATAATACAAATAAAAGCTAGCAGCTTTTAAAATCATTCAATAACCTATTGAGTTTTTAAGATTTTGTTTTGTAGTATGAAAACCATTACATCTCCTCCATGTAGTAATACTTTACTAAATCCTAACATGCAATTAACTATCGGGTACAAAAGTTGGTTAACAAGAACAGTCTGCACTAAAAAATGTCTATGTTTTGAGAGTTTGTTTATTTTTCATGTTTTCATTGTTAAAATGTGAGGGACAAGAATACTATGAATAAAATCAGACCCTCTTGTTGAGTTTCTTGAATGTTTTTCTCAGTAGGAAGTATTGGCTCTTCCTTAAGAACTGCAGAATGGGACTTATAAAGATAACTTGTGAAATAATCGGTTAGTAGAATGATTATAGTCAATTGTTGTTGTTTTCTAAGTGAGATCTCTATCTACACTTCTTTTATACGTCCCTTCTCAGCATGTGATTGAGGACCACATCCATAGACACAGGAATTTTGTGTTATTTGCATAGATTAGCATTAGCCTTTTCACCAGCATTTTTTTCTATTATTTTCCTGCCAATACAAATACCAAAAGCTTTAAAGTAAGAAGAAACTTAAGGAAAGGTAGATTGCATCTTGTCACAAATCGAAGCACAATGACTGAGCTGAAGATATTTCTGTCTTCTATGATTAGAGTTGTCCCACAAAATAAACACAAAAGAATGGTCTGTTCACCAGACTTGCTGTGGTTAAGACTTTTGAACATTTACACAGTGGCTTAGGTAAATTTCAGCATTGTCACCCATTCTCAAGGTATTTAAACTTTACAGTTTTTCAGATCTTTAAAAGTATTTTCATTAACTCCTTCAAACATACTGTTTTTATATAAGAAAGAAATGATGCTCAAATTGCCAATGATAAAAAATATGATTGTTTTGTCTGATGAAGACATGTGTGGAGGTATTTAGGCTATGTATGCAAGAAGAAAAAATAACTAGTAATCTAAAATTTAATGTGGCCAAAGGTAAAATAGAAAGCATTAGAGGGTTTTGTTTTGTTTTGTTTTGTTTGAGGTGTATATGACAGAAAAAAAAATATAAGCTAATATCAAACTTTCTGGAAATAACATTCTCATATTACTTATCACAAAGTATATTAATAATGTTGGACTGTAACAAATTACCACAAAGTGAATGGCTTAAAAAGTCCCAAATCAAGGTGTCAGCAGGACCATGTTTTCTCTGAAGGCTCTAAGGCAGGATCTGTTTGTGCCTTTCTCTTAGCTGCTGGTGTGGCCCAGAATCTTTGATGTTCCTGTTTATAGACACATCATTCAGATCTGTTCCTTCATCTTCACATAGCATTCTTCCTGTGTTTTTGAGTCTCTGTTTTTCTCTTTATAAGGACACCAGGCATATCGAATTAGGGCCTACCTTAACTCAGTATGACCTCATTTTAACATGGTAACATCTGCAAATATAAACACTTAACTTTCCAAGTAAGTCCACATTCTAAAATTCTAAGGAAGACATGAATTTTGGGGCAAAATGATTTAATCCAGTATAAAATATAATATGTGAACTTTGGACACAGATCAATCTGAATTGAGTTCTGACTGTATACTTAGTAGCTAGGTAATCCAACACAAGTTATTCAATCTTTCTAACTATATATTGGCCTCTTTATATATAAAAGGATGGTAATACCTATTTTGCCAAGTTGTTGGAAAGTTTAGAAATAATATTTGTAAATTGCCATATAATTACCTAAAACATAGAAGGCCCTAAAATATCAACTATCATTATTTTACAATTATTATTATTATATAGAATCACAATATCTAGCTACTATTATAAATATTTATTTGTTAGAGCAAAATTCCAAAAAGGAAATAAAAATCTTTATCAAAACATATGAGAAACTTCATGAAAGTGTCACTTTGATTTTAAAATATAATTTTTCCTTTAGCCTTACGAGCAGCATACTTCTGAGTTCAGTTGACTTTTTAAGAGTTAGATGGTACAAGATTGATCTCGATAATAATACACTACATAGGGCTTTATGCCACTTCAAAAGAACTACTCTACCATCCCCTTTTTTCATTTTATAAGTATCATTTTTTTTCATTTCTGTGATCAATCATTATTTATCTACCATATGTGAGGTGGTATGAATAACACACAAATATATGATCATACTCACAAGGAGTTTATAGTTTATTTGAGAGAGAAGGCTACTATAAAATATCAAGCATACTTTGGCAAAGTAATTGCAATTTTAATACAAAATCTACTTTTTTAACAATTAAAAAAATCTTATATTGGGCCAGGCAGTTTATTGGGCACTGGGTACACAAAGATGACTAAAATTCCTCCTTCAATATGCTGTCAGACCAGTGAGAGACACAAAAGAGTCAGTGTTCATTTCTATATAATGTTGTAAGTTTACTGATAAACTTCTGAGAGAATATTTTTAATGGAAAAGAATAACTTAGATCAAAGATCTAAGATTTCTGGAAGAAGGTGACACTGAATTGATTATTGAATGACTAGTAATAGCTTGTCCATTAGAGAAATAACAGAAGACAGGATAAGAAATTTTGAGGAAGAGGAAATAATATATGTGAGAAAGTGAAGCGGGCACACAAATTTGTAAGCATTTTAAGTTATTCATAGCTCAGATTGGTTGGATTAAAAGGCATTATTGAGAAAGGTCATACAATGAGTCTTGAGCAAGGCCAGATTTTTTTAATAAAGATTTTATTTATTTTATTTATTTTCTTATGTATCCAATCAAAGATGGGAAGACTATCTGAGGTTAACTGGGTATTTAATCCTTGACTTTTGACTTTCACTTGTGCATTTATGGCAAGTGGTTGGTCTAGTTTCCACCATTTCCCAGCCAGTAGGAAGGAGAAAGCGAGCAGAGAAGGCAAAATCCTATGGTGTTAAGGTCAAGAGCTAGTAGGGATAATCATTCCCAGGGCATAGATATATGGCTACCTTAGCTATGAGGGAGATTGGGTGTGGATACAGGCTCTAAGCCAGCTCCCAATGGCCCCTCCTGGAAATCATCATAAAATAATACGTAGCCAAAATATACTTACTTTATTTTATTTTATTTTTTTAAAGATTTTATTTATTTATTTGACGTACAGAGAGACAGCAAGAGAGGGAACACAAGCAGGGGGAATGGGAGAGGGAGAAGCAGGCTTCCCGCGGAGCAGGGAGCCTGATGCGGGGCTTGATCCCAGGACCCTGAGATCATGACCTGAGCTGAAGGCAGTCACTTAACCAACTGAGCCACCCAGGCGCCCCCAAAATATACTTACTTTAGATGAAAAAAAAAGATGCATGTTAGATTTAAAAGACTGTTAGAATTATAAACTGTTTACCCACACTTGAGAAAGTTCTGTTGAACTTTGAATAGTAGTATGTGGCCCAAAAAGCCTTTTACCTTCTTTCAGAATGTTTACTGAATTTTTGAAAGATCTACATTCAAACTGGGAGTATCCCAGGGAGGAGAAACAGAAAATTTATCTGAAATGATAAGATTGGGGCATTGGGGGTATTAGGTACTCTTCTTAAATATTTTAATATCAGCTAATATTTATTGAGTATATGCACTGTGCTTTGCAATGTACTAAGCATTTTCCACATAGTAACTAACTTAATCCTCACAAGGACCCTTTGAAGTGATACTATTGCTATCATATTGGAGATGAGGTTTTGAAACTTACTGGGGTGAAATAGTTTCATATGAAATACTTAATAAGGGAAGTTAATGAAGCATATAGAAATTAAATATACTAATTTTGAGGCAGCATTAAAGAAAGAAAAATGTGAGATTGGGGCAATAAGACAGAGTCTAGTTTAATATAGAAGCATTAACAAAAACAGAGACAGAATATAGTATATAGCAGAGTTTGGGCTATCATACTGAGCAGAGAAAGTGTGATTCATAAGCCATGAAAATAGGTAGCAAAATTAAGAAAAATATGGGGTCAGAGTTACTCTCTTTCAAGAGAGGAAACTTCAAGTTTAAGCCACAGTTTTTCTTTTAAATTAAAACTTAAATATTTCCAGGAAAACTTGACCAAGTAGTGGTCACTTTTGATCCTAAAAAAGGCAAGACCTCATAATATTTCAAAATTCAACTTGGGTTGACTTTCTGAAAATGCTTCCCTGATCACCTTTCTCATTTCCACTAATGGAAGACTCCATCATTGCTTCTTTATTACCTCTATAAATTCAGTATAGTCCTTTCCTTTCACTTACCCCACTTGATTATATTTGTTTATATGACTGTCTTCAGTGTTCATGTCTTCTAAATATGCACTCCTGGGGCACCTGGGTGGCTCAGTCGGTTAGATTTTCAACCCTTGATTTGGGCTCAGGTCATGATCTCAGGGTTGTGAGATCAAGCCCCATGTCAGACTCCCCAAGTGCAGAGAATCTGCTTAAGACTTTCCCTCTCCCTCTCTGTCTGCCCCTCCACCCCACACTTGAGCTCTCTCTTGCTCTCTCTCAAATAAATAAATAAATCTTTAGGACGCCTGGGTGGCTCAGATGGTTAAGTGTCTGCTCAGGTGATGATCCCGGAGTCCTGAGATCGAGTCCTGCATCGGGCTCCCTGTTCCTTGGGAGACTGCTTCTCCATCTGCCTCTCTCTCTCTCTGTCTCTCATGAATAAATAAATAAAAATCTTTAAAAAAATAAATAAATCTTTAAATTTGTGCTCCCCATGCCTAACAAAGTATTGACTATTTTCAATAAATGTTTATTGAATTGAATTAAATGTCTCCAAAGTATATAGAAAGGAAGCTTCCCTGGGGTTGGCACAAAGAAGGATAGCAAATATATGAAACGTGGTGCTATTCCGTTTTGGTCCATATACTAGACATAAAATAGCAATCTCCTACTTTTTTGAGCTAAGTCTAGAGAATCCTTTCTAACACAAGTAGGTTCTGTCTGTCAGAAGAAATTGACATAAAATGAGAGCTATTTCATAAGGCAGCCACATAGGTTAACCCCGCAAAAACTGCTCAACTGAGCATAGTATTACTATTTTCCATCTTTAGCCAAAGAGTCTCAATTCAAGCTAAGGACACCAATATACCTTTGGAAGAAGGTCTGTAGAAACAAAATATTGAAGTTTTAGAAAAGACAATAAATTTGGGATATAAATATTTGCTGATACTTCTGGAAGGGATATAGAAGTTTAGATTCAGTTTACACTGACCCTAGTAAAGTTTATTTTTTATTTCTTCCTCTAGCATTTAGAAAGTTGTACCTTGTTTTCTTCAAGTCTTTTTCACCACCATCCTAATCAAGAAATTTATCAGGGTGAGTAGGAGGATGACCAGCAATCTATGCCCATCAGGGAAACCATTTCCAAGTCAAGAACATATATTTGAGTTCTGCCAATATAAACACTTAATAAAGGAATTTTGCTAAAATGCCGAGCAAGCCTTAATGTGTGTTTTTTTCCTACCTTCTATGTACAAGATCAATGATGGCAATCAATCAACTACTTGGAAGGATCGATCTTTGTAATTGTGAAATTGAGTAGTAAGGGAAATGAAGTTATAAAAGGTAAAAATGAGGCCTTCCTTAACGTTTTGGATTCTAGGTCTTAAAACATAGCTTTTGCATTGGCAGAGAAGTCAACCATTTTTCACTTTCCCAACATTGAAAGACTGTATTTGCTTCACTCATTTTATGCTTAGATAGTCTGTCTTTCTGAGTTTAGGGTTAGCATCTTTATATCACAATTATAGTTACTTTGAGCATCTCCAACATTGTTTAAGGGGAACTTTATCCACTTTGTGTCCTGCTTCCATAAGGAATTTGTTGCTCTGTCTGTTTTATCACAGATTTATAATGTTTATAAATCAAAGCAACTTTGTTTTGAAGAGTTAGTGCTTGTCTCTCTGTAAAAAAGAGGTCAGTTGGAGATAAGCAGCAGAACTGACATTTGGTCACTTTGGTTCCAAATAGTAATTAAATGACCCTGGATGTTCTGGTGTAGGCACTAACCCCTGATGTTCAGATATGCCTTTTATCAGCTCAGAGGTTGTAGTCTCCTCCCACCCCCAGCCCAAACCCTGCAAATTGCAACATGTGGGTTTTTCTTTTTAAGAGGTGAAAACTTTCATATTACATGCTAGGTTTGACCAAGGTACAAAATTCAGTATAAAAAAAAAAAAAAAGGTTGTGCGTTTCAGTTTGTGTTCAGCCTTCATCATTTCTTACATCACTATGTTGTATGTGTTTGAGTAACGGGATAAGAATTATAAGAAATTTTCTGTTGAAGTGGCATGCTCTAATAATAACCTGGATTTAGTAAAAAATCTCTTAAGCTTTCATTGAGTTACTAAAAGGATTTGCCTGTTCATCTGCAAGTTATTTATAATAATTTTACAAATAATTAATAGATGGGTTTGGCTTTTTTAGAGCTGCTAAGTAGCTATTGTATTAGAAGCTTTCTTGCAGAGTATTACCAGACAGCATCCTTCTCCACAAATACTAAGAGTCTATTCATGGACTCTCTGCTATATACAATGGTGTATTAACATGTAGAAAACACCCATTGTATTACTAATATGTACCATGCCCTCCTGAGACTTTATATGCTTTTTACATAATTCTGCTTAAAGGCAAGGAAACTGAGATTTAGAGAGACTAAGTAACTTCCTCAGGTGCACATAGCTCTCATGGAAGAGATAATTCAGTACAAGCAAGTTGTTTCCACTATTATACATTCTCTCCCAAGACCTTATAATTTAATGAGTAAGACAAGCAGCAAAATTATACTTCCTAATATCTGAACATTAGATTCATCATTTGTAATATTGGAATAAATCTATCCCACAGTTTTGTCATGAAGATTAAATAAAAAATGTGTATGACCAGGATTATTCATATTTGTTATGTATGCATACATAACAAGGCACAGGGTTTTTAAATGCCATGTCTAATGTACAAATTCCTGATGTAATTAGGATTCTTCATTATTCTTTCAGAATGATGTATTTCTTTCCTCACTGCACTTTTAATGAGCAAAGCAATGAATTTTTATTATCCTTCTCTTTGAGGTACCTCATTGCAAATGTTGAAGGTTGCTGTCTAATTCTAACTATCCAAAACACATTATACATTACTGAGTTTAGCTATGCAACCTAGTATAAAAATGGCAGTGCATAAGGTCCTCTGCAAGGCTGTGAGTTTCCTGAGGGCAGCAGGTATGCCTTATGCTTCTGGTTGTTTCAATACATTAGCACAGGGTCTGGAACATTGAACCAGAGCATACCCAATATATCAATATCATTATTTACATATATTATATCAATATATTATTTTTTATAATGGTTTATATGAACAGAATCAATTAGATTATATTAACTAGAAGTAGTATCAAGACAGAGGATTTTAGCAGAAGGGACACTATCCAGCAGTGACAAATTATGGGCTCTAGTCTTTTCTTTTTTTTAAATTTCATTTTATTTTATTATGTTATGTTAATCACCATACATCATTAGTTTTCGATGTAGTGCTCCATGATTCATTGTTTGTGTATAACACCCAGTGCTCCATTCAATACATGTATGGGATCTATTCTAAATTCTTACCTCAACCCAGCTGCTGACTTGCTGTGAGATCTTACACAAGTCACTAATGCTTTCTTTTTATTTTTTTAAGATTTTATTTATTTATTTATTTAGAGAGAGAGAATGAGAGAGAGCACATGAGGGGTGGGGGTTAGAGGGAGAAGCAGACTCCCTGCTGAGCAGGGAGCCCAATGCGGGACTTGATACAGGACTCCAGGATCATGACCTGAGCCGAAGGCAGTCACTTAACCTACTGAGCCACCCAGGCGCCCGCACTAAAGCTTTCTTGAAATTATAGTTTATTGATCTATAAAATAAACAGAAAATACCTAGTTAATTAAAATAAAGCAATAAATAATAGTGTTACATTGTTTTAGAGCTAGAAAAGACCCAAGAGATTTGTTTTTTCCTTCCAAACACAACCCCATTTAAAGCTGTCATCCAAAAATGTTTAGTTGACAAAATAGAGAAAATTATTAGTTATTTAACCAAGATTTCTTGCTTCCCACTCCTGTCCTGTATTTACTGTATTATCTTATCAAAAGAACCTGCAGGTTAAACAAATACAATCTGACATACTTTATATTTGGAACATACTCTAGAATTTACAAAACAATTGCATAATTGTCAATCATCCTATAGAATAAACATCATCATTCTGACACTTTACAGGAGAGAACATAGACTCATTAAATTTGGAATAACTTAGCCAAAGTCACATAGTTCATAAGGGGCTGAGCTAGGACTCAAAAGGACTCACCATTTTGTCTTTATATTTCATTCTACTTTGAATAACTATTAAAGTATTTGCTGAATACCAGAGATGTATTATGTTCTAATTAAATAAACTAATCCTTGTATTGTTTCCCATAAAAGTTAATAGTTGCATTTTCTTCTTTTTCTTTTATAGATCCCTATTTTTGTTATTAAAAGTGTTATTTTTACGCAACATATTTTAAGAAAAAAGGAAAAGAAGAAGATAACAGGAGAGGAAGAAAAGGGGAGTATGTCAGAGGGGGAGACGAACCATGAGAGATGATGGACTCTGAAAAACAAACTGAGGGTTCTAGAGGGTAGGGGGGTGGGGGGATGGGTTAGCCTGGTGATGGGTATTGAGGAGGGCACGTTTTGCATGGTGCACTGGGTGTTATGAACAAACAATGAATCATGGAACACTGCATCAAAAACTAATGATGTAATATATGGTGATTAACATAACAATAAAAAAATTAAAAAAAAGTGTTATTTTTATTGAAAAATCATAAAATTAAGCTATTTTTCTTCTGGTTAGTAAATTGAGGCATCTTAGTGGAGGAGACCATGGGGGATTCATAAAAGGATGAAAGGGCTCCTCCTTACCAGACATATTTTTGCAGAATTCATTCAACGGACTATAATATTTTCTAATACTAGACAATCACATATCAGCAGGAGGTAACATGTAAGAATAATAGAGAGAAAATACTTAACTTGCCTTGAGGTTGATAGAACTTGTAAAATTCTCATTTAATGAAATTTTTTAAAAATTGAAGAAGACAAGAAGTAGAAAGCTTTTGAAGGGATTATTTTTAAGTAATAAACTAAGCCTAAGTGAAATCTCCTGGTAGATTTGTTTTAGAACAGTTCTGTCTCCTAGTGGCCAAATCCATTGAATAAGGTAAGTGGCTGTTCAGATACTTAGTAAAAGTAAGAATATTTGCTACACATGTCAGTGAGGTGACAGTCTGAACAGCTGGGAAACTACATGTGGACTTGATTTTTCCAAAATGAACTCTGGTAAAACAGAAATATCCCCTGTACATTTCAAGAATGCTTATGCAGCTTGTATTACCTTATGACACACTAAGTATACAAGAATTATATAAGTATATAAGTATATAAGAAAGTATATAAGAAAACAGAGGAGGTTTTCATAGTATACTGAATTCCAGTATTTAGTAATACAAAAAGAAAAAGAATATCAACTGACTTGGTCAAAATATAATACTATCGTTACTCAGAAAAAGAAACAGTTTATTCTGACCATTTAATGCTAGCCTCTAACATAATGAAATTAGTGACTTACATAAATTTCTCTGATAGATGAAAAACTATTGTAATTGTTAGTTTAATTAGAATTTCAATGGTAATTAACTATTTTACATGATATTATTTTGATTATTTTGTCTCAGTGAGTGCTACCCTATACAATATGGGTGGGACCCATCCAATCAGTTGAAGGTTTAAAGAGCAAAGATTGAGGTTTCCTGAAGAGGGAATGCTCTTTAAGTCTGCAACATAGAAACTCCACCTGAGTTTCCAGGTTGGTGCCCTGTGGAATTCAGACTCTAGATTGCAAATCAACTCTTACCCGTATTTCTAGCCTGTTGACTTGACCTACAGTTTTAGACTTATCAGTCCCCACAATCTCATGGCATAATTCTTTAAAATAAATCTCTCTCTTTCTCTGCTCTCTTTATGTGCTTTAACATATGCACACACACACATACAGAAAACCTATTAGTTCTGTTTCTCTGGAGAACCCCTACTAATATATTCTTCTACCATTATTTCCCCAGACCTATAAATTGTTAACTTATTCAACTGTAAGCTGCCTCAGAACCTTACAGAAGGAGGTGGATAATACATTAATAAGTAATATAAATAGTAATCTGACATGAATAAATATTCCTGACATTAACATTCTGTCAGAATTCCAAAGAAAAAGATGATATCCTGGGCTAAAATGTTTTTAGCAAATGTGGAATTCAAGCTGGAAACCATGAAATGGAGAGAATTTGAATAGGTAAAAAATAAAATAATGTGAAATGTAGTGTTGCAGGTGAGCAAAAAACAACATAAGATGGGGTTTGACAGCATAATTATCATATTCAGCAAAATAAGAGCAGGCCACTCCATACAGGTTGATGGTTTCTTGGGAGGGAGAGTCAGGGGAGATTAAGTATTATTAATACTAGACATTTATATTTCTTCAGTTAAAAGAATTTCAGATTCACTACAGTGTGAAAACACTTGCCACTTCCGACGGTGCAGGTTGATCACATGATGCCTGCTGAGGGTCCTGCCAGGGGCTGAAGTCCAGTATGTGCCTGCTCACCACGCTGGCACTATAAGCACCAGGAAGCAAGGGAGATGCCTTCTCTAATCCACACAAAGCTCCTGAGGCAGTGGCAGTACTGACACAAATATGTTCTCCAGCTTCTTCTCTTTTACTTCAAAAATGGACAGCTCCATTCCTATTCTATTCATTTAACCTTGTATAATATGAAATAAATCTTATTTATATGATACATTGGCAATGCTATCATAATGTGTAAGCTTAAACAAGCATGCTACCTTTTACTGAACAAGCACCCATAGCAATCGGTAAGATGTAGTGTCTTAGTCTGTTGGTGCTGCTATAACAAAAGTCCACAGACTGAGGGGCTAATAAACTACAGAAAGTTATTTCTCAGAGTTCTGGGAACTGAATTAGCTCTCTGCGGTCTCTTTTATAAGCACACTAATCCCATCCATAAGGGTTCTGCCCTCATGACCTAATGCCTCCCAAAGGCCGTACATCTTAATACCGTCATATTGGGAATTAGGATTAAACATATGAATTTTGATGCCACACACACATTCAGACCATAGCAATGGGTAAATTCTTCCCATGTAAATACTCTGGGGGTCAGAAATACTAAATTTCTTACTTTTTAAGTACCTTTATCTCCCACTTTTATCCCCCTCTAGAGAAGGAAAACCTTTAGGTCTTGTATTTCATATTTATAAGCCCAGTGAAAAACAGAAAACTAAATAAATCCCTTTCTTTTTCTGTTTTTTTAAAAACACTTGGTTTATGGTTGGAATTATTCTTTCGCAAGGTCATTAAATATGACTAAATTTTATCATCTTCAAACTTTTGAAATAATCTTGTAATATTTCACAGTATTTGGGGATTGAGGGTGTATTTATCTGCAAGTGTGGGCAAGTTAGTAAGGGAAATAACATTTGCCAAATGCCTAAAATATAAAGATCAATATATTTTAACCTACAGAAAACACACCAAGGTTATGGACACATTTAACACACCCAGTCACTTGTGCCAGCTAAAGATTTTAAAAGCATTCTGCCTGGATTCAATACTTTAACTCAGTTTACCTGTATACTTCAAGTGCTTTCTGTGTGCCAGACTCTATAGTAAAATTGATGCATTCCTATAAAAATCTCTTTGAACAGAAGCAACAAAGACAAAATCATGCAATCCTGACTTGGTAAGAATATGCAGGCTCGAAGGTAGATGCTGTTCCCTCTGTCAGGGGACACTATTGAGCATGTCCTCCCCTTCCCCCAACCCCGGCTTCATAGTAATAAGATATATACTCAGGTCAAATGGGAACCCAGCCTCTTTCAAATAGAGATGTTTATTTATTTATTTATTCATTCAAAATTAATGAACATTTTAATATTTACATTCTCTAAGCTGTATCTCCCTGATGTTTTAAAAAAATGATGTAAATTTGACATGTAAAAGATTTCTCAAAAATGTAATCTGTTTTGAAATGAAATTTTATGTTATTATCCACACTTTCCCTACTACGTATTTCTTCAAAGTAATATAATTAATATGTTAAAACATATATGTTTAGTAATTGATTATATCACTATCATTTTCACTACTTAGTGATATGAAACATGTTGATAAAGGTACTACTTGTGATTTCCTAGAGAGTTAGCTTTTAAGTTTTAGGTAATTATGTGAACTTCCAAATTCATATACTTATAAATGAAAATGTAAAGTCATGTAGAGATAACACTTATGTGTGAGAAGAGTGGTAAAGCAAACATGGGGGAATGACAGTAAAGTCTCAATGAGAGCAAGAAACATAGGAAAAGTGGTAAAATGAAAAGACAGAGTTTTAATAGGCTCCAGGACACTAAAAATGTTTGAACTCTTAATCTACCAACTATTTTTATTATATCTGATCCTTGTAAAGCAAACCGTTCCTTACACACATACAAACACACAGTATATTATTTTCATGCGTGTGCCAAATGTTGGCTAGAGAATATTCTAATAACTTTAATATATAAAATAATGTATTATATTATAATTATAACTATTATACACATATTTGTTGCTGTCTTATGAGCACACTGTTTTTCCTCATATTCCACCCCATAGGGGTTATTATTTTTGCATTGAATTTTCTTTCAATGATATCTTCACTGGGCTAATTACAATTCATCCTGTGATTCCCACCTGAGATATCAACTTGTCTAGGAGCTTTCTTGGGTCACCTATATTAGTCTCCCAGTGCCACCATAACAAAATATCAAGACTGGGTGTCCTAAGCAATAGAAATTTATTTTCCGACAGTTCTGGAGGTTGGAAGTCCAATATCAATATGTCGACAGGGTTGCTTTCTTCTGAGATCTTTCTCCTTGGCTTGCAGATTACTGCTTTCTTGCTATGTCATCATATGGTCTTTCTTCTGTGTGTGTGCATCTCTGGTGTCTCTCTGTGTGTCCAATTTCCTCTTATAAGGATATCAGTTAGACTGGTCTAAGGTTACCCTAATGGCCTCATTTTAACTTATCATCCCTTAAAAGGCCCTATCTCCAAATACAATCACATTCTGATATACTGACTGTTAGGACATCAATATATAAATTCTCAGGGTATACAGTCCAGCCCATAACACCACCCCAATTAACTTCATTGTCCCTTTTATTGTGATCCTATACTATATTCTATGTTTTCTGATAATATTGCATAGACAGTTTCTGTTTAGTTCTATGAGTTTCTTTGTTTCCTCAACTAAAATTAAAAGTGAGAACTGCACTTTACCATATTTCCCTGTGGATTATGATTTCAAAGACAGTAAACTGCAAAAATATAGTTCATGGTGATCATAACAAATGGTGGGAAATTTGGAATTATACCAATTTTAAATAGTAAAAATCATGTTTCATAGAAGATATATATATTCCTTGAAAAGAACCCAAATATCAAAACCCAGGTACTTAGAGTATTTTTTCAATTTGTTTTCTGCTATGATCTGAATTTTTGTGTATTACCAAAATTTGTACATTGAAATTCTAAACCCCCCAAAGTGATAGTATTAGTAGGTGTGGTCTATGGGAGGTGATTAGGTTATGAGGCTAGAACCCTCAAAAACAGGATTTGTGCTCTTATAAAAAAATCCCACAGAACTCCCTAACCCTTTCAGCCATGTAGGAATACAACTCTGCAGCTTGGAAGAGGAGCCTCACCCAATGATGCTGGCACCCTGATCTCAAACTTCCAGTCTCCAGAACTATACACACACACACACACACACACACATATATATACACATATACAGGGAGACTAATGTAACACTTATACTCTACTTTGGATTATAATTATTCTTCAACTAGAGGATAATTAAAGGAGATCCAGGGGAGGAGTAGAAAATATGAATATTATAAGTCACTTACAGTGAGTTGATTGAGCAGACAGTAAAGGACTTCACTATCTGCGCAAAATTTGAGTTGGACTTTGAAGGATTCATTTGAGGAATATGTGTACATGTAAGTGTGTGTGTGTGTTGGAGAGTAATTGTAAAAGGTTTTCCTTTTTGACAAAAACAAAATTGTGACAGTGCAAAATGTAAAGACTGTTCTGAAACTTGAGGACAGGAGGCACTATTAGTTAAAAAATGTAATTACTGTGCTTGAGACTATTGTTGAATTCCTTGATTTCACTAAGTTCTATGTTTTTTTTTATGCATTTCCTATACAAAATTTACACATTTTTTAACTTCTTGCTGATGATGCATTTGTTTTTTAAATTTGGTGCTGGGAAGAATTAATTAGGTAATCACTCGCGTTGTTAGTAGATTAATCAGGTTTCATAGCAGCAGTTAAATATGTGCATTTACACATACACTAACACAGTGTATATAACTGGAAGAACAAATTATTTCATAGACATCAATGACAATGTATCCCTCTGGTATTGTTTTTGCACTCCAAGAATTATGATTATGATTATAACCGGTTAACTGGTATGATTCCCTGAGCTTGAAACTAGTAATAAAGTTACCCCTGCTAGATTTTGAATGAAATAAAACTGTATCTTACATAAACCTGATCAAACACATTATATATAAGCCATGTAATATAGTTTTATTAAAATGCTATCTTGGCCCAGTTTTCCAGCGTTGGTTAGACTAGAGGCTTGTCAGTACCTTTTCCGAAATAACTGATTAAGTCTAAATTCCAATTCTTTCCTTTATCAAACGTTTACACTCTGGGACACTCTGCACCAGTCCTAATCACCCGAGGCCAGGTAGCATACAACGACAAACAGCTACGAGGCTCCAGAACCTGCTGAAATTGTTCAAATTAGCCAACCCGCAGGAAGCCTTGAGGTACCTAGCCTATCCCACTCCACTTGCCATATATAAGCTTCCCCCAAAAGCTCCAGCTCACTGTTACACTGTCCCCAGGTGTAAACCTGTGAGGCTCTGCTTAACAGCCTTCTCTCTTTCAAAGCTGTAAGTAACATTGCTAAGGGTCAATGTGCTGGGTCCCACCATCAAAAAAATAAATAAAAAATCTTATAAATTAAGTCTGTCTAGTATTTTCAGTAGTTAAAAAAAAGAAAAGAAATTAAGAAAAAATTAGGAAAGAAAGGAAAAAGAAAGAAGAAAGAAATACAAGGAGAAAAAATAAATAAAAGAAAAACTTAAAAAGGAAAAGAAATTTTAAAATAAACTATGGAAGAAGGCTTTTCATTTATACAAGAATTTGATGTATTTCACTTCAATTACATAAATATTTAATTATTTTTACTAAGTATCAATGATGACTTGGCACACAAGCCCTAACACAGACTAGGCATCAAACAGTTTTGTGAGTTAACGAATTCAATCTTCATTACTCAGCCTTTTTATAGCCCACAACATTCATATGAAAATTGAACTTAAATTGTGAAATAGTATAGTTTATGAGGAGCTAAATAAATATATAGTTTCTGCTTTGTGGGAAGGATTTATTTGGTATCTCAGTTTCCACTGTTGAGAAAATATATAAGATAGTATGCAAATATGGGAGAAGCAACCAAAGACAGCTGAAGGAATCATGCCATTGTTTAATCTCATAATGTTTTACAAAGAAGAGAATTCTGATACAATCCTTCATTGGAATAGCTTTCTCAGGGGACAATTTGTTAACCTCCATATCCCAGAATATAAGTTCTACTATAAAGTACGCTCTATAAGGACAAGACCTTTGAATAATGCCTAATGCATAGAAGGTGCGGGTGAATATACTCTGAATAAATGAATGAATCCTAACAGTTGACAGCATAATTCTCTTTATATCATAACATAATAGACTAGAAAGCTTTTACAGAGACTATAGTATAGTTTTTTTTAACTTAATATAAGAATTAGGGATTATTGATACCCAGTAGGAAGCAGGCAATAAACAATGTAAATAGGGATACATCCTCCTTGGCTGGAAACCATCAGAAGGCACTAGGTACAGACAAAAAAAAAAAAAATCAATGTCTTTTAGAAGTCTCTTTTTAGAGCAAATTAGGAATCTGGTGATGTGAACTGTGGAATCAGCATTATTGCAGCACATTGCATTTTTGTAAACAGGCATTTTTGAGACAACACAACACCATCGTTTCTCCAGTTAGGAGAGAGATTGCTGAGACAACACTTGTTTGAAATGGGCCCATTTACTGCTTCAGCTACCTCCTTTATTCTGTTTGCATAGACTCTTCAAGTTAGCTTTTGATATTTTTACAATTGCCTTCCAAACCACTTACAAGACTACCTTCTAGAACTTTGTGAGGGAATACCAAGATCCATAAGACATAGTCAAACCATCTGCAGACATGTGCTTTTTAACATATGTTCAAAAACATTTTTGAGAACTTTCTCTTCCCTTTTTTATGCCTGAATTCCCCAATCAGACATAAATGGCAAAGCTTTTAATTTTACTGTACATCTACTAAGTGCATGCTAAAGAAATGCTTAATAACAACAGGTTATTGCATTAACCTCTTAACTGGTCTCTTTTCTTTCTTACTAAAATTAAGCTTGCATAGTTTTTCTCATGTTAGATTAATCTTCCTGAATTATTATTTGTATCGCATTTTTTTCTTACTAAATTATATTTTTGGTGACTCCTACTTTCCAAAGATCAAATTCTAAACTCCTTACCTACAGTGTAAAAACCCAGTATGTCCTTAATTCTTTAAGCACTCCATGCAAATAGTGTTACCAAGTCTTAGCTGTGCCCCTTTTTGCACTCCTATTTAGCTGACTCCTGCCTATCTCCAAGATTCAACACAATTCACACCCCCTTCATGCAACCTTTCCACTTCAGCCTCCAATCCAATGACCACTCTCTGTTCTGAAATTAAGGCTAAATTTTAGAACTGTTACCATGTGCTTATTATTCTGTCTTGTTTCCTGGTTTAGTTTATTTCTGGTTCTATGGTTTATTTCCTTATTATCCCCAGTAACTGTACAGTTCTTTATATCTGCCCTCTGATCATCCTTGATATCATCCAGCTCATTAATTCTATTAATTCCACCCCAATAATTCCATAACCCCAAAGGTCCTTAATACGATTTTTCATTATCCACTATTCCTATATACCTCTTTTCTTGGCTCTTTGTCTGCTATAGCAATTTTCTTGTGTATATGTTAAAGACTTTTTTAATGTTTAATTTTATTTTATTTAAATTCAATTAATTAACATATAGTATATTAGTTTCAGAGCAGAGTTCAGTGATTCATCAGTTGTATATAACACCCAGTGCTCATTATATCACATGCCCTCCTTAATGCCCATCACCCAGTTACCATATCCCCCCACCCACCTCCCCTCCAGCAACCCTCAGTTTGTTTCCGATGGTCAAGAGTCTCTTATGGTTTGTCTCCCTTTCTGATTTCATCTTGATTTATTTTTCCTTCCCTTCACTATGCTCCTCTGTTTTGTTTCTTAAATTCCACATATGAGTGAAATCATATGATAATTGTCTTTCTTTGATTGACTTATTTCACTTAGCATAATACCCTCCAGTTCCAGCCATGTCAGTATAAATAGTAAGATTTCATCCTTTTTGATGGCTAAGTAATTTTCCTGTGTGTGTGTGTGTGTGTGTGTGTGTGTGTGTGTGTGTGTGTGTGTCTTCTTTATTCATTCATCTATTGATGGACATCTGGGCTCTTTCCATAGGTTTGTGGATAGCTATTGTGTGTGTTGCTGCTATAAACATTGGGGTGCTGGTAACCCTCTGGATCACAATGTTTGTATCCTTTGGGTAAATACCCAGTAGTGCAATTGCTGGGTTGTAGAGTAGCTCTATTTTCAGCTTTTTGAGGAATCTCCATACTGTTTTCCAAAGTGGCTGTACTCAGCTTGCATTCCCACCAACGGTGTAGGAAGGCTCTCCTTTCTCTGCATCCTCACCAATATCTGTTGTTTATGACTTAATTTTAGCCATTCTGATCGGTGTGAGGTAGCATTTCATTGTGGTTTTATTTGTATTTCCCTGATGCCGAGTGATGTTGAGCATTTTTTCATGTGTCTTTTGGCCATTTGTATGTCTTACTTTGGGGAAATGTCTGTTCATGTCTTCTCATTTCTTGACTGGATTGTTTTCTGGGTGTTGAGTTTGATAAGTTCTTTACAGATTTTGGATGCTAGCCCTTTACCAGATAAGACATTTTCAAATATCTTTTTCCATTCTGTTGGTTGTCTTTTGGTTTTGTTTACTGTTTCCCTTGCTGTGGAAAAACTTTTTATCTTGATGAAGTCCCAATAGCTCATTTTTATCTTTGTTTCCCTTGCCTTTGAAGATGTACCCAGCAAGAAGTTCCTGTGGCTAAGGTCAAAGAGTTTGCTTCCTGTTTTCTCTTCTAGGACTGTTTAAATCCTTTTCTGCCACATCTTT
Source organism: Callorhinus ursinus (assembly GCF_003265705.2). Lineage (NCBI taxonomy): Eukaryota > Metazoa > Chordata > Mammalia > Carnivora > Otariidae > Callorhinus > Callorhinus ursinus. The sequence continues at coordinate 33,292,430 of NW_027397081.1, forward strand.
AGTTCCTTGCTCCAATGATGATTGAATACAAATTTGTGCCAGCTCCATATCTATTTTCTGCTCCATATATTCCAGTAAATAAAAAATATAGGAAGTAATAGTCCAAAAATTATACTGACTTTAAAATTATGACCTCAAATCTCAAGTAAGCATACATACAGATTAAATCTTATGATGGGCACCAACAATTCTTTCTATCTCTGTACCATGTGTCTTACTTTTATCTTCAGGAGGGGGAGTTAACTTTGCCTCCTGTTGCCTTTGGGCTCGTTTTATCCCAGACTTAACCAATAGAATGTGATGGAAGTGATTTTGTGCCTATTTATGGTCCAGCTGAAAGTCTCCCAAAGACGCTAAAAAAGCATAGTAGAGTATGGAGTATATATCTTAGCCTGAGAGATTAGGGAAGGTTTCTTGGAAAAGAGGATTTCATCTAAGGTCAGAAGTAACTTGTGAATTAAACTGGGGGTGAGGCAGTGAGGATGGTGATAGTGGTAAGAATGAATATGCTCGTTTCTAATAAAATAAAAAAAAACAACTTTAGTCAACTCCTTACATTTAAAATTTTCTTTCTGATATAGTACTACCGTCTTTCCACTTCCTTAAAACTTTGAGGTCCTGAAATGAGGATTTCAGGTGAGGGTGTAGTATTAGCATTTTGATGACTATACCAATGATTGGAACCATCCTAGGAACAAGGAATAAAAGCCTGACTTCTAACTGCATGACACAGAGAGTTAACTAAAAAGATCCTTACAGGTATAAAAAGTGTAACAAAAGATAAATTCTTACTTCTCTTTTAGAATGCTCAGATTTCTAGTTCTGTGTAATTGTTTTTTTCCTCCTCCAGTTTTGAGGACACGACTCAGTACTCATTTGGCAATGAAGAACAAATTACAATCAAACAGTAATAATTAATATGGTCCTTTATTTATCATTACAAAAGAAGGAGGTGACATATTAGAGATCCCAATACCCTAAGCATGAACATAAATTTGGCTTTATACATGTCATAAAAATTTGTTGAATGAATGATTTTGTAGGTGTTTCATTCAATAACAAACACCTGGCATCTCTAAGGAAGATGAGATAGAGATGTGTTTTCATGAATGATCTTGAATGACTAAAAGGGGGAAAACAGGAATTGGAAAACTGGAGTTACAGGCCAGGTCCAGAGAGTTGATGACTTTGACTCAATATTATTATTTTTTAAAGATTTATTTATTTATTTGAGAGAGAGACAGCATGAGCAGTAAGAGGGGCAGAGAGAGAGAGATGGAGAGAATCCCAGGCAGACTCTGAGCTGAGTGCAGAGCCTAATGCGGGGCTCGATCTTACCACCCTGAGATCATGACCTGAGCTGAAACCAAGAGTTGGACGCTTAACCAACTGAGCCACCCAGGTGCCCCTCAATATTATTTTTAACAGATTTTTATTTAGGGAGTCAATATAGGATTCTCTTTATTTTCAGCAAAACCATTCAAGGAAAAGTGATGTTTGCATTTAAGGTTTAATACTGCTACTTAGTTTCCTTAGTATTCCTTGTCTTCTTTTGGAAAATCTAGCCTTCCTTTGCTATTATCAGAAGTCAATTGGAGCAGAAACCTGTCTCTTGAGGAACAGAACTCAGAAGTTAGGAACTTATTTCATTCTGTTTAATTAACAATTCCTGAGAATCTACTATTCGCCAGTCATTGAAGAGTGGATATGTGTTAAGTGTAGGGGGTACATGGAGACAAGGCAAGAGCTTAGTCCTCTAGTTCTTGAAAGCTTGAATGAAGAGGCATACAGATAGATATACTAATTCAACACAATGTAGTAAATGTTAGTTCAACAGTTTGCACTGAATTTTTCTTCTTGCCCAATCTCAGTGCCCTCTCTGAAGCCTCTCCTACCTATTTGCCCTGACTAGAATTAGTCTCATCCTCCTTAATATCCACATGAAAGTTTATATCTTATTTATTATCATTTCATATATATTTTAGGTAAAGCTATAAGAGTGTCTGTCTGTCCACTACAGTATAGGTTTTTTGAGGAGTAGGGAGTGTCTTATTCACCATTGAATCTGTCTGTGCCAGAGGAAGTGCTGCAGTTAATGTTAAAATCATCCTACTGAAGGTCCAGGTGGTTTGACTCAATAACCTAAGCTCCTTTTTTTTTTTAATTTTAATTCCAACATAGTTAACAAAAACCTGTACTTCTTAAGATGAAAATTATGTTGCTCCTTAAGGCATTTCTCCTGGATGGACTTAGCTTATATCCTCCAGTTACAAGTTGACTTCTGGTTCTCATGTATTCTGACACATTTCTTTCTAACTTCTCCTGCTTGTGGTAGATCTTGATTACTGACTCCTTCCAATTCTTCAGACCTCAGACTTTTTCTCTTCTTTTCAATTAAGGCTTACATTTAAGACCAAACTAATATCCACTCATCTCAGTGACTCATGGTCACTACTTCTCTTTTAGGGTCAACTGTCTCATCTACCCCTCCTGCCGTCATGATCTGAGAAGCTCAAGCCACCCAACCAGTTTTCTGTCATGACACCTTTGTTCTGCATCATGATTTAGCTACTACTGAAGAAAAAGCAATGCCCTTGGCAGCAGGTTATAATCTATTTCTTCCTTAAAAACACCTTTTTTTCTGTAAGAAAAACCCTGAAAAACTTAGAAACATCAAGTAGATTTCTATATTATAATTAATAACTACTAAAACAAGAAAGTTTCTTTTGACTTTCTACTAGTTTAATGACTCAGAATATAAGGCATTTGATTAATTAACCTGAATTTTACTAGAGTGCAGTGTTTAATCTCAAAATCTTAGGTAAAATTTATTCTTAAAATCACTTAAATCATTCAGAAATACTGTACATATGATTTGTATATAATACCTTGGGTAGTAACATGTATGCGTAGATGAAAAAATATATGATATTTGTGTTCAGGAAGGTTTTGTTCTTAGGAACTATTGGAAAAACGTACCAAGATACCAAATTGTTGACTCTTCTTATTCATAGCCATCATTTTTGTTTACAGACAAGTTTATCGGTACTCCTCAAATTACCTTAGTTAATGTTTCTGTATAGCTTTTAATTTATTATTCAGTTTTAGAGAATCATTAACATAATATGACTACTGTACAATGGCTTTAATTTCTTTATCAGTTGTAGGGAAATTTTTTAAATCTCTTTCTGTCTCTCATATACTATCAGACTCCATTGTGTGTTTCTTAATGTATATTGAAAACTACATTTTCTTCAGTGTATTTGTAAATACACTAGGTTTAAAAAAATCACTTTTCCTCACTGATTCTAATCTATAGGAGATAGAATTCTTAAATTCTTCTGATTCCATTGATCTTGAATGGACAAAATGATTGACCTAATTGATTGTCAGAAGTGGATTAGCATAGTAGTTAATAATCAAACTGAATGGGCTTGGAAACTTGGACAAATGACAAACTTACTATGACTCAATTTTTTTCTTATATAAAATAGAGATAATGGTGGATGATTGTAGTGATTAAATGAATTAATAAATATAAACCACTTAGAACTGTGCTTGGCAAGTAGTAAGTAGTGTAAAAGCACCAGCTAATATTTGATTTGAAATGCAAAAACACAAATGGTCTAAATTTGACATCATCTTAAATGACTTTATGGTATTATATTTAATATTAATTCATTTATATGCTGGAATCACTTAGCATTCTACCAATATCAATAAACCCACATCTTTTCATTGTCTACAAAATATATTTTGGTAGGAGGTTTGAAAAATGAGTAATGTCCCTTAGTTGACTTCTTTCATTGACAGTGATAATTTAAATTCAACCTGGAAGTGGGAAAATTTAGTTTCTGAGAACATTTAATGCACACAGCACTGAAGCAATTTTCAAGAATGAAACAACTATGTAGATTATATTCAATGACAAAGTTTGGGTTTTTGACATCTCTGTTTTGTCCTAGCAGAAGGAAAAGAGTTTTTAAAAGTTATAATCAGATTCATTGTTCTTTATTTCATGACAATACTCAACACACAGTAGCAGGTACCTGCACTGGAATTTCATAGATACTTATAAAAACAAATGTTGAAATTGTAAAGCAAAGAACAGATCAAGATAGTGTCTATTTTTTAATATAAATTATTTTTGAGTTTGATTCCAGTACACATTTTTATTACTCTTGACTTTAAAGCTATATCATAATTCACAGAATTTTATCAAATACAATTTTTGATTAAGTGCTAAAACTATAAACAGAGTAGGGGGAGAGTTGGTATTATATAGTTGTTGCAGACACTATTCACAATGTTTAACATTCTCCTAAGTATCCAATATAATAGCTTGTGCAAAAATCATGGCATCTTTACACACTAGTTATGATCTTGAACAATAAACTTAATCTGTCTGTGTCTTAGTGTTTCCACGTGTAAAATGAAGACAATGTTTCCCACTTATTAGGAGTTTTGTAAAGATTAAATAAAATGATATATTAAAATACTTAGAATATTTTCGGAAGTAAGGTAAGCGGTAAATGCCAGTGATTACTATTATCTAAAGAGTGTAGCTCTAAGTAAGTATGCTGGAATAATTCTCAAGAGAATTGCTCTACTTCTTGCTGAAGAAACCTTTGACACTTTCTGTGAGTTATCAAGCTCTTGTTTTAGGCATTAAATGCAGACTTTATAATAAAAGATAAAACAACACTGAGGTAAACATAACATAGTACATAGATTATAAGAAAAAAGTCTTAATATAGAAAATATTCTGTTGTTGATTGTCAGCTAACACACACGATAAAGGATAGGCTACACATCAGAGCTCCCAAACAAGTGACTTCTTGCTTTGTTTCTATTTCCTTCTGCTCCATGGGAAGGGAATGGAGATCCTTTTTTAGTTTACTCCAACATGTACACATGAATGGTTAAAGAAATGGTGGTAGCAGTGGCCCCAGAGATGAAGCGAAATGTTTAAGGTGCTACTGACATCATGTCCAAAAGGGAATATTGCTTATAAAGAGCTTCCCATTTCCTTGAAACTTACAGAGCCTGTCCTGGATTTATTTATCTGGCTAAGGAAGTGATTAAAATGTGGAATACTTATTTCATTGTGATTTTTATAGTACACTCTTGTTTTGGATCAAAGAACTGTCCATAGTAAATAATTATCAAAAAAAAAAAAAACCCACAAAGCTTAATGTAATGTAAAAAGAAAATCCTTCTCAGTGACATGTTAAACATTTATCTTCATGGAGATACTTTGAAAATGACTTTCTACTATACTTTCTTTGAAAATGGTTATCTAGATAATTTTCAAATTACATTTACTCTCTAATTTTTAAAAAAAAATCAGTACCTACACATGATTTCACTTAATCTCATTTTTCCTTTTCATTCTCCACAGTTCATCATCTCTCATACAAACCTCAGAGCTTCTCATGAGAATATGGTGACACTGTTTCTGAGGCCTGCCAGTGGATGAGGAAAGATTGTGAAAGGCAAGTTTCACATCAATTTACACAGTAATGAGGCAAGTAGAAAATTCAGGTGTTTTCCCACCTTTGTTGGGCCTCTTGAAGACTCTACAATAGGTTTTCAGTTGATTTTTACATGATCAGGTTTTTACTTAATCTCAAAAGCATGCATTAAAAACTTAGCATTTGCCTGATGTATGCACTCGTTTATCATTTGATGTATAATGTAAATTTCATCTTAATTCAGTACAATTAGCCTTAATGAGGCTTTTGTGATCTCTCCTAATAGACAACATAGATAAAGCTTGTAATTACCATGACCTACTTTTGTCATCAAATAGCCAGATAAAACACCACAAGATGACATCCACTTTCTAGTCTCCCTTGCATTTTTATAATTTTTTAAGATTTTTTTTAGCTTATTGGATTCAATCAGTATTTACAGTGCATTTATCAATCAGTAGGTGAAGATATCTCTTCATGGTTAAATACAGGTGGTCTGGAGCCAGGGTGCCTGGTTTCAGATCCCAGCTCAAATAATCACTAGCTATGAGACTTTGATAAGTTCTCTGTACTTCATTTTCTCATTTGAAAATTAGGGATAATAATAGCGGGACTGTAAGGATTGAATTAATTAATACATCTAATGGCTTAGAAGAATGTTTAGTAGCAAGTATTCAAAGAATGTTAATTATAACTGTCAAGTGAAAAGCATGCAATGATATTGTTGTATAAAATTATATATATATAAATGAGTAAGTATTGCAGAAAATTCATGATGTGCTAGGGAGTCTGGAGGAACTTAAAACACAAGTATGATGGATGTCTTTTTCTGCTTGGAATTTAAATAGGCACTCTAAGATGGATTGTAACATTGTTAAGAATTAAAAGAAGGGAAGAGAAAATCCAGTTGAAAGGAATTTTAGAAAGAAAGATAGATGATAGGTAGATAATAGATGATAGATAATAGAATATTTTACGTGGGGTCTGAAGAATAAACAGAAGCTCAACAAGCAGAAGTTAGAACACCTTCTAGGCACTGGAAGGAACAACTATTTATATGAATGGCTGGGCTGGGCCAGTTCAGGGCACATTGAAGGACATATTCTAGGTTGATTAAAGAGTAGTGTGTGTAAGAAGGTACAGCAAGATAAACCTGGAAAGATATTCTGGGGCAAAGACACCAAGAATTCAGACTATTCAAACTAATATTTTGTACTTAATTTGGCACATTTTAAGCCTTGCGTTTAGAAGGACATGGGCTGGAATTCTAACTTTACCACTTGATTGATCCAGTGGTCCTTAGAAGGTCACTTAAACTGTCTGAGTCATTTATAAAATGAAAATTATAAGATTTGTCTCAAAAAATTATTTAAATAAAATATGTGTATGTATGTATACACACACACTCACACACAGTATTTATTGTGCCTTTTACTTGCCAGACATTGTTTTAGATACTATAAGCACAGAGATAAATATCAAAGATAAAAATCTTGCCCACTTGGCATTTATAATGGCAACAGAGGGGTAAGGAATACACAATATACAAACACATAAAAATAATATATAGCAAATTAGATGGCCGTACCACTTTGGAAAAAAAAATAAGCAGGATACAAATATAGGATAGGTGTGGTGGTGAGAGCTTATGGAAATATTCTTATGTTCATTTTTATGGTATCAGGGAAATGGGAAGCAGAGATATCAGCTGTGCCTGAGGATGGGGATGGAGAAGTTGGAGGTTGAATGTAGATGAGAAGGCATGAAATGATGGTCTAGGAGAATAGGAGAGGAAAATAAATGGCTAGGGGAATATAGTATGCCTCCCTAGAAGCATCAAAGGGCCATTTGAGGTTGTGGTCTTACAGTTAAGTGAGACAAGATAGGATGCTTTTACCTTTACCTCCAGCCATGTTCTTCTGTCTACATGGAAGCATGAAGATAGAAGGTTTCGGCCAGTGTGGAATTTTTCTAAGATGGGATTTACAGGTAAAGGAAACAAGGGGAAGAAAGTTGAAGTGTATTCAAAGGACCAATTATGGCATTCCTAGGTAAGGAAGCAAGTGAAAGCATGGAGGTAAGGATGAACAGCAAAAAAGTGCTAGGAACAATGAATTGTAGATTACAGTAGAACCAAAGATTGTTGGAATTGAACACTAGAGTGTATGATTTGGAAAAAAAATAGAAGAGTGATTAAGATTATTGGTGATGACAACATCTCGGGAATGTGTATCTGAGGAAAGTTAGAGGACAAGATGACTAAACGAAAAAATAAAGTTCTACTAGGATTGGCTATTGGAAATATGTGGATATTGAAATCACTAAGAATTACTACAAGAGTATTAGAAAAGATAACAGTGAGCCAGGTATTACATCTTTAAGGTACGAGGGAAGTAAATGGGGAGTTGGAATTGACTGCAATAAAGAAAGATGGGTAGTGTTGTCTGATGTCATGGCATTCAAAGCTTATTTTTTTTAAGGGGAGGTAGAGAGAATAATCTGAAAGCAGCAAAGAGAAATAAAGAGGAAATTTTTCCCATTTCCATGATAAATTATTGGGGGTTGCCATACTCAACAAAGTAAGATAAGAATGTTTAATAACGGGGCGCCTGGGTGGCTCAGTCATTAAGCGTCTGCCTTCGGCTCAGGTCATGGTCCCAGGGTCCTGGGATCGAGTCCCGCATTGGGCTTCCTGCTCAGCGGGAAGCCTGCTTCTCCCTCTCCCACTCCCCCTTCTTGTGTTCCCTCTCTCACTGTCTCTCTCTCTGTCAAATAAATGAATAAAATCTTAAAAAAAGAATGTTTAATAACTATAATGATGGTAGTGGTAGTAAAACCAAAAGATTGATGGCTGCAGGGAAAAATGTGTCCTTAGGAGAGTATCAGCTTTCAGTTAGATCATAAAGTTTGAGGGGATATTGATAGAAGAGGTTCAGAATTTAGGGATTTTGCTCCTGACTTTAAGTTTCAGAGGTAGAAGGGTTTCAGGAGTGTAGGGAATAGAATTGGTTAAAAAGATGCACAAATTCTTGTGGGGATCAGAATGCAAGGATAATGGGTGATCAAGAATCCTGCTAGTCTCCAGGTACCTAGTATGTGTAATGGGGATAGGAGTGGAGATCTGTGTGTTGCAGATGCAATTAAAGATAGAAGCACCTGGAATTGTATGGCCAAAACATGTCTGTTATCTGTCCCAGCACTTTCACTTCTCCTCAGACTTTGAAAAGACAAGGGCTGATTTGAATTTTCTTAAATCTCTAATTCCCCTTACCTTAAAACTTTGCATCATCTTCATACTTTCTCTCCTTTCCACTTCTGATACATTGTAAGAACCATATTTTCCATTTGTATACATTTTACCTCTACAAATACATTTTTACACATATTTTCAATATATCCTTACACAAGCTTCTTAGGAAAAAGTGACCCTTAATAAGATCATCTATCATGATCTTAATCTCCTTCCCTACCCTCTTCCTTGGAACTTCACTTTATCAATTGTTTCTTTTTCCTCTTGAGTAAAAACTATTCATTTCTATTATGGGTGAAAATCTTTAAGGAGAAAGATGTTCAGATAACCAATGCATCAATAGTGTAGCAGATGGGGTTTTAATACTGGCTTTAGTACTCTAGGACATTGAATAAGATATTTAATGCATATGATCCTTAATTTCCTCTACCACTATTGTAGAATTAAACATGTTAACATTTGTGACATAGAACAAGTGTTTGGTACAAAGTAAGATCTCAGTGAATGACAATTAAAATTATTTTTTGTCATTGTACTGTCTATAGCATTTGGATGCTACATACTGCATTTTTGTACTTTGTTCCAAGCCTTTGACCCAACCAGAGACATGCTCCAAGCTTCTGTCTTAGGCTTTTTTCCCTTTGTACTTTCTCTCTCTTAGCTTTACACATATTCATACAGATACAAGAAGCATCACCAATCCAATGATTCTCAAATTTCTCTTCCAAGTTTCAAACACGTTCTGTTTATCTACATTTGGTTCCCAAAGTGTCTGTATGTCAGATTTACTAAGGGAATCTTCTAAGTATCCTAGACATTCTCCTAAATCAGAATCTTAAGAACAGTTTCTGTTCTATCATTATAATGGTGCTAAGAAAGATTTTGAAACTAAAGATCTACGTTTTGAACAAATTAGTCTGTCAGAAATTACAGTTTTGTTTTTGGCTTTAGTGCTTTTCCCCACTGCATTTAGAATGGTGCCAGACACATAGTAAGTGATCAATAAATATTTATTGATTGAATAAATGAATTAATGAATATAATAGAGAAGACAGTGAAAGGATTAGAAGAACAATTATGAAGAATGAAGTCGTTAACAGGAAGTAAATGAAATGACACTTGAGGATGTATGATGACTCCAGAAGATGATTTATTGACATGACAAAATTGAAGTCCATTAAAAGAGCTAAGTGATATTCTTCAGCAAAGTTCGGCATTTCAGAATGAGAGAATTAATAAAATACAGAAAAGAAAGCACAGCAGTGGAAATAAGAAATGAGAGACAGCAAAACAAGGTGGTAAAAGTATAAGGTTGTTTCTGAGTATTGACTTGCCATGGATGAATTGAATCCATGAAACTCAAACCACTTTTCCTTTGAGAAATAAAGTATTCAAATTTCAGGATCATTTTGGATATTTTCCAGAAACATTCTTTTCAGAATAATGTTTAAAGTATTTATGCCTCGTATAAATTAAGACACTTTTTTCCCTTTTACATTTACAGAAATGTAAAAAAAAAAAAATATATATATATATATATATATAAAGAACACCCAGATTTTGGTATGTCATATTTTTCTATGATGTTGCTATCATTTTTTTTGGAACCAGGTTGTGAATACATCCGTATGTTACCTCTGATTTATCCGCATTTAACTGAACAAATGTTGCTTTAAAAGTGTTGATTTGAAAAAGTTTGATTCAGAACACCTGCTTAATTAAAACATAAAAAACAAAACAAAATAACAAACATAAAAAAAAACCCCACATACCTCTCTTCCTCATCTAGAAGATGCAGTGGAAAAACTGCACTCTAATTTTTTCTATATTTATATATATTTTTTTTTTTTTTTTTACATTTCTAAGAGCATTGTATTAGTGGTGCACACCTATAATCCCTGGCAGAACTTCCCTGCATTTTCTTATGCATAGATAGGTACAGCTCTTCCACAAATTTATTATGACATTTTAAGTAGTTAGAAATAAACAATGTGTTTAATTATTATTAATCTATACTATATACCAGTTCTTCCCTTAATCTTCTATATTCAGAACAATGACAACCTGAGATTTACGCTCTATCTAGAAAGTTCAATAGACAGAGCAAGTTTAAAATATAAAGCTACAGAGAGTACAGGCTTGAAAGTTTATTACAAAAGGAGAGAAAAAGAATTATCAGGGTATCTAAGCCAATATAGATGTACAATTTATGGGTTCCATGTAAAATAAGCAAAGCAAAAAACAATTGGAAGAAGAAACACTCAATTATAATTTTACCAAAGCTACTAAACAAACAAAATTTTAAAAAAGTATGAAAGTGAAAGCACAGTTAATTCACTTGGCGACTCTCCTGGTATGCTTCAAGTGTGAAACATTTGAAACCTCTTAAACATTGTTTTCTATTTTCGCCAACATATACTTGCATTTAGAACAATGCTTGAGCATAAAATATCCCCATATTTTTAAAATTATTGAATGGAAAAATATACAAAACACAATTTTAGTCATCCTACTAACATATTCTTGGGATATATTCCTCCCATAGAGTTAGGAGACAAACTATTTAAAACAAAGCCTCTAAGAATATTGAGGTCTAGTTTTACCCATATACCAGAAAAAATTGGTTGTAATATTAATTCGGCAAACACTATGGGTGAAAGGTTTATGACAATCTGTAAGAGCTGCATATAGTTTAAGACAGAGACTATGTAAAGAGGAACAGGAGAAAGGTTGAGGGTGATGGGTTCAGCTGGACGTGTGGAGGTTAAGTGGCATATGGGACTTGCATGGGGGCAGTTTGGAAGGCACAAGATAAATGCTTGCATACAGACAAGGGTCTGGCTGGAGATAGAGAGAGGAACACTGAGAAGGAATGACAGAAAAATAAGAGAAAAACAAGAAGCCGGAATATGAAACCATAAGAGGCTTTCAGAGAGAAGGAAATTCTCAGAAGAAGGGACAGTCATTATTTAAAAAAATGCCATAGCGAAGTCTAATAAGAATAGGACAGAAGATGTGATAGTGTCTCAATCCATTAATAATATCTAAAAATAACTACTCATGGGCATATTGTTCTGCCAGGGATTATTAGAGGCTCACAAAGGATAAACAAAATAGTTGCTGACCCAAGAGAGTTGACAATTGAAAAGACAAAAGAAAAATATGAAATTTTAATGACTGCAATATAATGTTAAATTTTAAGATACAGAGTCTAAATGCTAACATATCTTCTCAGGATCATTTTGCTAATGAAAGTCTTCAAAACAACATGTTTCTTTGAAATTAAGTGACTAAAACTGCGGCGAGAAACCAAATCTGGTTATTTGGGAAATGAATTCCTATGTTCATACTATTTTTATCCTTTATCTCTAACAACAAATAAGATTTGTGGAAGTCAATTATTCTGTTACTTAAACATATCTTTGCTTGACAAAATCCACTTTCCTAACATATTAGACATTAATTTTATTTTAAGGAGTGGGACTAATTTATGAATATGTGGAATAAAGAAATTATGATTAAATATATTTATGCATATAGTATAAATATTGAAATCTATCAGATAGTTTTAGATCTTCCCAGTCTGATGATACAATATCATACCATGTTACCATTGGTAATACAAAATTTCTGCTCTTGTTTTCTGTTTGTGTACTCTTCCTTTCAAGGTCACCCCAGGCATTTTGGGGAATATAAGGCTCTTGAACTATACAGATATAAATCAGATTTTGGAGTCCACCTTGTTATATTTTTGACCTGGCTCTCCAGGACAATATTCATTGTCTCATCAAATGTTGAAGGAGCCTCATGATTATCACTACTAAAGAAAGCCACTGGTAATTCTAACTCTTGGTGCTCTCAAGCTGCCAATCTTTACTGTATTGGGAAGTTCTAGATGCATGGAAATGTGGAAAGAATTGCCTTACCCTTGCTTATGTCAGCTGGATAGGAAGGATTCTTCTGCTGACTTTATGTAAAGATTCTAAAAAACAAACAGAAAACAAAAACCCCAGCTTTTACCAACTGCTGGTCTTCACTATCTAATTATAAATCCCAGGCACCATTCTACTTCAATTTTATTAAGGTTCCTCTTTCCTCCAAGCTCTTTTCTTCTCTCTGCTGTTACAATATAAAATTTCCTATGTAAATCAATTAGTTAATTGAATTATTACAATAAAATTGAATTATTTCTACATGCCAGGAATCATTCTAAGAGCTTCATATTACCTCCTTCATTCTTAATTATAAATTAGGTTAGGTATTATTATCTTCACTTTGCCAGTGAGGATACCAAAACAGAAAAAGATTAATTAACCATAAAGCCTGGGTCCAAATGCAAGTTTTCAGATTCCACAACCCTTGCTCTTCACCATTCTCAATAGCGTCTCTCATTAAGAAAAATAATCTCTACGAATGAATCAGCTTGAAAGCAGCTCCTTACATGAGCTATATCTCAACCACAATAAATGGTTTTATACATTAGTAGTATGTGTAATTATATTTTCATCAAATGATAACCTCTTCTCAGTTAGGTAGAATATAGTGAATATAACATGACTTTAGGCTATTTACTCTAATACCCTGAGCCCCCATTTCTTTGTCTGTAAAAAAAGGATAATGATGATCTTTAAAATAGGAATATTCTTCTCTGAGTAAGTTAGATAAATAAAGCAACCAGCATGATGTACACAGCACTTGTCAGGGTGCCAGTTACTATTAATTTCTTTCTTCTTCTCTATCTAGAAAAAAAAAAGTAAATCATCAGATACTATGCTTCACCAGGTAGATTCTTTTTGTAATATGGAGCTCATGATGATGAAGAAAGTCCTGCTAAGATTCTAAATGTTGTATATTATAAACCAATTTTCTACTATTAGCTACCAGTAAAAATTAAAACTTTAATCCATGCTATGCTAGTTGGAATACCAATTATATATTCTTCTAGAGTGAGTATGCACAAGTGGTCTGTAGAACACAAAAAGAATCTACAATGAAATGTAACATTTCTCTTTGGTAAAATACTACAGTGCTACTGCTTCCAAGGACTCTATTTTTTATGTAAACTTTTCTGTAGCTATATTAAAATATATTCTACTTACCTAATAGTATTAGTAAAATGATTATATTCGAAGTTCAGAAGTACAAATTTTACATAGATGATGTAATGCTTAATTCTTAAAATTCTAAGACTAAAAGGAAATATGTCCCCAAACAGCTCTGGATCAGCTGCAATACAAGTTATTTTTTGTCAAGGGAAAATTTCAATGTCCTACACTGTCCTTATTCTGCTTACAAAATGTAAGTATTCTATTAAAAATACTTGACTCATATCAAGCACAGAATAGCTATTTTTGGCTCAACTATGCAGGTAATTCAATTCTCCAGGTTTTGTTCCTTTACAATGTACACAGACAGCAAGAATCCTTTTCTTTTTCAGTAATGCATTCTCTAAACGAAGAGAGGTATCTTCACGGAGTTGATTTGGTCATCATTACCTTTTTTTTTGATAAAGTCTACTAAAATTGATTTAATGAAAATCAAAGTTTCTTTATAAGATGGAAGAACAACTTGAAAATAGTTTACTAAGACTTTATTGTGAATTTTAGAAGTTATTATATAAGATATAGGCAACTAGGATTGCCAGGTTTAACAGATAAAGGATTCCTTTATAGAAGTATATCAAATGCAGTATATGGTACCTATAAATATTAAAACAAAACAAAACAGAAAAAATACCTTTATCTGAAATTCAAATTTAACTCTATTTTAATATAATAACTCTAAATTCCAACTTATTTTTAGTTCTATTCCAAATATTTTTTAATAAATCAATTTATAAACAAAATATACTTTTAAAGGATTTTTTTGTTATTCAAAATTAGTAATCCCTCCCTATTTCTCTTTTGTCTTTTATTGAATGCCCCTATTCCCCTTTATAATCCAGAATACTTTGCTGATTTTGGAATATGTTCTTAATCTCCTAACAGTGAACTCATTTTAGCCTCATTTTATGCCCCAAGGTGTGAGATTGCTACTTTAAGAAAAAGTGTCAGAGTTGGCGTGTAGGCAGTTGTTATCCACCCTCATACACACACATTAAAACAGGGGCTCTGGGGTAGGGCTACACCCCCTTACATGTGCTATTCGTTTCACCATCCTCCCTTCCTCTCCAACACAGATTCACAAACAACAACCCCTTGTCTCTTTCCTCTCCTTTCCTCTCTCCCTCTCTGCTAAAACAGTGCGAGTGAGGTAGTTTTAGGAGAGTGAATAGAGACAAGTTTGTAGGAAGTTCGGGTTTTCCTGCATCCTTGAATGCTACAGTAGGGACCCCAGTGAATGAATGAGGCAAGGCTCTGTGTAGGAGGATATGTGGGATGCTTGCCACAAGATAGTGACGTTGAACAGCAACAGTGGTGACCCTAGGTTCCAGCTACAGAAAGTGCCCTGACTGTATATGGAAAAGTGTCAGCTGGGGAAGTGTTTATTGCATTTACAAGTGAGCTCAGGGATGGAATCAGCAACCTTTGCCTATAACGCCCGCAATAAAAGTAGAATTTGAGAGAAGAAATATCTATAAGAGGAAGGAAGACAGTAAAGATATGGCAAATGTAGAAATCCCAATTGTATTTTTGTCACTGATATAAATGTAAAATAAACATCAGGAAAACTTCTCCGAAATCAACTTTTTTAGATCTTTGCCTACTATATAACTCTAAGACTAAGTAAGGACATTTTTCTCATCTCTCTTTAGAAAAAAAAAAACAAAACAAAACAGAAAGTAGGGATTCATTTCAATATCCTTTCCTTAATAAAATTCACCTAATCCAAACTCAGTGTGATACGTTATACACCTTAATAAGTCCTTTTCAAATTTCTGTCAGAATTTACCCCAAACATAAAAGCATTATTTCCTTATTAAAAACCTGTTAATTTGCAATTGTCCTGGTTTAATTGAAATATTGCCTAAATTGGGAATGTTTGATTTACAAACTACTTTACAAACAGAAAAACTACTTTTCTGTTGAGGTTACAATTATGCACATGTGTGTATATATGTTTGTGTGTCTATTTTTATAAGTATAATTATATGAATGTGCACATATAGTATTTACATAATTTTTATTTTAAATATTTAGAATTGGACACATGATAAAAAGATGTTTTCAACTTTTTACATAAAAGTTTATGTAAACTTTTATTATAAAGGTGCACAGAAAAGCTTAGAGCAAAGTGTTGTCATGATATACCCAATTTTTAGTGATATTGTTTACTTTAAAGGACCCCAAACTTACTGGCAATCATGCAGTTAGTGAGTGATTTTTTAAAAATATGTATGATCTGGATTTCATGTTCATTCAAAGAAAGACATTTTGTTAAAAACAAGATTTTCACCATAGTTTGATAAAAGGAACTTGAAGGGGACATTTTTTTTTAAACGAAGTACCCCAATTCATGGTCTTCTTTGGTTAATTAACAGGTCAGAAAGTTAATCATCCAAAATTTATTATTCCTTTAAATCCTTGAGGTGGAGAGACTTCTTTGCTAGAAGAAGGGCTTATGGGAAATATTTAATCATTGCAGGTCCAGGCTGGAAGCTTGCTACAATCTAGCAAGGCAAGAGCCCATTTACTTTTGAGGCAACCTAACTGGAACCCGGTGGGCTTGAGTTCCAGTTCTGCCACTTGCCAGCTTATTGGTCATGGGCAAATTACTTAACCCTTCTAAACTTCAATTTATTCATCAATAAAACTGTGATGGCATTTCACTTTTTCTCATAGAGGTTTTCTTTTTTAGGTTTAAATGATTTTACATTTGTAAAATACTTAAGCAGTGCTGGGCACATAAGTGTTATGAAAACATTTGTAAACTTTATTGTTTTACCAAAACAAAGGAAGCAGTAAGTCATAGCTTCTTGCAAACACATCAGATATTGAATGCAATAAAATCAGAACTAGCAAAAAATTAAAATCAGTTAGTCATGAAGTATATATTCATATGTTTGCAGATTTAGGTTATGTTTTGATTTGTGCTAGGCCCTTCTCACATGCATTATCTAATTCAATCCTTTCAACAACTCTGTGAGGATATGCTATCATTAATTTACAAATGGAAAAAATACCTGAAGCTTAGAGAGCTAAAAGGAATTTATCTGGGTAATAACAGCTGTAAAATGGTAGACCTAAATTCAAACCCAAGCCCACCGACTTTGGACCTGTACTCTTTCCATTATGCAAGGACTACTGTCACGTTATGGGAAGCGTTTAGATTTGCTTTTCCAAAGACTCAGGAAAAGTTATTGCATTTAAATCATTGCAGCTATGAAGAGCACAACTTGAGTTTCATTTCTTTTTTAATCTAAGTAGTAATAACTCTCATTTGAAGAGCTTACTGTTCTACAAGATACTTTACATATATTGTCAAACTCCACAACTGGAAGTAGATATAATTTACATTCACAGATGAAAATATTTGGATAAGAGAAATTAAGTAATTTACTCAAGTATATTCTGATAAATTATCTTGCTAGATGGGAATCAAACTCAGGTGTGTTGAGCTCATTTCACTAAATTTTATTACTTTTGATTTAATACCTCTAGGAAAATAAGCCCTTTTTTTAAATCATAAATCCTAGTTGACATCTTCTCTATGACATTACAAATCATTCCTACATTTTCTCCCATAAAAGTTTGAAAAACATCAATGTTTAAATTGAAATTCTATAGTTTATTCAAAATTTAAAAATATGGGATATCAGAAAACCATTGACAAGAGTAATTTACAAACCAGTAATTCTCCTCTGAATTTGATTTTTAAAATAGAGAGAGGTAAAAAAAAAATAAGATAGAATAATAAAACAAGGAGTAATAAGGAACAATAAGAAATTTCTAAAAAGCAAATATTCTTAGAGTAAGTTGAAAAGTTTAAGAGTTCAGAGAGAAGATGAAAATTCCAGAACATCTAGGGAATTGTCCCTCTTTAATTACTACTTGGCCCAAACATTAACTCTGGGTTGAAGCCCAATTTCTGGGCACTGATCACAAAAAGCCATGAATTATGAAGTCAGACTGACTTGAGTTTCAATGACAAGACCTTCCAATACTTAATGATATAAGCAATCTGTTGATCCACACTGAAACTCTATGGGATTGGAAAGGGCTTCCTGAAGGAAGAAAGTTTTGTTCTAATTCAGGAAGAATAGATACAGCTTTTTGTTTTTATTATGTCATGTTAATCACCATACATTACATCATTAGTTTCTGATGTAGTGTTCCATGACTCATTGTTCGCGTATAACACCCAGTGCTCCATTCAGTATGTGCCCTCCTTAATACCCAACAGCAGACTAACCCATCCCCCAACCTCCTCCCCTCTAGAACCCTCACTTTGTTTCTCAGAGTCCATAGTCTCTCATGGTTCATCTCCCCCTCCGATTCCCCCCCTTCATTTGTCCATTCCTACTATTTTCTTCTTTTTTTAACATGTAATGTATTATTTGTTTCAGAGGTACAGGTCTGTGATTCAACAGTCTTACACAATTCACAGTGCTCATCATAGCACATACCCTCCCCAATGTCTATCACCCAGCCATCCCATCCCTCCTAACCCCCACCACTCCAGCAACCCTCAGTTTGTTACCTGAGATTAAGAATTCCTCATATCAGTGAGGTCATATGATACATGTCTTTCTCTGATTGACTTACTTCACTCAGCATAATACCCTCCAGTTCCATCCATGTTTTTGCAAATGGCAAGATTTCATTCCTTTTGATGGCTACATAATATTCCCATATATATATATATATATATATATATACACACATATATATATATAATGGAATATTAATGTCTTTCAATGGACATCTGGATACAGCCTAGATACAGCTTTTTGAAAGCAAAAGATTCCTGAATGGCATAGCAGCTACATCAGAATTTCTTCAGACAATGTTTAAAATCAGATTCCCAGACAATAGCTTGACATTCTGTATGCTTAACAAGCATCTTAAGGGACTTTGCTGAACAGCCATTTAGCTGCAAGAAGTTAGTCAAATTGGGTGTCCCAGGTAGAAAAAGAAAGTACAAATATGTAAAAGAATCCCTTGGAAACAGAATGTTACAATTAAAACAACTTTATGTCTGAAAGAAGAAGATCTAATAGATTGCTCAATAGATTAACTAAGTGAGTAATTTGCATGTCATTTTTGCAAACATTTAGAAACTACTGAAAAGTTTTAAATGGGTGGGGATGGCAAGAATAGTTTTGGGTTTGAAAAACCAACTGATAGAGAGGCATGAAGAAGGTGGACTTGAACAAGGCGGGGGGGTATTATGAAAGAAAGATGAGGAGGAGGCTCTTGCCATAATCTAATTGAAAGTAAGTTTTAAGCTGTGTGGGATGGATACGAATGGTATTAAGGAAAAGGAGAAATGGCAAATTTAGGAGATTAGCAGTTTGACAGAACTTGTGACTCTGCACAAAAGAAAAGAGAAGGATTAGTAAAAATGACCCAGTTTTTCAGCCCCATAGATTGCAAGAATGTTGGTGATACTAATAAAAGGGAGGGTGTGGCACTTTTTTCTTTAGCTTTAAATATAGATGTGTTCACCAAAAAGGGAGAAAGAAAAAAAAAAAAAGAAGATAGTAGGAAGGGAAAAATGAAGGGGAAGGAAATCGGAGGGGGAGAGGAACCATGAGAGACTATGGACTCTGAGAAACAAATTGAGAGTTCTAGAGGGGAGGGTGGTAGGGGGATGGGTTAGACTGGTGATGGGTATTAAAGAGGGCACGTTCTGCCTGGAACATTGGGTGTTATACACCAACAATGAATCATGGAACACTACATCAAAAACTAATGAGGTAATGTATGGTGATTAACATAACATAATATAATAAATTTAAAAAAAAGAAGAAAAAAGATAAATGGAGAGGGATGATATAATATTTAGCTATATTTGATTGCTTAGCAAGGCTTAAGCTTATCACATCAGAGGTTTGCTCTTTTTCTGACATCTAATTAGAATTTTGAAAGCATCTTATTAAAAAATTATGTACAAAAGGGAAAGTTAATGCATCTGTCAACTTTTATATTTTTATTTACTTGGGTCTTTAATCTTCCAGTTTAATGCTGATTGATTGTGACATTACTAAGTGGATGAATATGTTTGTAGATATCATGCAATTGTCAAATGCATGTATTTAAATCATTTAAATTATTAAACAGGTAAAATTATTTAAGATATCTTTATGTATGCACATGTAAAAACCATAATAATTGAATAACAAGGATTCATATCTATTTTCTTAAAAGGTCTGAAAATTTAAGTTGTACAGCAGTATTCATTTTTCATAGCTGTAATATTTCCCTGTATTTTACATAGTAGGAAAAATGTGAATTTTATACCACCCAGGGAACATCTCTTTCTAGTTATTCATCAAGGATAGTGGTATAGGTCATAATTTATTCTCTAGCTTTTAAAGTTTGCCCTCTGAAGGTTGCTCACTTCCATATTTAAAGATTTTTTTAAAGGGTACAGAAAGATTTTGTGACAAACTAAGTATATTAATGATAACTTTGGACCTATATAGGGCACATGTTTTAAAGATACTCTTAGAAGGTGCATGGAAGCACTTTATATCTTTTAAAGTACCTATATATATGCCATTATTTTATTAATGACAAAAGTAATAGACCTCCCATTTTGTTCAAATGGGGGGGTCATTTCTAAAACTTTCTTTAATATTCACCAAGTAAATACTGTAATACATAATATTTTAGATAAGATTGCTAAAAATCTTCAGGAATATTCAAAGTTTTAACAAGGAGAATAAATGTTTTCTGGCATCTCTCACATAGTCATATTTCATACTTAGGTTAATAAAGATTGAATTTGATTCTTCATTTTCTTCCAAGTGATTAGCTTTCAGATTGAAGACAGCTAAGCAGAATGTAAATTTTATGCCAGTCCTATGAGAAACAGAAAGACTATGTGGCTAGCTCTAAATTATTCACTTAATAACAGAACCAAGGCTAAGACCTGGGCATTTTGATTTTTACTTTTATTATCCTCACTCTACCGTATTTCATTTTCATTGGGAATTCATGCACAGCTAAATGCATTGGTTATTCAGGAGTCTTTAATTTTTAATATTCTTGAAAGAAAAATTAATTTAGATACTCAAGTGGGCAATGTTTCTTTAAAGTTGTAATCCTTAATTATTATTTTAGCTTAGGGTCATTGAGGAGAATAAGTTAAAGTGAAAATATTAACGTTTTATAAGAAAACCTGATCACTTTTACCTTATCACATTTCATATAGGAGACATTTCAAATCAGTGAGGGATGAAGATAAATTTTACTTGACCAATAGAGAAAAAAAAAAGATTGCAAACTGGATCTGAATGCACACATCATGTCGTTTTCATCTTCTGACAGAGCAGTAGTTCAGAAGATAACAGAGAGGAGGAATTTATGGCAGGTGCATTACTACTTAGGAACTAATCTCATCCACATGGCTGTTAGCGTAAAATATGGATTTTAATAACCCTGGCTCTGTGAATTGTGTGATCCTGTCTGGTGGGAAAGTGATTAGCCACAGCCAGCAAGATTAATTGAGATATACAGCAGATGATTACATCTAGTGAATTTCAGGCTACTCTGATTATACTAGAGTTTGCATAGTTAATATTGTATGTATAAACTATATAGTTTAAAAACTTCATAAACTATGAAGTTTAAAAAATAATAAATCAGCATTTTATTGTGACAAGAAGGAGAACTTTTCTTTCCTTAGGTCGTTGAACAGGTTACTTAAAAATAATGTAAAAATCTTCCAGAGAGAGAAGAATTTTAAGTGTAGATAGAAAGATGGATAGATGATAGAGAAGGATAGATAAATAGATGATAGATAGATAGGTAGGTAGATAGATGATAGGTAGATAAGGAGGTGGATCTCATAAAATTTTTTGAAACTCACTCCATCATTGTGTATATGATTTAAAATAGAATTTTACTCAGGAAAGAAAAATAGTCTCTAACATCAACACATAAAAAGTTAGGAAATAAGAATTTTAAATCAAGAGGTTTAATTGAAGACAGGATTTTTTGTTGTTATTTTGCCAAAATGGATGGAGATAGTGATTTACTATTTTAAATAATGGATAAGTTTTCATGGTATTTCCAAACATTGACATAGATGCCAAATAAAAGAGCAAGAATGTTAACATCTATTAGTTTTTAATTCTTATTAGATGATAATAATTATATATTTATTTTAAATAAAGTAAAATAAATACACAAGTGAAGATCATTACCTGTGTAATATAGTAAGGAAAACATTTTTATAAAAGTGATTTCTTAGACACAAAGACATTTTCCAACAACATGCTTTTCATAAAGTTCTACATAACATACATGTGTGATTTCTATTGTTATATTATTTTACTTATTCCTTATACACAGTCCTGGATGATCACATGTGCTTTTATGCTTTTTATGCCTTTAAATTTCAACCAAATCTAAATCTCCAGACCTAATGCTTCAACTCCATTATCAACATTTCCCAATGTGTAGGATAAATTTCCACCTACATACATTTGTGAAACCCAACCCATGGCATTCTCTCCAAATATGTTCCTCTTTCTATGTACATTCCCTTTTTTAATCTGTGGCAGCTCTAACAAATCAGTAATTAAATAAACAAACAAACAAAAACTTTGTATTATCTTTAACTCTATTTTAATCCCTATATCTAATAGCATTCAATTATTAAATAGTTAATGAATGATTTGTCCCTCAAAAGTCATCTCTTTAGAAAAGGTTTGATGACATCTCTCTCCACATTTGCTAAGGTGGATTCAGCTGAGCTTTCAAAGTACTTTGCTAGTTTGACAGTTCTATTAATCAGATTGAAAACCTGACATTTCAAACTCATCACATTCTTTTCTTCTTTCTGCATTTTGTTTTCCAGCCAAACTTTCCATGCCCTAAATAGGCCCTCAGCTTTCCAACCTCTAAATATATTAATTTATAGCTCCATGAATAATTGCATTCCTTTTTTGTCTAGATGTCTACTTATCAAGGAAAATAAGATACTCTAGAATAAACAAACTCTCCTAATATCAAGAAATAAGGCCACATGATTGCTTATGTAAATTAAGATTCTTACAACCTACCAAGAATAGAGTGAAAATATTCAAGACCATAGGAATTTAAGTACACACATTAAGCAACTACTTCTCTAGTATCCACTTTTTGTATCATTAAATTTATCAGAAGCATGGAAGTGCTTCCAAAAGAAGAAAGAATGAAAATTTAAGGAATCTTCATTTGGTAATGGCAAAAGCTAAGACTGGCTCTGATTAGAATTCAAAAAAAATTCAGCAACTCTTCTTAGACCTCAGCTGGATTCACTGACCCCATTCTAGGATGCCAGAACTGGAGGGAATCCCTACAATTCTGAAGGACACATAAAGGGAGTACTATTTTATGTAAGTGATAATGAAGCATACAATCCTAAGAAAGAGAACAGAATAAGCGTATGAATGTATTCAAGAGATATTTGTACACATTGCTAAATGACAGCTCTAGAGAGGAAAGTTAATGGAATTTGGGGTGTTGGTGGATATAGATCACTTTGTGTGATTAATTCTTTGCCTCTTCACCAAATAAACCACAGGTACTGCCAAAGGCATAATCATCACCTACATTGAGCTAGATCTTATTATAAAATGAACTATGTTATTTGGAAATGATTACTGAAATAATTAGAAGCTCCATAAGATAAAAATTTCTGGACAATATATACACATTTTAAAGAAAATAAATACATTATCTTCCGAGAAAGACTCAGTCACTAATGACAAAGAGAAAAGTCTGCTATTGGGGATAACTTTTGCATTTTTAATTATTTTACTCTTCTTTTTTGCATCTTTGAAACTAGATATATTTTATCTTCAGAAATAGCATGAATTACAGAGAATGGCATATCCTTATAAGAAGGATATGCACATAGATAAAATATAGTGGTAGTATTTAATATTTTAAATATAGAGGGTATGTGTAAACATTTCTTTACTAATTAGAATTTAGAATACAATATGGTTTTTCTTCTTTTGTATTATAACATATTTAGTATATTGAGATCTTTTTTGATTTTGACATGTATTTTATTGATATAAAACCAGTCAGTAAATTAAAATTAAAAAATCAAATAAAGATTAGAAACTATAAAAATCATTAACAGATTATAGGGTTTAAAAATATGAATTATGGGTCTGTTGCTGTTTCTTTATTTTAAAAGGAAAATGCAGTCACAGGACACTTCATATTTATATACTTCATTGAGTCATTCTTATTTCCAGAGGTTATCATACAAATAGAAATGAACAAGAATATTTCTTCTTTCCTGTGTAGATGGTGCCTAAT
Organism: Callorhinus ursinus; assembly: GCF_003265705.2. Lineage (NCBI taxonomy): Eukaryota > Metazoa > Chordata > Mammalia > Carnivora > Otariidae > Callorhinus > Callorhinus ursinus. Next base: position 33,316,579 of record NW_027397081.1, read on the forward strand.
GTTAGCCTTTAGCAAACAGCTTTCCAAGCCAATGTTTCAACACTAGAATAGGAAAAAGCTGAGTCTTCTGGAGAACTCATGAATTAACCTGAACATTAACAGATCAAACAGCTTGGATATAAGGATACAAGGATAGATTTTGAATACTTAAATATTCTGGAAAATATTGATAAATGGTGCACACATGCTGTTGGTTTGAGTATAATCCAGACAATATTGAAATATTTATTGTTGAAGACAGCAAATGTCAGGAGAATGAATCAATAGGTCTCTAATTTTCAATCAGAAAAAGACAATTTAAGATATTATAATAAAAATCATTATGATAATAATCATTATAACACAATTCCATAATAATTTTATAATGATATTAATAAACATACCATTCAAAAATGTTTAGGATCTTTTCCATTGAAGTAATTTATGAAATTTTATTCATTGTAACATTTGATATGGTATTGCAAATAAGTTAAAAATGGGAAACAGAGGTACAAAGTTGTGCTTTTATTTGGTGAGGCTAGTAATAGAAAATGATACTTCATAATCCTGGATTTTTTATTATTGCTAGTATTTGCTGCCCATCTGAAATATGTACCTGAAAACATATGGTTGGGTAGTTGTAGCAGTATTTATAATAAATTAGCTGCAAAAAATTTCTGCACAATAAAAATGGTTAATTAGACTTAATCCACCTGCATTCTTATAATGTCTTGCCTTTAAAAATTCAAATTTTGTGAATTTTATAAATTGGGGAGTTAAGGAAAGCATGCTCTTTTTTCTATTAATATCTGTATCTCTATCACAAACAAATAAAATTCACAAAAACTGCAGCCAATAAATGGGGAACATGACTTTGTTCATATCACAAATTAATTGGTACCAAGCAACTCTGAAATGCTTTAACAGTAGAATCAGACATAGCTGTATGAGGAAATTAGGAGTGAAGTAGCAAAATATGAACAAAGCAATTTTAAAAGCCAAGTCAAGGAGAAAAAGCCAAAAGCAAAATAATCTATTAATCATGTTGATAGTTACTCTATGTTTAGCAAATTATTTTTATAATATTCGGAAAACAATTCTAGACAAGTGGAATGTTTTAAAAATATTTCCTCCTTAGTTTAAAGTAATACCTACTTAGTAAACTAAGTAGGAAATAAAGTAATTTCCTACTTAGTTTAAAGTAATACCTTATTTGTTTAAAGTAATTACTTTAAATAAATAAATATATATTTATATATTTATATATATTTATATAATATTTATTATATATAATATATTTATTTATTTATATACAAATAAATAAATAAAAATACAAATATTTATTGTAAGAAAGCTAAAAATAAAAATGAAAATTAAATGTTTTCTCTTTCCATTGGAGATTATTGTATTTTAAAGGTATTCAGGATCTATGCATGCATATTTAAAAGCAGAATAGATCACATATTGGAAACAGATTTATAATATGAATTCAGTTTGAAAAGCTTCATTCTTTATAAAATTATTTTACTTTGTTTAATTAAAAATTTCTAGTAGGTGTAGCATTTTGAAAATAGTTGGACATTTGGAACATAACAGAGTTCCAGAATTAATTAATTCTGTCTTCCTTCTCTAAAAGAACTGTTTATTTTCTATCATCTCTTAAAACATAGGTGGTTATATCAATAATCTCTGACTGCAGTATTTAAAAATAACTGTAATATTTTTCCCATATTTTTTCTCAAAGCTTGGTTTTGTGAGATAACTGAGGTTATATCTCTTCCACATTCTTGGCTATTCTTCACTCATTCTTGAGTTTCATTTAAATCATATGTATCTTTGTTTGATTGTTTTTTTTAAAGATTTTATTTATTTATTTGAGAGAGAGAAAAAGAATGAGAGATAGAGAGCACGAGAGGGAAGAGGTTCAGAGGGAGAAGCAGACCCTCTGCTGAGCAAGGAGCCCAATGTGGGACTCGATCCCGGGACTCCAGGGTCATGACCTGAGCCGAAGGCAGTCGCTTAACCAACTGAGCCACCCAGGCGCCCTGTTTGATTGATTTTTATGCATATATTCTGTTTATCTATTTGAGTAAACCAAGACTTTCCTTTTGATTCCTATATGCCCTCGACTGACTCAATGTACAGATATGGCATTTACAAACACTTGTAGAATAAATGAAATAAATGTTTGAATGAACACATGTATTTCAGGATGATAAGCTAAAATAATCCTTAAATAGGTATTTCATGTCTTACTCAGTTTTTTTTCTGATGTCATCAAAATTGATGTTAGTTGCCCCTCCAGTAACCCCTCTTTCTATGCTTTTTTCCCCTTCACCCTCTTGTGGACACTGAAAAATATCATATACTCATTTTTTTTTTAGGGGTAGTCCAAGGGGAGGATTATGAAAACCTTTTTGAATGCAGTATAAGTATTGATACTCCTACTTTCTTTTGCCATCCATTTGCATGATAAACATTTCTCCATCCCCTCATTTTCAATCTGCCTGTGTGTTTAGTCTAAAATGGTCTCTTATAGGCCACATATAGATGGGTCTTGTTTTTTAATCCATTCTAACATGCTGTATCTTTTGATAGGTGCATTTAGTTCATTACATTCAAAGTGATTTTTGATAGATATGTATTTAGTGCCATTTTATCACTTGTTTTGTTATTGTTCCTGGAAATATTCTCTGATCCTTTCTTATCTTTGTCACTTTTGGTCTCTGCACTCAGAGTCCCCTTTAATATCTCCTGCGGGGCTGGTTTGATCCATAAAACTCCTTTAGTATTTATTTGTCTGGAAAACTCTTTACCTCTCCTTCTATTCTGAATGATAAGCTTGTGGATAGAGTATTCTTGGCTGCAGAACTTTCCCATTTAGCACCTTTGAATATATCATGCCACTTTCTTCTGGCTTGTCAAGTTTCTGTGGAGAGATCTATTGCTAATCTTATTGGTTTTCCCTTGTAATTTAGGGACTTCTTTTGTCTTGCCACTTTCAGTTTTTTTTATTTATCTCTATATTTTTTCAAATTTAATTACAGTATGTTTGGTGTTAGCCTGCTTTTGTTGATTTTGATGGGAGTTCTCTGTGCCTCCTGGATCTGGATGTCTGTTTCCTTCCCCAGATTAGAGAAGTTTTCAGCTATTATTTCCTCCAATAAATTTTCTGCCCCCTTTCTCTCTTCTTCTTCTGGGACTCCTATAATACACAAATGTTATTGTGTTTGATGGAGTCACTGAGTTTCCTAAGTCTATTCTTGTGTTTTATAATTCTTCTTTCTCTCTTTTGTTCAGCTTCATTACTTTCATTTCTTCTAGGTCACTAATTTTTTCCTTTGCTTCCTCCAGCCTGTTCATTGCATCAAACCTGTTTCCAATCTTGTTTATTGTATTTTTCATCTCTGATTGATTCTTTTTTTCACCTTTTATCTCTGTGGTAAGGGTCTCTCTAATGCCTTCTTTTTTTTTAAAGATTTTATTTATTTATTTGACAGAGCGACACAGCGAGAGAGGGAAAACAAGCAGGGGGAGTGGGAGAGGGAGAAGCAGGCTTCCCGCGGAGCAAGGAGTTGGACTTGAGGCTCGATCCCAGGACCCTGGGATCATGACCTGAGCTGAAGGCAGACGTTTAATGACTGAGCCACCCAGCGCCCCGACTCTCTAGTGTCTTCTATTCTTTCCTCAATCCCAATGAGTATACACTTATGATTGTTGCTTGAAATTCTCCATCAGACATGTTTATTCATATCTGTTTTGCTTAGACCTCTGGATGTATCCTTACCTTGTTCTTTCATTTGTGATGAATTCCTCTGTCTTTGCATTTTGTCTAGGTCTCTGCCTTTTTCTCTGTATTAGAAAAGCCAGTTATGTCTCCTGCCTCTGAAAATAATGGCTTTATGAAGAAGAGGTCATATAGTGCCGAGCACCTAGCACTTCAGGGAGTGGCTGTATGTGCTGTATACACTCTGCTGTTGTGTTTTGTCTGCTCTATCCTTCAAGCCAGTCATCTGCAGAGGCTGTCCTTACCTGCTGTGGGCAGTATGTGGTCTCTGGCTTGAATGTGGTGAGTTTTAACTAGGTGTGCTCTGGTCTGCTTATGAAATGAGACCTGACCTCACTCCCACCATAACTGAATCCCTGCAGAACTCTCTGACCTGGAGATGTGTTGTGGGTAAGGGTTTGTGCCGGTCTTTTGGGGGAGGGGCCTACTGCACTGGGACTGAGGCAAGTATGATTGAGAAGAGCAGTCCCACCAGACCACTGGGGGGTGGGGCTTGGTGTATGCAAGTTAGGCCACCAGTGCAGGTGCTGCTTTGATTCCCACATGTGGCTCTGTGTTTATGCTGAGGGGCAGGGGAGGTACTTGTCACTGGACGGCTCTTCTGTCATGAGAGGTGTCTCCACGAAAACTGCCTCTCACGGCTATGCTCTGAGAAGAACAAATAAACTCCTCTCTGTGTGCTGCAGATGTTCTTCAGATTGCTGTTTCCATACTGTCTGCCCCTGAGTTGTTACCTGCTTTCTCTTCAGGAGCAGTACAGTGACATCCGGGCTCTATCCCAGACAAACTGGCTGACCTTTCAAAAGTCTAAGCTTCAAGCCCCACTGGCTGCACAAACTCATAAAATTCAGCCCCCCTCATTTTCCAAGCCAGTGTCTTTTGGGAAATGTTTTCCTTGTGCATTCCCTTGTATGCTCCTCTCTCTCTCTCTCACTGTTCTCTGTGACCACAACTCCTTCCTCTCTGCAGCACCTGTCATCTGTTTCTTCCATAAACCACATCTCCACACTTCCTACCTTCTTCATCGTGGCCTCTTCTCTCCCTTTAGTTGTAGAGCTTGTTTTTTTTTAATTTTCAGGTCGATTTCTGGGGTATTTAGATGACTTTATATTATCTAGTTGTGCTCATGGGACAAGTCTAGGATCCTCTACTCCACTGCCATCTTCGTTTCTCTCTAATGAACGATACTGTTATGTAATAAATTTTACATTAATTTTTAGTTCTCTCGGTCAGTCTGAAAATGGCATTTCTTAGAAAATACTAAATTTGAAAGAACCTACTTAGAGTGATTTTGTAAGAGATTTTGTAGGGGAATCATCAGGTACCAACCAGGAAATGTTTTATTACATATTTCCAAAAGTTACTGAGGAGAAACTTGAATACTACCTTCTTTTCTTGATCAAAGAGTGATCTACATTTTCAATAATTTTATGGCTCTAATAACTTCTCTTTATATTTGACTCAGAAAAAAAATAATGTTGCTTTAATTTTGTTTTTGTGCTCACAACTGTGGCTGCCCCTTTAGAAATTCTATTCAACACTGAATCAAGGATTTTGTATATATTTTTCTATTCTTATCCCTTACATGATGTTTATACAACTTAATTTTAATGAACATCCAACTGAAATGAAAAGATTCAATGCTTTGCTATACAGAATAATTTCATTTTATTGGTTGTAGTATCACAAGAATCAATAATTTCATTTTTTTCTAGTTTGCCTTAATTTTATAGCATGTGGAAAAATGTTATAGAATATTTAGTTAATTGTAGAGACACTTTTGTATAAATAAGGCAAAATGGAACTACTGATTTATCAGGAAACACGCACCATGCAATTATTAAAACAGTATGTTCAAAGGAAATAATTGGTATATGAAAGGCATTTTAGAGGTGTTAACATATAATGTGTGACTACGCACGTGGTGTTAAAGTCAAAGTTGCATCTGTCACTGTATATAAACTATAGTCAGTAATGCGTTTAATTTAAGAAGAATATGAATAAGCTGGTGACGTTATGATTATTCATGATAATATACTTATGCCCTCAAAATAAATATAATTTGTTAAAAACTGATTCTAGGAAATTAAATCTCTGGGAATTTTTTTTAAGAAAACTTTATTTAGTGAGTACTTGCCCTTTGTAGTTTTCTCCTTACCTGATTATTTTAAAGAATCAAATTATGATTTTTCTTACTTCTTTACTTTTAATTTTAATTGCTGATGAAATAACACATTTTAGAAAGCTCCTAGATTTCAGTGACTACTACAACAGTGATCTAAGAACATAGGAATTATGCAGTAAAAAAAACCCAATATTCTTTTCCAGAAGTTTAAAAAAGTATGAAAATATCAATGGCCTTTGTGCATAGAGTCAAAAAATATTCAGTGAAACAATGGCGATGATGTTTAATGCTGAATTGCCATTTATGCTTTTGAAGAAAAAAAAATCAGTTGCATAGCTAAAGAGACTATCATAAAGGTATTTGGCTAATATAAAATAAGGAGAATGTTAGACTATATTGAACATCTTCATGATTGCCATGCTACATAATGTGGCAATTACATTGTTTTATAAACTATTTATTTTAGAATAATTTTAGATTTCAGAAAAATTACAAACATAGTACAGAGAGTTCCTTACATCTCACACCCAGTTTCTCCTATTGTTGATATAGTCTATTTAGTAAGGTACATTTGTCACAATCAATGAACCAATGTTGATGCATTATTATTGATTAAAGTACTTATTAAAAGAAAGTCCATATTTTATTCAGATATCCTTAGTGTTTTTTTTAATGTACTATTTCTGTTCCAGGGTCTCATATGGAATACTTTTTACATTATTCATTACATCTCCTTAGGCTCCTCTTGGCTGTGAAGGTTTCTCAGCCACCCCTTATTTTTGATGATTTTAACAGGTTTTAGGAGTACTGGTCAGGTCTTTTGTAGAATGACTTAGATTTGTCTGATTTTTTCTCATGATGACCTTGGTTTTATGATTTGGGGAGAGAGATGACAGAGATAAAGTGCCATTCTCATCAGGTCATATCAAAGATACATAGCATCAACATAACTTACTGTTGGTAAGTACTTACTGTTGACTTTGATCACTGTACTGAGGTAGTGTTTTCAGTTTCTCCCTATAAGTTGCTTTTTTTTTTTGGTCATTTCCCTCCTTTTTTATACTCTTTAAAGATTTTATTTATTTATTTGAGGGAGAATGAGAGATAGCACGAGAGGGAAGAGCTCAGAAGGAGAAGCAGACTCCCTGCTGAACAGGGAGCCCGATGTGGGACTCGATCCCGGGACTCCAGGATCATGACCTGAGCTGAAGGCAGTCGATTAACCAACTGAGCCACCCAGGCGCCCCCTCCCTTTTTATACTCTTTAGATAAAGCCATTCTGCACAGTTCACATTCAATATGTGGAAAGCTTAACTATATATACTTCTTTAAATGACAGAATATCTACATAAGGGTGCCTGGGTGGCTCAGTCATTAAGCGTCTGCCTTCGGCTCAGGTCATGATCTTAGGGTCCTGGGATCGAGTCCCGCATCGGGCTTCCTGCTGAGCAGGAAGCCTGCTTCTCCCTCTCCCACTCCCTCTGCTTGTGTTCCTGCTCTCGTTATCTCTCTCTCTCTGTTGAATAAATAAATAAAATCTTTAAAAAAAAGAATATCTACATAAATTATATGGAATTCTGTGGAGATTTGTCTCTGCTCCTCCATTTACTTATTTACTCAATCTTTCATTTATATCAGTATGGTCTCAAGGGCATTTATTTTTTAATTTTGGTATTAATCCAATAATACTTTATTTTATTGCTCAAATAGCTCCAGCTTTGACCATTCAGAGCTCTTTCAGTTGGCTTTTATGTCCCTTTGACATATCCCAATGATTGTGTCTCTTACTATCATTCTAACATTACACAGTGTTCCAGAATCATGGTTGATTTTTCTTTCTTCTGAGATCGTGACATGAGCAGAAATCAAGAGTCCCACACTTAACTAACTGAGCCACCCAGATGCCCCATCACCTTTACCTTTTTCAGAAATAAACTTAATAAGATCATAAGATAAAATTTTTATCACGGCAATGGTGTAGTTTATGTTCCATCAAAACTCATATGTTGAACTCCTAATCCCCAAAGATGATGGTATTATGAAATGGGCCCTTTGGGAGGTGATTCGGTCATGAACATGGAGCTTTCATGCATGAGATGAGTGCTGTTATAAAAGGGTTCCCACACAGCCACCTTGTTCCTTCCACCATATGAGACACAGCTAGAAGACCCTGCCTACCAACCAGGAAAAGGACTGCCATCTAACCTGATCTTGGGATTTCCAGCCTCCAGCACTGTGAGAAATAAATTTGTGTTGTTTATAAACTAAAAAAGAAAAAAAAAGAATGGATTGATTTTTTAAAAAAGAGAGGTAGAAATCGATGAGATACCCTTATATAGAAAATGCTGGATTTGGGGCGCCTGGGTGGCTCAGTCAGTTAAACATCTGCATTTGACTCAGGTCATGATCTTTGGGTCCTGGGATTGAGTCCCATGTCAAGCTCCCTGCTCAGTGGGGAGTCTGCTTCTCCCTCTCCCTCTACCCCTCCCCCTGACTTGTTTTCTCTCTCTCTCTTGATCTCAAATAAATAAATAAAAATCTTAAAGAAAAGAAAAGAAAAAAGGAAAATGTTGGATTCAGGTCATCTTTTTCTAACTCACATTCATCTTTTCCCATTTTAGAATAAACATCAGTGTGTGGGGTAGTGGAAAATTATCCAGAAAAAGCCTATTTGAATATACTAAGTAGTAAGTTAATTATTTTTAAATAAGCAGATGAACATAATATATGCTAGCACTTATATTGTGCTAACCATGTGCAAGCATTATTTTATTAACTCATTTATGTATTAACTCATTTCATCTTCATAGCATTCCTATAAGTGTTGTTGCTAATAGACATTTTATGGAAGACAACTGAAGTACAGGGAAATCAAATTTGCCTAAGTTTACAGAAATTGGTAGAGGCAAGATTTGTGCTCAGGCAGTCTGCTTCTACCGTGGTCTAAAGACTACAATACTGTACCCCTTTCTAAACCAAGGGGACTTTTTATAAAATGTGTAGAATATATATTTAATAATAGTTGATGAAATTATTTAAAAGGAAGCTTCTTTATTTAGGTACTCATTACCAAAACCGAATGAATGTCTATCATGTGCCTTGTGGCTCTTCTGAGTTTTAGCCTTTTATAGTCAACAGCCTAGTGTCCTTCTTCAGTTAGATTTATTTCAGGCACTTGAAAATATACACACTGTACAAAACATTACTTACCTTTCTTTCTGCCTATGGATCTGAAATTCTGTCCTGAATTTCCTGTATCTATAAATCTGTCATCCTTCCAACCACCCAGAACAGAAAACCAGAAGTTATTACCACTTCCTTTTCCCTTACTCACTCCACCTAATCTATCAATGATAAATAACTCAGTCTAGATGATCTGCATATTTTTCATACTAAGCTCTTGAATTTATCTGTATCATCCTTCTACCTCATTCAGATCCAGATTGTCATTTAGTGGTATTCCTAAAATGAATTCCTCATAACTAGACCATCTAATTCTTGTCTTCGTTTTATTTCCAATCCACTGTCAGACTGTGAAAAAGTGCAGGCCATTGAGTCAGACAGAATAACATTTAAATATGATTCCAAAATTTCAAAATTATTGGGCCTTGGCAAGTTACTTAACTTTCCTAAATCTCAATATTCACATCAGTAAAATGGGAGATTTTAATATCTACCTGGAAAGGTAGTTTTGAGATATGATTAATACGTTTAAATCACCTAGTTTGGTGCCCAACATATATTAGAGACAAAAATGGTGGTGCCTATATTTTAGTTAAAATAAAATCTAAAAGTGGCAGTTTCTTGCTTGAAAAGTGTATATGAGCTACTATCTATAGAAGTCATTTTTTCTGAAGATGCTATATAATAAATTTTGCCTTTGTGGATCATACAATTTCTGTTGCAAACTACTTGACTCTCATGGAAGTATGGAAACAGCCATAGACTAAGTGACTGAGTTTGGCTTTGTTCCAATAAAAATTTATTTATCTAATAATGGCAATAAGCCAAATTTAGCCTGCTGACCATAGTTTGCCAGTCTCTGACCTATGAAATCCAAGTCCCTTAGAATGGTTTTACAGAAACTTACTGTGACATAATGTCTGCTTTTCCCCCCAATATTCCTCTTTTTTTTTCCATCTCACATTTTACATTCTAGTAGCACTACACTACTTATGGTTCTCTGCAAAATTATTTTCTCATGCTTCACATGTCTGCTTCTGCAGTTCTTTCTATCTTGACCACTCTTCCTATCTCACATTTAAGTTTGGCGTTGTATTCATCATGTGTCAGCTCAAGCTTCACCTCATTTAAAAAGTCTTTTCAAGATCATAGGTACATACGGATATTTATGTGTCTGTCTCCTTCAACAACAGGGATTGTATCATTTTCATTTTCCTACCTTTGAAACTACACTCAATAAATATTTGCTGAGTTAATATGTTATCAGATGTTATCTATGGTATCAGATATTATCCACTCCAAAAAGCATTTGTGCCATAGTTGTTTAAATTGAAGGAGCATTCGAGTTTATCAAAAGCCTATTAAAATATTGGTATTTCATTTAAAAAATGAAATTATTTTCTCATCAACTACTAAATTTGACATTGCATGCTCAGGGACTCCATGTTTCCTGCAATTCTCTGTTGTCCCAGCCCCACTGACCCTTACTCTATCCTCAAAGACACCTGTTTCACCCTCCACTGGGCCTCTATGCCCTCTACCTGGAACACCTCATTTCATAACCTTTACCTTGTCAACTCCTGCTTATCTTTCAACATCAACTCAAAAATCTCTTCCTTGTAAACACTTACAGTTATCATAAGTTGCACTTTTTGTTCATGTATTAAATTTTATATTTATTTCTCTAATTTTTTTTATTAAAAGATGAATTGAACTCTCATCTCCATGCAGTAAGGCACTTTTTAAAATTTTGACTCACTTAGGTATCTCCAACCCCTTAAAATTTACCTGGCATGTAGATACTCATTGAATGTGTTGAACAAATAAATTAATCATCCAATTCAGCTTTGTAATATTTTTGTTTGTCATAATTCTATTAAAATTGTAATAATTCAGCTATTTCTGACATAGCAACATTATTTTGAAACTGTTATTTCCACTTTGATGTCAAAAGTAAGTCTTATGGGGCGCCTGGATGGCTCAGTTGGTTGAGCGACTGCCTTTGGCTCAGGTCATGATCCTGGAGTCCCAGGATCGAGTCCCGTGTCGGGCTCCCTGCTCGGCGGGGAGTCTGCTTCTCCCTCTGACCCTCTTCCCTCTCGTGCTCTCTATCTCTCATTCTTGCTCTCTCAAATAAATAAATAAAATCTTTTTTAAAAAAAGTAAGTCTCATGTGTCTTTGTGTTTTTAAAATTGTATACACACATCAATAATTTTTTGTTTGATGACTATATTACTTTTCCAAAAAGCTAGAAGTGCATATTTGTGCTTATTTCAAAAATGTTTCTTCAAGTCCTTACTTATGTGATTAATTAAGTCTTGGAATATTTCTGTATATTTACACACAGTTCTCTTTTATAGATTCACCTATCACCATATCCTTCTCATTCTTCTGTGCTCAAAACTGCTGGCTACGTGATATTGTTGCAGTCCCTACAATTAGGTTTCATTAGAATAAATTGCTTCTCTGAGGTATAGTAATTACCCAACTAAGTATTGCACAAAAGTGTAGTTTTCCAAGGGACATTAGTAAGTATTTTGGAATAAAAATGAAGCATGGTAAGGGCTCTATGGTCAATGGAGTTCAGTGTTAAAGAACGTATAAAATTTTTCCTTACTATAAGAGTCCTTAAATACTAAAATACTTTTTTTTTGAATTGCCAAAACTAACCATGTTTCCCAAACTTATTTGACCATGAAACCATTTTATTGACCATATATCTTTGTATTTAGGATTTTTATCTTTCTGCCTGTCATATACAGTAGTTGACATGACTGACTCTTTACTTAGCATTAAACCTCTTGAAAGTAGAATTACACTACATTATATCTCCCAATCTCACTTGTTACCAGACTTTGTAAATAATTCATGTTTAAATAAATTTTGCATTCTTTAGTTAAATTGAAATGGTCCAGGAATTTTTTTTTTTCAAAACAAATTTCTGGGATGCCTGGGTGACTCAGTCAGTTAAGCGGCTGCCTTAGGCTTGGGTCATGATTCTAGGGTCCTGGAATCAAGTCCCGCATCTGGCTCCTTGCTTGGCGGGGAGCCTGCTTCTCCCTCTGCCTGCCACTCCCCGTGCTTGTACTCTCACTCTCTCTCTAGCAAATAAATAAATAAAATCTTAAAAAGAAACAAATTTCTAATAGATTTTTCTGTTATTTTGACTTCCTATATATTACAACTACTCTGTTTTCTTTTACATATTCATATAAATTATAGATTCTTCAAATAAAAAGTAATAACTATGGTGAATATATCACAACCTGAATGAACTGCTGATCTATAAAACAAATAAACAGTATAATACTCAATCAAAATAACACATATCCATCTTATACTTCCTGGAAATCCTGAAAAGAACCCAAGTAGCCAGATAATTATTCAAAGTTATATTTCAGAATGCTGCTGACAAGAGGTATACTTCAGAATATTAAATACCAGTATAGAGATTGATGCAAATAAGACCAGGAGTATAACTTGGGCTCCTATTATGTCAAAGAACAGAACCAGCACCTGATTCTAATTTTACTTTTGTTGAAATATAATATGCTACATCAAGACATATTATTAAGACTTTTGCAAGTAACTAGATCTATTTTACAATAAATGTACATGTACATAAAAGCAGCAGAATTTTATGTTACCCATAATCTGTGTCTCTGGTGGTGTCAGTTATCATTGAGCTACCTAAATGTAGTGTTCATTTTCATAAAGCACAAGGAAGAATACCATGAAGTAACTACTATGTTACTTGAGCAATTAGAATGAGCTACAACCCATAAAATATGGTTAAGTGAGCATTTTGAAAATTCAATGTGTGCCTTCTGGTCTTGACCTTTAAGATGTACCATAATAGCTTTTTTTGCGCGCAGGTCTGGTTGGCTCGCGCTGTGGGAATACTGCGGTGCCCGTGGGGGCTCCTGCGGCTCCCTCCCCTATAGCAGGGGAGGCCCCGGCGTCCTGCGCTCTGTTTGCACCGCTTCCTGCGTGTAGGCCCCTGGTCCTCGCACGCTGGTCCGCAGCGCCCCGAGGGTGTCTTAAGAGCCCGCCGGTGTATTACTGTTGGATAACGGTGAGCACGATTATTCTGGGAGCCTAGCTAGGGTGGTGCCCTTTCAGATTAGCACCGATCTGGTAGCTGAAGGGCTGAAGTTTGGAATTTGCCCTCTGGGAGAGATGCTGTGGAGAGATATCTGTGATGCCTAAGTAACGGCTCCTGCCACTTGAACCTATAGGCTGTGATGAGAAGTGAAGAGCTGCGTCCTTTCTCCCTGGCTACTATGGGTTTTGTTAACGCAGAGGATATCTCCTATCTGGTGTGGAGCAGATCCTAGGAGCTTCCATCTAGCTTTCCTGCATTAACCTGTGTGAGCAGCTGTCAACTGGAGGAAAGAAACTGCCCAGAAATTTTGAGATGCTTAAGTATTTTTAGATCAGTTAGACTTCTTTAACATAAATACTTGTTTTTATCAAAAGAATTCCAATAAAATATTTTAAAGCAAAGATGTACCATAATATAGGAACTATGACACTTCAAGTCGGAGAAGTAGCAACTTAACTATCTAGAAAATTGCTTTAAAACCTTTTTATTGTTTTTAAGAAGACTTTACCACAATAGGGAAAATTTTCTGGGGTTATTAAACTATTTTATGTTTACAAAGAATAGTATATTTTCAGACATCTCATTACTTGGTAAATTGTATTTCCAATACACTGGGTGGTATTATATTGACCTTGTTAACATAATATTTAGTATCTTTATGAATTGAGGGGTTTTTGAGTGCAATTCCTTATCAGAGAAGGTTAGTTATAGTACCCAATGAATAACAGTATGCAAAAAACCAGAAAACAAACAAACAAAAAACAACAACACAGAAAACATATTCAGAATTTGAATTGTAGATGTAAGTACATTAATCTTCAAGCTTTTCTTGTGTAAGTAACTGTGGAGGAGTCTAGGAAGATGATGACCTAAACATAGCCCTTCACATAGGCTAACAAATGCCAGTCTGTTTACCTCTCCTGAGAAAAATAGCTCCTGAGATCTTGGGTTCTTTGGGAGTCTGGGCAGAAATAATCAGTTTGAGCATTACTCACCTCTGGGCTGTGTGAAGAAAGGGCAATATCTGAGCTGTGGGATCAAGGCCTTGGGAAGAATTTGGCTGGCTGAAATGAGGGTAACACTTAACCCAAGCTACCAAGAAAAATTTGAGTGAATGAGCTGAGTTCTCCAACTTTTCTGAGCTGGGAGAGTATAAGACTTCTAAGGTAGGAAAACAGCAGTTCGCCTGCTCTCTATTATTGACTTCAGGAAGAGGGACCCCACAAGTTCCCTTCACTGGTAGGTATGCTGACACCTGGAGTTCCCAAGAACACTCATCAGAGCCCCAAAGAGCCAACAAAAATAGCAACAACCTCTCTAAGCTGGTAAGAAGGAAATTATTCATATTACATATTATAGTGAAATAATACATGAGAGATGGTTTAAACACAGCATTTACAATGGACTTTTGGCCTAGAAAAACAAAATTTTCTAACGAAAAAAAATCTGTAGTTGTTTTAAAAAGAGAGGATGTTAGTTTATTATTGGCTTAGAAGAGCAAGTTCAAGATGTACATCAAAGCACCAAGATAGAAAATAAAGGGAAAAATTAGGTACTTAGAATAATTCTCTCCTGGAAAAAATAAAAAATAAAGCAAAATCCTTATTTTAGGCAAACAGAAAAAAAAAAATTCATCCCCAGCAGGCCCATTAAAAGAAATATTAAAAAAACAAATCAGAGAGAATGAAATGATCCTAAATAGAAATCAGAGATGCAGGGAGAAATAAAGAGGTATGGATAAACAGATAGGTAAATAATGACTGTATAAAACAATAATTAACAATGCTACTTGGAGATTGAGAGATATATAGTAGATGAAATATATGGGAACAATCATACACACACACACACACACACACACACACACACACACCCCGGCGGTAAAAAGAAAGAGAAAATGTCCTAAAGTTTTCACATTGGGATTTAAAAACCATACAAAATACTTACAAAGAATTTAAATAAAGAGAGGAAAAGGGAATATAGAGCATGAGGGACAAATATTAAAACAAAAGGATAATATTTTAGGACATACTAAATTGAATGGAAAAAAAAATAAAAGACAAAGACTGTCATCCTGGATAAAAAAAAACCCCAAACACAACTGTATATTGCTTACAAGAGAGACATTTAAGTATAATAATATTGAAAACTTGAAAATGAAAGAATGAAATGGTTAAAGAATGAAATGAAATGTACACCATGTCAACATTAAGCAAAGAAAACTACTAACATCAAAAAGTAGACTTCAAGAAAGAAACATTCCCAGGGACAAATAGGGACCTTCACTAAATGGTCATTCAATAAAATGATGTAATAACTTTTTATTTATGTATTTATTTTTATTTTTAAGATCTTATTGATTTATTTGACAGAGAGAGAGAAAGAGAAAGAGAGCACAAGCAGGCCGAGCGGCAGTCAGTGGGAGAGGGAGAAACACACTCGCTGCTGAGCAGGGAGCCCAATGCGGGGCTCAATCCCAGGACCTTGCGATTAATGACCTAAGCCAAAGGCAGATGATTAAATAACTAAGCCAACCAGGCACCCCAAAATGATGTAATAACTTTAAATTAGTGTGTGTCTAATGGTATATTCGCAATATTATATATTTGCCTTATATAAGGCAAAAAATTGACAAAATAATAGAAATAGATAGATCAACAATAGTGGAACATTACTTTTTATTTATTTTTTCAGTAGGCCTCATACGCAACGTGAAGCCCAACATGAGGCTTGAACTCACTTGATTCTGAGATCAAGACCTGAGCTGTGATAAAGAGTTGGACACTTAACCAACTGAGCCACCAAGGTGCCCCTGGAATAGTTTTAAACACTTTCTTTCTTACATGATAGAACAAGGAGACAGAAATAAACAAAATCAGAAGAGATATGTAAGATTTGAATAGCATCTTAGGGGTGCCTGGGTGGCTCAGTCTGTTAAGCGTGGGACTCTTGATTTTTGGCTCAGGTCATGATATCATGGTTGTGAGATCAAGCCCCACTTGGGTCTCCACATTCAGTGGGGAGTCTACCTGAGATTCTCTCTCTCCCTCAGCGCCCCCCATGCACACTCTCTCTCCATCTCTCAAAATAAATAAATAAAATCCTAAAAAATAAAAGATTTGAATAGCACCTTAAAACAACATGACCTAAGTAACAAAAATGGAAGACTGCATCCAGCAACTGTGGAATACATATTACTCTCCCATACTTATGAAATATTTACTAAAATTTTCCATGTACTTGATAATAAAGGATGAAAATAATATATGTATCTGAAAATAGTGAATTAAAACACTAAATTAATATGAGTAAAAGATAAAAATCCACAAATATTTGAAAAACAAGTGTTTTTCAAATACTAGTTAAGGTCAGCATCTTGACAAAGATGTGAGCTGTTAACATTTTTATACAATATTGTGCTGGGGGTTCTAGCCAATGAATAAGGCATGAATGAATGAATGAATAATTGGAAGAAAAGAAATAAAACTTTCTGCAATCACAGACATGATTATAGTTGATAAATTTAGGAAAATTACTCCATTGCATGTTCAATAAACAAAATCAATTATATATCTACATACATAAACAAAACCAAATATCATTAAAAGCATCAAATACCTGTGAAAAATCTAACAGGTGGTGTATTAGACCTCTCCACAGAAAACTATAAGGTATCAATGTCTGAAATTAAAGAAGACAAAACATAAATAAATAAAAAAATAATGCACCTTGTTTATGGATTGGCAGACAGCACATTTTATTTTTTAAAGATTTTATTTATTTGACAGAGAAAGAGAGAGAGACAGCGAGAGAGGGAACACAAGCAGGGGGAGTGGGAGAGGGAGAAGCGGGCTCCCACCCAGCAGGGAGCCTGATGTGGGGCTCCATCCCAGGACCCTGGGACCATGACCAGAGCTGAAGGCAGACACTTAATGACTGGGCCACCCAGGTGCCCCTGGACTGCACATTTTGAAACTGTCAATTCTCCCCCAAATTGAAATATAAACTCAATGTACTATCAATCAAAATTTCATGTGTATGTTTTGTTTGTTTGTTTTTAGGGTCTTTATTTATTTACTTATTTTTCGATGAGAATTCTAAAATTTATATTTAAATGTAAATTGCTTAGATTAGCCAAGATGTTGAAGAACACCTCTGGAGAGAGGACTACTTGGTACCAAGAATTACTATAAATTTACATTAACTAGTGATATGATATTGGTACAAGGCTACACAAATATACCAATGGGATAAAATAAAGAATCCATAAATGAATTTTTGCGTGAATGTACACTTGATACATGGCAAAAGAGACAATGCAGAGTAGTGGGGGAAATTACAGTCTTTTCAAAAAGTTGTACTGAGTCAGTTTTATACCCATATAAAAAAAATAAAATATCACTCCTAACTCACATTGTACATAATGTAAAGTTGAATGTAGATCAAAAAGTGAAAAGTTTTTAAAAAAACAGTTTCCAAACATTTCATATCTTCACGACATGTGGCAAGAAAAGATTTCTAAAACATGATACAAAAACACTAACAATAAAGTAAAAGTAAATTGGACCACAATAAAATTAAAATAAAATAAAATAAAATTTTGTCATCAAGCGGTAGTATTAAGATAGTCAAATAGATATATAACTAGTCATATGAATATTTGTAATGCATGAAATCAACAAAGGAATTATATTCTAAACACTTCTGAATCCATAGAAAAAGACAACTCAGTAGAGAAGTATACAACATTATTATTGTTACTCTGTTTTCCATTGCCTTGTGTCACCTGAAATTTCTATTTTATGTGTATAATTGTATTATTTGGTGCATCATCATAATGTCTTTATATAATTTATGAACAGTGGCTGTTAGCATATAAAATGGCATTCTTTGTCTCCTTTAATGCTGTTTGGCTTGATTTCAATTATTATTATTTTTTTGATATTAGAATTGGTTTCCTATAGTTTCCATTTGCCTGATACTTTTTGCCATTTATTTAAGTTTTTTGGAATGACTATGCTTTAAATATGTTTCTTGTATACAGCATAGAGTTAGGTTTTGTTTCATAAACCAATTTGAAAATCTTTTTATTTTAAAAGATGAGTTAAAACTGTTCACATTTATTGATATAACTGAAACATTTGGGTTTAACTTTCATTCTGGGGGATAGTTACTATGTGTATTGTATTTTACTTACTGTGTTTCTCAATTTTTTCTTTTTTAACATTTCTTTTGATATTTAGGAAAGTAAGCATGTTTGTTCCATTGATTATCTTTGTATTTATATTTCATAATCCCTAAATCTCTGACTCTGCTTTTTTTTCCCCCTTTTTAATCTTTTATTTAGTATTTTACTATCTGGTTTTCATTTTCAGGTGGTATCATATAAATCACATCTATTAACTATACAACATTAAATTATATAATTCTGTTTTTACTTTTCTCTCTTCTTTCCCCTTTCATTTTATAGTTGAATATTTCTAATTTGCATAACATATAAAATGTACATATTTATTCATCCACTTATATCCTCACTCTTATTTTAAGCTTATTTCTGGAATTAAATATATTAATGCTCATCAGCAGTTCTCTTGCTGAAACCTTTTCAGTTGTAATTTAGTGGCATGAAGTTTATCATATAATAGAGTCTTCAGAAACAGCTGTTGTGTATAGTGTTCCCTGGGTTCTTGCATATTTATTCTTCTGTATCCTAATCCTTGAAGAAGAAAAAAATTCACCTGAATATAAAATTCCTGACTCACACTTTTTTTTCTTGGGTTTCTTGAAATTGCTTCTCCATTGTTTCCTTGCTTTGTATATTGTTCTTCAGAAGTCTACAGCCAGTGAAATTTCTTACTATTATAAGTAATTATAAATCACTTGATCTGTTTTTCCTGAAGACCCTAAGGATACTTTTCTTTATCTTTAAAGATTAATGGTTTTATTAGATATGTCTTGGAGTTAATTGTTTCTGCTTGGGTACACAGTATAAGTTTTCAATATATAGTTTGAAGATAATTTTTTTCTTATATCTGGGAAGTCTTATTAAGTTATAATGTAAATATAATTGGTTCTGTTTTGTTGTCATCCTTTTAGGGAATATATATGCAATGATCAAAAGAGTGAAAATAAGATAAAAAATTAAAGTGGTCATGGAAATAGTGTTTGAAATGACATAGAAACCAAAAAAGGTTATATAATCTCAATTTCATTATCTTGGTTGTTTATATGCCTTTTTCATTTATTATGCCCTTATTATATTTCCATTTGTACTTCTTCTCCTTTGAGCATCTGGTAATTTATATTTTATTTCTTTACTGTAGTAGGGGCTGTGAACTACCATGCCCTATAACTTCATTCAGCAATTTAGCTCTTACTGGTGGACTTTATCTTTTCCAGAGTAATTTTCTCTGTACTCAAAATCCTTCACTCCCCTCTTTTTTGGAGTTTCTTAAACTCTCCTCCCGACCCTAATACCCATAGGCTTGCAGTGGCCTTTGGAATGATGGTCAAAGCACTGATGGGATTTCATGTTTATTTCTCTATTTACAGATAATTTAAAGTTTAAAGTTAAATATTTTCTATTTCTTAGATAGAAATACTGACAGTTTGATCATACATTTTTTTTTCACATCCTTTGTACAATTTATGGTTTTGGGGGAAAAATGTGTGGAAAGATTGGATTCATGTGGCTACCATTAAATAACTCATATTTTTAAAATACTGATTAAAATGATTTAAAAATGATTATTTTGAGCAGCTAGTTATAAGAATCATTTGTCTTTAGATTCCACAATCCTTCTTTGCCACAATTTTCCCTAATATTTTTTGGCCTATGTTTTAACTTCTCCATTAATGAAAAGCTCACTTGTGGGCACCTGGGTGGCTCAGTCAGTTAAGTGTCTGCCTTCAGGTCAGGTCATGATCCCAGGGCCCAGGGATTGAGTCCCACCTGGGGCTCCCTGTTCTGCAGTGAGTCTGCTTCTCCCTCTCCCCCTCCTCCCACTCATTCTCTCAATTTCCCTCTCTCTCAAATAAATAAATACAATCTTAAAAAAGAAAAAAAAAGCTCACTATCTGGATAACCATGGTTCCTTTTAGGAAAGATATATTCAAAAATTAGTTGAATAATAAGGAAATCAACCAGACTTAAATTTTTATAACATATGTCCAGTGATATAATTTACCCAACAATTATTCATATATTCTGTGGGAGGAAGCACATGTATCCAAATAACAATAATAGAAATAAGAAAGCATAAGAACCAAAAAACATATACAGACAAGGGGTTATGAAAGAATAAAGAAGAAAGAAAGTACTTCAGCAGGCGATGGTAGTTGGAATCTAATTATGGGAGAGTGATAAGGAGAATCCATATTTTATTAATAAGAAGGGCAAAAACAAAATGGGAAAGTGACATGTCTGGGAAACAATATTGCCCATATGCATATTTTTGGTAATTGCAAGCTCAGCATGTAGTTCATAATAAATGCCTTTTCCAAAAAAGTCAACAAATAAAAATCACTACAAATATATTTACACACACACATACACACACACACACCACACAAGCATTTATACCTAAATCACCAAACCCAACGTATTTCTGAGAAATAATAGTGTAAAACAAATTAACCCAGTTTTTTTTAAATTTTATTTATTTATTTGAGAGAGAGAGAGAATGAGAGATAGAAAGCATGAGAGGGAAGAGGGTCAAAGGGAGAAGCAGACTCCCTGCTGAGCAGGAAGCCCGATGCGGGACTTGATCCTGGGACTCCAGGATCACGACTTGAGCTGAAGGCAGTCGCCCAACCGACTGAGCCACCCAGGCGCCCTTAACCCAGTTTTTGACAAGAAAGGAAACCTATTTTTAAGAAATGTAATCTGGATATCAATGTAGTCTTGAGGTCTCTTTTTATTTAGGTGAATTTATTAATACAGGCATACCCTTTTTTACTGTGCTTTGCTTTATTTGCTTTGCAGATATTATATTTTGTTTAAATTGAAGGTTTGTGGCAACACTGCATCAAACATATCTATTGGTGCCATTTTCCCAACATCATTTGTTCACTTCCTTGTCTCTGTGTCACATTTTGTAGTTGTTACAATATTCCAAACTTTTTCATTATTATTATATTTGTTATGGTAACCTATGATCAGTGATTATGACTTGCCAAAAGTTCAGATGATGGTTAGAACTTTTTAGCAATAAAGTATTTTTTAATTAAGGTGTATACATTTTTTAGACATAATGCTATTGCACACTTCATAGATTATACTATAGTGTAAGCATAACTTATATGCATTGGGAAACAAATAAATACATTTGACTTGTTTTATCGTGGTATTTGCTTTATTGGAGTGGTCTAGAACTGAATCAGCAGTATCTCCAAGGTATGCCTATAAAAGAAACAACCAGAAGTAAGATATTCTTTCTTTAAGATTTTATTTATTTATTTGAGAGGGAGAGAGAGAGCGAGCAAGCACGAGCAGGGTGAGAGGCAGAGGGAGAAGCAGACGCCCTGCTTAGCAGGGAGCCAGATGCAGGGCTCGATTCCTGGACTCCAAGATCATGACCTGAGTCAAAGGCAGACGCTTAACTGACTGAGCCACACAGGGGCCCGAATTAAGATATTTTTATTGCAAAAGTAACTAGAGCAGTATGGCATTACATGTTGACAAGGCCCTCCAAAATATCACAGTTGTATATTAAAAATAAACGCTGTAAACTTGACTAGTAGTTTCAGAAGTCAATGTCTTTAAACTCCTTATAGGGGAAAAGTGTTCCACTGTTAGTCACATACTTGCTCTTATCACACTGATGCTTACAGCAGCAAATTTGATCATAGATGTCCATTGTAAAAACTGTTTTCATAAACATGGAAAGAAACTCATTTTACTCTAATGGCTACTGTGGCTTTAGGTCTCTGAGCTAAGCTTGAACATGGAAGATTAAGAAATGAAGACTTTTTTTTCCTATCTCTCTGAGCAATGGTCAATAAGATATAAATGATTTTTGAATGGGAAAAGGTATTTGCAAATGTCTTATCAGATATAGGGTTAGTATTCAAGACCTATAAAAAACTTTTCAAATTCAACACCCAAAAAATAATCCAGTCAAGAAATGGGCAGAATATATAAAGACATTTCTCTAAAGAAGATGTACAAAGGAGGGGCACCTGGGGGGCTCAGTCATTTAAACATTTAACTTCAGCTCAGATCATGATTCCAGAGTCCTGGGATGGAGCCCCACATGGGGCTCACTGCTCAGTGGGGAGTCTGCTTCTCCCTCTCCCTGCTCATGTCTCCTCTCTCTCTTTCTCACTCATACTCTCTCTCAAGTAACTAAATGATATTTTTTAAAGAAGACATAAAAAAGGCCAACAGACATATGAAAAATGTTCAACATCACTCAGCATCAGGGAAATACAAATCAAAACCACAATAAGTTACCGCCTCACACCACTGAGAATGGCTAAAATTAACAAGACAGGAAACAACAAATGTTAGCAGGATGTGGAGAAAGGGGAACCCTCTTACACTGTTTGTAGGAATGCAAGGTCGCACAGTCACTCTGGAAAAAGTATGGAGGTTCCTCAAATGGTTGAAAATAGAGCTACTCTACAACTCAGCAATTGCATATTTACCCAAAGTATACAAACATTGTGATCTAAAGGGGCACCTGCACCCCAGTGTTTGTATCAGCAATGTCCATAAAAGCCAAACTTATGGAAAGAGCCCAGATGTCCATCGACAGATGAATGGATAAAGACAATGTGATATATATATATATATATATATATATATATATATATAATGGAATATTACTCAGCCATCAAAAAGGATGAAATCTTACCATTTGCAATGACTTGAATGGAACTGGAGGGTATTACGCTAAGTGAAATAAGTCAATCAGAGAAACACAATTATCATATGATTTCAATCGTGGAATTTAAGAAACAAAACAGAGGATCATAGGGGAAGGGAGGGAAAAGTAAAATAAGATGAAATCAGAGAAGGAGACAAACCACAAGAGACTCTTAATCACAGGAAACAAACTGAGGGTTGCTAGAAGGGAGGTAGATGGGAGGATGTGGTAATTGGGTGATGGGCTTGAAGGAGGGCACATGATATAATGAGCACTGGGTGTTATATGCTACTGATGAATTACTTAACTCCACATCTAAAACTAATGATACACTATGTTAACTAACTGAATTTAAATAAAACAAGTTAAAATACATATAAATGATTTTTGTAAATCAATAAGAAGATTTTTGCCTAATACTCCAGGTGGAGTAATATCAGTTTATGTTGTGCAACATAAGACATACTTTTATCTTACAAAAACTTGTTTTGCTGGTAGTTTTTTAATATTTTAATTTATTGAAAAATGAAAAACATGGGCCAGGAGATAGAAATTTAAACACATTTTCAGCTTGATAATGAGTTTCAGTTTCTAAAAGTGTAATCAAACATGTCATACACATGTTTTAAAGACCTAGCATCACTCTTAATGTTAGTGAAGAGCTCTAAGCACAGTGTGATTAGCATACAAGATCCCACAGCCGTAAGATTTTACATACTGCAGAATTCTTTATTGTACTTTTATTTAAGTAATAAATTTTTCCTTTGTAATGATTTGTGTTTAAGACTAGTCTATAGACTCATTTTTCACAATGGCAAGTTCAAGAACTTACTAATTTTTTCCTTAAGTTCTTTTTTCTTAATAACCACCAAGTTATGAAAAAAATCCATTGCTTCTGCAAAGTAATGCAGATTCAAAGTCTGCAGTATATAAAATTTTATAGGCAGAAACCCTTGTAATTTTATTGCAGCAAGTTATTCACACATGCCAGCACAGCATACGCCGAATGCAGTGGTCTGGCATGAGACAGAAATATATTTCTTGAGAAATCCTGTAACTTGACAAAAAGTGTATACTATATCTATTTCTGCATTAGTTTTAGCTTTCCAGCACCAGGACACTTCTGAATTTTTACCTTCTATACTTTTCTATTTTGTTACTTGATGTTTTTGTTTTTATGTCATTTTTTATTAATCTAATTATTAATGTTAATTAAATGACCATCTATTAAGCCTTTACCATATTTTGGGCACTAGTGTGCAAAGCTGACTAAAACAACAGCTGCCCTGTAAGAACTCCTGGTCTAGCATGGGAACTAGGTAATTAAATAGTAATTATAAATCACAGTTATGCTAATAGTAAGAAATCATTTAGTGTTTATTACATGCGGGATGCTTTGTTAAGAGTTTTGCATATTTATTATTCCATTCAAGGATCACAACATCCCTGCGAGGCAGAAATGAAAGAGAAGCATCTCCAAACACCATCAGAACTCTGAGGAAGTGCTGAAAGTTATTAATAATTATATCTATAGAGAGCTTTACACTTTTCAGATGGTTTTCTCATATGTCATTTA
This sequence comes from Callorhinus ursinus, assembly GCF_003265705.2. Classification (NCBI taxonomy): domain Eukaryota; kingdom Metazoa; phylum Chordata; class Mammalia; order Carnivora; family Otariidae; genus Callorhinus; species Callorhinus ursinus. The sequence goes on from NW_027397081.1 coordinate 33,341,204, forward strand.
ATCTTACATGACCTTGTGTGGTAATAACTCAGATATAATTATTTCCATTTTGCAAGGAGCTGAGAAAGTTTCCACTAGTATTGGGAGATTTTCAACTTAGTACCCAGGGGCTATGCAACTTCTACAGTTTTCCTTCCATTGTTTTACACAACTTTAATTTTAGAGAAGTTCCATTTGGGATAATCTGTTTCTATTTTTATTGGCAGTTGTTTGTTTTTTAATCTTCTACCAAAATCCATTCATTGTCTTAGGATGACATGTGATCAGTTTTGCTCCTCTCTTTTTTTTTTTTTTTTTAGATTTTTTAATTTATTTTCTGACAGAGAGACAGCGAGAGAGGGAACACAAGTGAGGGAGTGGGAAAGGGAGAAACAGGCTTCCCGCCAAGGAGGGAGCCCTATTCAGGGCTTGATCCCAGGACCCTGGGATCATGACCTGAGCCGAAGGCAGACGCCCAATGACTGAGCCACCCAGGTGCCCCGGTTTTGTTCCTCTCTTACAGATGACTTCTCTAGTGCTAGGATTTAAAAGTCTTCAGAAATCTACAAAAGCCAATCTTTTCCAGTATGGTGGGTGAAAATTCTAACTTGGGTTTAAGGGTTTGCTCACTATTAAAATGGTATCCTAAAAGATCATACCTATTAAGCAATTTTTAGTAACCTTTCAGAGTATTTTAGGGTATGAAGCAATTTTAACTCTAAAAATTAATTAGTAGAATGACAACAGAGCTAACCACCCAGTACAAAGGACGCTACAGAGGCATCCGCAGCAACCTGAGGTCAGTTTGAAGCAGCTGTATATCCTGGGAGCAGGGCAAAACATGGGAAGTGAGAAGTAGCCAGTAGAATAATAATAACAAGCAGAACAGACACCCATATAATATCAGACACATTTCTTAGAGATTTATGCAAATTGTTAATCATAATCCTATGCGTCATTATTTTTACCATGTTTCTTTTAAAAAGGAATGCAGAATTGATGGTACATCCTGGGGCCATCAGACTCCAGAGTCTGGGCTTCTAATCACTGTTATGCTGCCCATGAAATCAGACTTTAACATTTTTCCATTTTTGAGGAGGCTATTACTGGAAGGCTTGTCAAGTGTTTATCATCTCTGAGATATAGGTATATAGGTATATAGGTATAGCTAGACACATAGGAAGGGATTGGGTGGGGTATTTCCTGTTATCACAGAACAGTAGCTGACACTAAAAGGTAAGAAGAAAGAGCTCTAATGGGGCGCCTGGGTGGCTCAGTTGGTTAAGCAACTGCCTTCGGCTCCGGTCATGATCCTGGAGTCCCAGGATCGAGTCCCACATCGAGCATGGAGTCTGCTTCTCCCTCTGACCCTCTTCCCTCTCGTGTTCTCTATCTCTCATTCTCTCTCTCTCAAATAAATAAATACAATCTTAAAAAAAAAAAGAAAGGGCTTTAAGGGTCTCATATTTTATGTTCAGAGACCCATTCCCAACTGGGATCAAACACCACTCTGGAGGGCTTCCTAAACAACCTACCCTCAGAGAATGGGACTCATCATGAACCAAGAGTGGCTTATTCCCTGAATCTGTTCCTACCATCTAGTAGGTCAATATAAAAGAAGAACTAGAAGGGAGAAACTGATATTTTATGGAGTGCAGCACTTGTGAAAAGAAATTATTCCTTCTTTTTGGTTTTTGGGTTTGTCTTTTTTCCTCATGGCAACAAGACGGGCCGAAAGAGAATAGTAAATACTGCACAAGCCTAAAACAAGAAGCAAGAAATTTATTTTTCTAATAAAGATTGCTAAGTCAAAGGACTTGGATGCTCTTCTTTATAATACAACTAGAAAAGGAAAAAAGAATTGAGAAGCAATGACATGGAGGGGTAAATCAGGTTGCAAGGGTCCTGAAATATTCAGCTGGAATTCTCAGTTTCTATTATTAAGATGGATCTTGGGTATGCTCTGTTGCTTGTGCAGATTATGTGAGATTATGAGTGAGACTTTGCTTGGACTGCTCATTCCTGGCATGCATAACAGAGGAATAAAGCTTGTAGCCCCACTCTGGGTGAAAAACTTCTCAGGAGATTGCTAATGCCTATATGAGAAGTCTGGGAGAACCCCACCGTCAAATTCAGCCAGCACTCATGTATGATGAGCCTACAATGTACTAGACCAGCAAGTTAAACCTAACAAGGAAAGAATGACAGTTAAGGATGGAGACACTTATATTTTCCTTCTCCCTCTTCCTAGCCCTAATACCAGAAAAGGTAGCATACATAAAAGGGGAGGGAGAAAGAAGTTTGAGTAAAGTACAGAGCACAGATAGATGGAACAGGTGCTTGAGAGGGGACAGATTAGAATTTTGAAACAAATATGAGATTAATGTTTTAAAATTTAAGAAAAATTGAATCATTAGAATCAGAAAAGGACTATTAAAATAAGAACAAGTGACAAAAAGTTGTGGAATCTGATTGCATAGCCATTCAGAGAATTGCTGATAGACAAGAAAGGGAATTGTGACAGTATGTATATTTGGATAATGGTGACAAGGAAGTTAGCATTTTCATGTGTACACCTTCAAAGATTGAGAATTCTTAGTAAATCTGGTGTGTGTCTAAGTGAGTGTATAAATTATTGCAAACATGCACATATTTCTTTAACTTGGAAAGGCAATATTATGTTTCTAAATTAAAATTTCTTTTCTGCCTTAATATACTACTATTACCAGTAAGCAACTGAAATTCTCAGAAGCAATTTTTATTTAGTCCCAAAATATAATAGATTAATTCTGAAGAGTTCTGTGGAATACCTCAGAGATGGGATAGAAGCTAATACATAAATCATATTTTCAGCAAGGTACTTTCCTGACAACATATTTTATATTTTCTATAAAATGATAACCCAGAAGTTTGTATAAATCTTTCACACAGTAAGTTTCCTCATTTTTGTTTGTACATTACTTTAAAAATCTTTGCTAATTCCTGTTTTCACATATCAGGTGACTTAGATTTTTTTAATAATGCACAATACGTATGCATTCCACTAACAGATATGCATGCACACACACACACACACATTCACTAAAGGTGTAGTTGTATACATGAGGGTCTCTATGGATGCTCACTTTGTTTTTAAATGTTCATAACTGCTATTAATAAAATCACACTATTTATTTATTTAGCTACAAATATTTATTATCTATCATGCATGTCAGGTACTGTGCTGGGCATTAGAATTACCACACTCGGCAAGATGAACACCGTCTCTATGTTCACAAACTTATAATTTGTTGGTAAAGGAGGTACGTAAAAATATGTCCTGCCATGCATTAGGATAAGCAGAGATAAATACAGAGTAAAACAATTACTCTTAATCTAGTGAGATATGCCATTTGAGATGAAAGCTAAAGGACGCATCATAGAGTTAAAACTAGCCAGTGGAGAGTGAAGAGAGTTTCAGAATAAGGGAAAGTGTTTCAGCAATTACACAGTGGCTACTATTTGGCAGGCAAGATTCTAAGCACCATACTTGCATGATCTATCGAATAGTGACTATTTACTTACCACTTCAGAGAGAAGAAATCAGACACACAGATCAAAACTTGCCCAAAGTGTCAGAGTTAGAATGTCACAGAACCAGGATTCAAACTACAGTTGGGATTTGTGCTTTTTGCCACTTTGCACTCCCAACTTGCCCCCACCCCCACCAGCAAGCCTTCAGAAACCTGAGTGTATGTTTGTGGGCTCTCTCTGATTCAATCTGGCTGTGGTAGAGAGAAAGGTGCTGGGAGACACTGGAGTGCAGGGATAGGCAAAGCCTGTTAGATACTAGTGAGCTGTTCTTTATCCTAAAGATATTCAAATCTTTGGTGCAGGGTATACTCATGAGTCTTCAATCTAATCCCCTGGCTGCAGTGCAGATGTCAGATTAGGTGAGTCATCAGGCTGGTGTTGAGACATCAGTTAAGAGGTCTTTGCAATACTCAAGGTAAGAAATATTGATGCTTGATCTAGGAATGGAGGTAAATGGGTGCCTCCTGGTGTTTCAGGGACACCAAAGGGTCATAATTTTTCTATAGAGATTTCTTTAGAGAACATAATAGAAATTAAAAACTTGCATCCAGGGTCACCTGGGTGGCTCAGTCATTAGCGTCTGCCTTCAGCTCAGGTCATGATCCCAGGGTCCTGGGATCGAGACCCACATCGGGCTCCCTGCTCTGCGGGAAGCCTGCTTCTCCCTCTCCCACTCCCCCTGCTTGTGTTCCCTCTCTTGTTGTGTCTCTCTCTGTCAAATAAATAAATAAAATCTTTAAAAAAATAAAAATAAATAAAAACTTGCATCCATTCATGACCCTATTGTAGTAGCCTCAGTTATGTTATCAACCTTACTCTGGATTACCCTTGAATATACAATAGGGAGACTCCATAACCTTAGAATATTTCCTATTAACTTAATACATAAATAGGAGGCGGTGGGATGGAAAAAAATATTTAACACCACCTCCCATAGAAGATTGTTTTCAACTGACACAGAATTATATCAGTCACATAGAATGTCTGTTACATGACATAGAATTCTAGAATACCAGAATAAGGTCTAGAAACATTTATAAAATACTATTTAAAAAGTTTATGTTTCATAAACATGGCACATAAAATGATATATTTATCTATACATGGATGAATTTAAAACAATGAAGATTAAAAATGTCTCCTTACATTTTCAAAGCAGAATATATACTTTTATTGTGGAATTCTCAAAACTCTCACTGGAACTAAGCAACTAAGTATTTCATTACCATTTATAACAGACACATCAAATGCATGAACAGGGTGCCGAAGAAAAGTATGGCACTTCTTATGCCACTAATTCTTAGACAGCTTTAAAGAAATGGATTAGGCTCAAACATTCTGCTAAGGACGTAAATTAAAAGCACATAATTCTAGAACTGTATGAGATATAGGGATCAGATATTCCAGTGGAGCTAAATCATAAAAGTGTGATAAGGCTAGTTGTAGCACTTTATTAACAATAAGTTATCATTAACTTTGTCAATTATTTGCACTTTGAAAATAGAAATCAAATGGAGTTATTCTTGCTGCATGGGAGTCTATTACAGTTAGGGATGTCACGGCACATATGTGTTATAGCCAAGAGAAAAATGTCAAAAACTGCTGACCTAGGCCAACCTCTCTTCAGTGGGAAATAAGAAATCGCAGTTATGTGAAAAGTTAAGTCAACTGTGATAATTTAAGTAGCAGTGATAAGACAAGGATTAATTTATTGATATCCATTACAGGATTCAATCTCTTATACTCCACTTATACTTCACGTTAGTCTCATTTCCTTGATTAAAGCATAACTAAATGTTCTCATATGTCTCTTTTCACTGACTAAAAAAAGCATTTTCAAACCATCTCATGAAAGTAAGAAAATTATGAATGTAGAAGTTGGCAGGATTGAAGATACTCTGTAAAACTAGAGAAAATAGACTACAAATGATTTTAAAAGGAAAACCTAAATATTAATATACACATCAAATTCCAAAAGAAATAGGCAGTGTGTGTTCTAAAATTATAATCTGTATGGCAAAAGAAAATTAGCTTTTTTCTTCCAGTTGGAACATCAAAATTGATGAGTCATGCAACATGAAATGAGGTGAGAGAATTTACTTTGATTTTATTTTTATCCCTAATAATGCCACCCTGTAAAATAGTAAATAGTTATATACTAACCATCTGAGAGTATAATAAATGTTAACTAATATAGTATAGTATTTTTCTGATTCAAACCCCATCTGCAGCATGACAAGAAACCAGTTTCTTACACAATCTTCTGGTTTTGGCAACACCCTTAAGTGGCTTAGGATCTGACTCGGCCACAACTGTCCACAAGAGTTACTCTTCCCCACGGATGCTGGCCAGCACCTCTTTTCTTCTGGTATATATAAAGGATACAGGCACTATACCACTAGGACTTATATCCACTGAGTCGCTCCCTACTACTTCTTGTGGCTCCAGATTTCAGACTACACTTCCAAAAATAAATGTCCAACTTAGATCTCTGATCAGAGTGAGCCATGGTAAACTAGAATGCATCCTAGGGTTTCCTTCTTCCTCGGAGCCACCCTGCTACTCTGGGTCTGGGCATTGTCTCTAGGTACTTTGTACTCTCAATGCTCAGGTAATCAAATCAGAATTTTCTTTGAGGACCTAATTTATCCCTATACTTTTATTCATGTACTTTTTACCTCAAATGTCCTTTCTTGCTCTGTTACCCATATCCTCTCCCCACCATGCTTACGACTCTTCAAATATGTTCAGCCTGTTTTCCTTGAGTGTGCACACCCTCTCTTTCTCTCTTACCTCCAGGTCACATCAAAATCTTTCAGTCTTGAATTTTATAAATTTGTTTTGTTAGAATATAGTAAGGCAAATTATGCAAATTAGCATCCACTATTGTGTTAACTTCCCAGTAGTACCTCACTTTTTTTGACTTGAAATTAAAAGTTTTCCCTCCTCTTATTCTCATTTTTACACTTTTGAATCAGAATCTTTCTTATAACCAAACTATAAATTTAATGATGTATCTCCTTACATATTTTTTCTAAAAAGTTGTCGATAAATTATCTTGCATTTTGAAATTAAGAACATAGTACAAACCTCCCCTGAAAGTGACACCGGTGCTACTACTAGGAAAGATATCCTGTGGGAGATTTAGGATTTGACATTTCACGTTATGTCATATAATCAAAACTTAAAATGCACATCATGGGGCACTTGGGTGGCTCAGTTGGTTAAGTGGCAGACTCTTCATTTCGGCTCAGGTCCTGATCTCGGGGTCCTGGAATTGAGCCCTCTGTCCAGCTCTGTGCTCAGTGGGGAGTCTGCTTGAGGATTCTCTCCCCTTCCCCCTGCATTCCTGCTCTCTCTCTCAAATAAATAAATAAAATGAAGTAAAAATATAAATAAATAAATAAATAAATAAATAAATAAATGGCTTCTTGGAGTGATTTTTTAAAGTTATAATAAATTTGAGCACCAACTGAACATAAGTTTCTCGACTTAAAATCAGTATAATAGTTACAGTAGTCCAACATAATGTTTGTTTCTTAAAAGTCCATATTTGGGGCACCTGAGTGGCTCAGTCGTTAAGCATCTGGCTTCGGCTCAGGTCATGATCCCAGGGTCCTGGGATCGAGTCCCAAATTGGGATCCTTCCTTGGGGGGAAGCCTGCTTCTCCCTCTCCCACTCCCGCTGCTTGTGTTCCTGCTTTTGCTCTCTGTCTCTGTCAAATAAATAAATAAAATCTTTAAAAAAAGTCTCTATTTGTTCCTCAATATGAAGGAAAATTTAAATCCTATGTAACAAAATGTTCTAAAACAATTGATAGAGTAAAAATTCCAATAATATAGAGATTCCTAGTAAAAGAATTATTGAAAATTTTTTTCTGAGAATGCGAAAGACCTAAGACTGTCTTACTAGACTTGCATTGCTTATAAATTAAGCTAATGGTCTTTATTATGTTGTCCAATACAGTAGCCACTAGCCATATATAAGTATTGAGCATTTGAAATGTTGCTAGTCTGAACTTAAAGTGTACACACCACATTTTGTATGTAAGTAAAAATAAATAATATGAGGCACCTGGGTACATCAGTCGGTTAAGCAACTGACTCTTGATTTCAACTCAGGTCAAGATCTCAGAGTTGGTATGGAGCCCTATGTAGGGTATGGAGCCTTACATAGGTCTCTGTGCTCAGTGTGGAGTCTGCTTGTCCGTCTCCTTCTGCTCCTCCCCACTTGTGCTCTCTCTCTCTCAAATAAATAAATAAATAAATAAGATATTATTAAAAATATAAAAAATAATGTAACACATTCCATTAATAATTTTTGTATTGAATACATCTTAAAATCTTAATATTTTGAGTATATTGGAATATATTACATATATTATTAAATTAATTTCACCTGTATCTTTTTATTTTTTTTAAATATAACTCCTAGAAAATTTAAAATTGTCTATATAGTTCACACTGTGGCTTTCTATTGGATAACAATATGAATATATACTTCACATTACTAAAATGCAAGTCTCCATATGTAAATAGCATCTGAACCAAAAAATTTCTTATCTAATATTTTCTAGTTAGTGTTTGTTTTATATAATATTTTGTTAAAGGCTACATTGTATCACTAGTACTCATTTAGTCAAAATTAGGAAACAATATTTCTAGATAACATACATTTTGCCTTCTAGAGTAGTGCTTCCCAAACTATAATATGTATACCCCTGAGTAGCTTTTTAACATGCAGATTTCTGATCCAGTAGCCCTGGAGGGAACCTAAAATTTTTCATTTCTAACAGGTGCCCAGGTGATGTTGATGCTTTTGGTCTGGGGACTTTGAGCTACAAATTTGTAGATGACAGAGGTGTTCCATTGTACTTGAGTTCCCCAAATTAAAAAATAATGGTGCTAAAAACATACACTGAAGTATTTGAGCTTATAAGCTAATAATTTATTACTATGTTAACTTCAAATATTCAACTTATTTCTTTAAAAATATTTTCTGAATGTAAACGCATATTTACTGTAACAATGCAGATAAATAAGGAAAAGCATAAATGAGAAAATGAGCATCATGTGACTCCACCAAATAATAACCATCATTGCATTTTTATTTATTTGTGCCTAATACTATTTGTATTTGGCTTGTTTTAATAGAAGTTTGAAAGCATTATAAATACTGTTTTGCAACAGTTTTCTTTTATATTCTTATGTTGTAAATATTTCCTCGTTGTTTACACAATGTTTAATGGCCACTTACTATTCTATCATATGGATATACTAAATATTCTTAGATAATTTCCACTTACAATGAGCAATTTTGACTGCAATTTCTTTGAAATATTTTCAATGCTTAAAGAAACAAATATTTTAGTGCTTATAAGTATATGGTTCAGAAGAGCAAACCAATTAATAGAAAATTAAAATATAGTATTGATTTATATAAATCCAATTCCCTCCATTAAAGTTTGAAGTATTTATATTATGCCTATAAACTTGAAAGTATTAACTCTTATGAAAATAGGGACAAAAAAACAACAATATGTGAACAAATAGTCAGTTTGCCCATTGTTCTCACCACAGTTTGTCTTTATCTTTATTTTATTATTGAACTTTATATTTTGCTTCTTCATGAGTTAAAAGTAGACATGTTTTCATAGTGAGTCTTCCAAGTTTAAGGTCTTGGATCCTGGAGTACATTTTAATTTTCTGAAGAATTTTCTAGATTTATTTGAAATCTATGTGTCTCATCTCAAACAAATGCATACATATAATAGACATATATAATAACTATTTTTTTTAAGATATTTTTATTTAGAAAGAGAGAATGTACATGTTCAGTTAGGGAGAGGGGCAGAGGAAGAGGAAGAGAAACAGACTCCCTACTGAATGGGGAGCCCTACATGGGGCTCCAACTCAGGACCCTGAGATCATGACCTGAGCCAAAATCAAGAGTTTGGCACTCAACCAACTGAGCCACCCAGGTGCCCCTATATATAACTTTATAGGAAGCAGTGCACTTTTAAAAAAATGTATCCAAAATGTTAAAAATAATCTTAGTTATTAAATTATCATTTACCTCTTGAATTCTAAAACATGTAACCTGCTCTGAGTAATTATTGGTAACTTCCAGGAAGTGCAAAGCTTACATGATCCCTCTGTAAGACCCTTGACTAAGTTCTTTTTTAATTCCATTACTGATTTGCAGTAAAGATATGTATTTAAAAATATAGTTTAAACTTTTCTGATTAAGTCTTGGAGGATTTTCTGTTCTGTAGAGGGAAGGACATAAACTTTTTATTATACTTAGTTTAAATATCATCCCAACTATTGTATGCTTTGAACCTTGGGCAAATTAATCTCTCTGATCCTGTTTTATTTAATCTGTAAATTAGGGTTGATACCTACCCATATTACAGGTTTATAAGAGTTAAATAGAATGCATTTAAATGACTGAAAATAGAGTCCAAACATAATGGACATCAATCTGTTCTACCTCAAATATTATACTAATATTTTCATATTCTCATTTTCCAAGGAAGACCAGAAAGGTAATAGATATATTTTCTCAGATGCTAGTGAAGTGATTTTCAGGTCTCCTGTTTAGTAGGGTAATTAATTTTCCAAATAAAACCTTACATGGTCTACTAATACAGAAACCAAAAAATGAGATATAATCATTGAAGGGTGGAGAGGAAGAGAGAAAATACTGGGTGAGGTTCTATTCCAAACTTGTATTTCCATTATAACCACTACTGAGGCATGTCTATAGAATTTGGGTTTCCAAAGAAATCAAAATATATTTTGAACGTGAAACAACTATTTACCTAGCTTCTCAAGCCTTAAGCCTACGAATCCTTTATCCCAATATTTCCTTCACTTCCAACAAGTCAAGCTAGCTCTACCAGAAAAATATATCCTTAATCTATTAATTTCCTTCCATGATCCTTGTCACCACCCCAATTCAGGTAGTCATCTATCATTTAGACTATAACAATAACTTTTCACTGTTTTGTAACAAATTTATTGAGGTGTAATGGACATACAATAAAACTACACCTATTGAATATGTATAATTTTATAAATTTTGATATATATATACACCTATGAGACTATCACCACAGTGAAGAGAGTGAACATATTCCTTATCTCCAAAAGGTTCCTCATCCCACTTGTAATCCTCTGTTGTCTCACCTCTCAACATCTCCAAACAATCAATCTTCTCCTTCCTGTGATGATTGTACTTTCCCAAGTTTACATAGATACTCTTTTAGTTTGGGTTCTTTTGCTTAGTATGATGATTTTGAGATTCCTCGATGTTTTTTATGTGTATCAATAATTCATCCCTTTTCATTGCAGATAAGTATTCCATTTTATAAATATACCACAATTTGTTTATCCATTCTCCTGCCAATGTACATTTGAGTATTTTCCAGGTTGGGAGTATTACAAATAAAGCTGCTACAAAAGTTTATGCACAAGTCTTTACATATACATATGCTTTCTTTTCTCTTAGGTAAATATTAAGAATAGAACCACTGGGTTTTGTGGTAGGTGAATGTGTAACATTTTAAAAACTGTCAAACTCTCTTCCAAAGTGCTTGTACTATTTTACTTCCTTCCCTACCAGCAGAGTATTCCAACTAAGTTCTTTACTGACATTTGATATGGTCAGTCTTTTAAATTTTAATCATTCTAGTAAGTTTGTAGTGGGACTTTTGTGGTATTAATTTTGCATTTTCCTAATGACAAATGATGTTAAGCATCTTTTTATGTGTTCATTTGTCATCTTTATATTTTCTTTGAAGTATGTATTCAAATTTTGTGTTCCCCCTTTTAAAAAATATTAGGTTGTTTGTTTTTTTCTAATTGAATTTGAGAGTTCTTTATATATTCTGGATACAAGTCTTTTATCAGATATGTGCTTTGTAAATCTTTTCTCAGTCTATTGCTTAAATTTTCATTCCCTCACCAGCATCTTTGATAGGAGACTTGAATTGTGAAAATTCCAATTTATTTTATTTATTTATTTTTCTTTTTGAATTATGACTTTGGTATTTTATTGAACTCTTTGCCTAAGACAAAGTCACATTTTCTCATTTTTTCTTCCAAAGTTTTATAGTTTTATGTTTTATTTATAGGTCTATGATATATCTTGAGTAAATTTTTGTATGTGGAATAAAGTATGAATCAAGTTTATATTTTTGCATTTGAATATCTACTTGTTTCAGCACAAATTGTTGAAAAGAGCAAACTTTCTTTACTGAATTGCCTTTGCACCTTTGTAAAAAGTCAGTTTCCCATTTCTGTGTTGTTCATAATTTTCTCATTTAGTCCAATAACAGCAAAGTCTCATTATTACTGGAGTTGGTGATTATAATTGTTAATTTTGTGTCAACTTGGTTAAGATATGGTGCCTAGATAATTGGTCAAATGCATTATTTGGGTAATGTAAGGGTAATTTTGTGTCAACTTGGTTAAGATATGGTGCCTAGATAATTGGTCAAATGCATTATTTGGGTAATGTAAGGGTATTTTTTCAAATGCATTATTTGGGTAATGTAAGGGTATTTTTTCTCACTAAATATGAGATTAGTATATAAATCAGTGGATAGACTACATCTGATTATAATATGAGTGGACTTTATCTAATCAGTCAAAAACATTAAGAAAAAAACAGACCAAGGTCCTGAGAGGAAGAGGAAATTCTACCTCCTGACTGCCTTCACATTCAGGTCTTCAAAATCAACTCTTTCCTGTGTCTGCAGCTTGCTAGCCTACCTTGCAGATATTAAAATTGCCAACCCACTTAATCATGTGAGCCAATTTCTTAAAATAAATCTAATAAATCTATATCTGTCTATCATCTATCTATCTACCTATCATCATCTCTATCTATTCTTATTGGTTCTGTTTCTCCAGAGAACACTGGCTAGCACAGTGATATATGATGTCTTTATCTTAATTATGGCATTGTTTGCAAATACCAAACTTAGTCAAGCCAGTTTAAGCAAAGAAAAAAAAAAGTTATGTTTACTAGTGTTTCTTATCTCATCTTATCTAAAGATAAGAAATACAGTAGTCTCAGTAACAACTGGAGACAGGGATTTGAATGCCATTGGAGCACACTTTATACTTTTTAGGACTATCTTCCTTTCATCACTTTTTCTCTCTCTCACTCAAAAAGGCTGCCTTTATCTGCCTCCCAGAAATATCTAAAAGGCAGGAATGTGCCTCTGGTAGTCCATGAGATTTAAGTTTCTTATTCCTAAGAGTTACTGATCAAATATCTTCCATCCCTAACTCTAAAAACTCCATGAATGAGTCTCATTGGTTAGCTTAGGTAAGGTGTCCTTTCCTGGATCAATCAATTGTGGCTAGAAGTGGGGACAAAATATAAAATGAATGTTCATGCTGGAACCATATCGACAATGTGCAGGATGAGATTCATCTTAAAGAAGGAGGGTTCTGGACAGGCAAATGGCATGGTATTTATTTTCAGAAGCAGTAAAAAAACTAAATTTCTAAACTAATGCAAGAGTAATGAATGTATAATAAATTCTAGTTTTGATAGTTTGTGGAAAATATCAACTCTGTCTGTCTCAGATATTAAGATCAGTTCAGAATATAAAATTTAAGTTCAATCTGATGATCCAGAGAGTCTATACAAAATGCTCTTTCATCCAAATCAGACTTTTGGCTCTGACTCAATTTAGTTGATCTGTATAGGAGAATGTACCTGATTTCTTTTCCTTTCTTTTCTTTTCTTTCTTCTTTCTTTCTTTCTTTCTTTCTTTCTTTTTTTCTTTTTTCCTTTCTTTTCCTCTCCTTTCCTTTCTTTTCTTTTTTCTTTTCTTTTCAGATTTCAATTTTAAGTAATCTCTACACCCAACCCTGAGTTCAAGAGTAACATGCTCTACCAGTTGAGCCAGCCAGAAACCACTGAGAATGTACTTGATTTCATTTTGCATTATCAATCCCTTGAAAGTTTTGCAGGAGCTAATGTAGAGCTCATATTCTCTGACCAGTCTACATAAATTGTCAAACTCTTCTCATCTCCTTATCTATCTTTCCTCTTCAGATTACTTGTGGCAAATGGAGTATTTGTTATTTTCTATTTTGTTTTGTGTTTGCACACCCATATTTAAGAATGTAAACTCCACAATGGCTGGGGCTTTGCTGTTTTGTTTACAGCTACATCCCAGCACTTAAAAAAAGTGTTTGGTGCAAATTAGGGATTCAACTTTTTTAAATGATGAAATATAAATTATAGTCATTTATATTCTGGCATTTTTTAAAAGCATGTAAATGCATTTACAAAGACAGGATCCAGTATTGAGAAGGTGTGAGTACTGAAACGGGGCCAAATTGAGGAGCTGCTACTTTTATAATACAATCTAAGAAGGGTCTAGTCATTTTAACTCATCTCATCCTTCAAGATCAGTGATCTAGCACTCACATTTACAAATTTTCCTTGAATTTTTCATGTACTCCTGCTCAATGTGTCAAGTGTGACAAGAACAGATGTAGTCAGTGAATGATCAAACAGATGTTTCATTTGTATTACCATTCATTATAATGTCATTATTGACAGCACAACCATTCAACTTGTCAAGTACCTAGAAATTATTCTTGGTCTCTTTTTAAGGAAATTCATGGTTCAGAAAAAATCCTCCAAAATGAGAAAGTTAAAAATACTTTTCTAAAAGAAATTGTCATTACTTGGTAGTATTAAGCAGTGGCCAAACTTGTTTTCAAGTTACAATAATATGGAATGAATTTTTGTCACACTGTAGAGCAATCATGGATGCTATGGAGACTCTTCAATGAAATTACCAGGCAGCCCCTGTCTGATGCTTGCTTATAGGCCTTAGGTCATCCATGAACTGCATATGGAAAATCCCCCAAACTCCAAATCCCCCAAATAGGTAAAGGTATACATTTTACAGATGGGTTTTACTATTTATTATATTCATTATGCATGTGGTGATATTAATGATGTTTTCAACATTTTTGGAAAGATTCTCCCTTTACAATGTCCCCTACCCATTTTCATAATGGGTGTTGGGAATGTTTATTTTTATGATTTACAGATAGTTTGTCTATCATACTAAATAATGATAGTACGTTAGTATCTGTAGGCACATGATATCTTAATTTGAAAAAAAAATCTACATTTCGTACCATACTAATCTCTTTCTGAAACACCTAGTAAAGACTCACAATTCACTCTTTAGATGGATTGGGATGGTTGTTTAAAAAGCAAAATCTTAGTTATAATAAGTTTCCTTTTGAGCTTTCCTTCACCTGATTTGTTTATAGACTACTGAAGAGTGAAAAAAAATCTATTAACAGCCTTTTGCTTTGTTTTGTTTTGTACTTAACTTGATGGATTTATTATTTTTTAATGGAAATAACAGTTGTTTGATTTAACTGGCTTGATTGACTGCTTTGACACTGTTTAGACAAAGAAAGATCTATCATTTTAACTAGAAGTTTAGAAGCTGCATAGCAATCCATTGCAGAAATGACATAAAAAAAGCTTCTGTAAGATCACTCTGTTCATTATGAGGAATGAAATATCTTGAATTAAATTCTCAAAATCCAACCTGACTATAGCAAAGATCTAATGAGATCTGTGCTCTCCTAGGAGCTCCTTTAATTAACTCAAGCATTGTTCTCAAGTACACGTTATGGAGTTGCTTGTAAGTTCACATATATTACATGTAAATTATAAGACATTTCAGAGGAAAGAGAGTTTGGTGACAGTCCAATTTACATTTCTTTCCTGGCTATAAGCATTTTTTTTCTTCTCTTATATTTTACATTTAGCATTGATAGATACAGATTGAGGATTCTGTTTTGGTAGTTATTGTCACCAAGATATACATTTATTCTTTAAAATATGGTAATTCCTTCAGTAAATATAACTGCTTAATGATTTAAGGTTGAAATCTTCGAGAAAGGAGGAAGCTATAAGCAGATAGAATCTTTATTATTTAACTAAAAATCTGGATGGATAGTTTGGACTCCTCACTGGACAAGTGTAACAGGTTTTGCCCCAAGAACCAGATATTTTGTCTAAGGGTGAAAAAATGGGATAAACAAGCTTATAAAACAAGTCTTGATTTAACATACATATTTTGAAAAAATAAAAGAGATCATTCTTCTTTGTTCTACAGTTTAGTAGTACAATTCTAATCTGGCTATAAGGTCATTTGTTGAATAACTTGAACAAATGAGGAAAGAAAAAAGCTTGTCCCTCTCCTTTTATGTAATGTATATCTCTGTCTGTTGATATTGCCCTGTTTTTCAAAGGTGTCACCAATGAAATCAGAGCCAGTAAATTTAGAGTTGAAGTATAAACAAACAATATTGCTTTCTTCTTTGCCTTTTCTCACCCTTATCCTGATGAAGGTCATTTAATTTATCAGATGTTGAGCTTACCCTGAGGTTTATATCCCTGAAATAGTCTCTTTCCCAAAGACTCCTTTTCAGAGAAATTTAGAGCATTTGGTCCAGATCTAAGGGTTTCTTATCTGACACTCTTGGGGGCAGATGTGTTTCAGGATTCAGGATTTTTTGGATTTTAAAAAGGTAATACTGAATATAGTATGTTAATGAACACCCCCAGTGGGTGCTCCAAAATATACATAATAATATATATTTGCATAACAGTGTATACATACTATGTATTATACCCATTTATATTAATATTTTGGCAAATCACATGCATAAATGGATTAAATAGATTCTATAAATTACTTGTCAGTTCTTTTCAAATTTTGTCATCAAATAAATCAGGAAAATTTCACATTTTAGAGCTTTTGAATGTCATAATTTGGGATAAGTCATTGTATACTTGTAATAAATCACTATGGTAGGCAGAATTCTCAGATGGACTCAAAGAATCCCACTCCTTAGTATAAATGTTCTTCTCTTGAAAGTGGGCAGGCCTGTCAATATGATGGGATGCCACTTTAGATTATGACAAATGACAAAGACAATGGAGTAATCAGTCACTCCTATGATTAATTTAAAATGTATATGACTCTATCTTAGTCTCCTGGAGAAACATTGTCCTGCTGGCTCTGAAGAAGTAAGCTGATATATTGTGAGATGACCACATGAGGAGGATCTGGAGGCAGCATCTAAGAGGTGAGAGCCACCCTGTCTTAATAGCCAGCAAGAAAATGGGGCACCTGGGTGGCTCAGTTGGTTAAGCGACTGCCTTCGGCTCATGTCATGATCCTGGAGTCCTGGGATCGAGTCCCACATCGGGCTCCCTGCTCAGCAGGGAGTCTGCTTCTCCCTCTGACCCTCTTCCTTCTCGTGCTCTCTATCTCTCATTCTCTCTCTCTCAAATAAATAAATAAAATCTTTAAAAAAAAAAAAGAAAATGGAGACATCAGTCCTACAACCACAGGGAACTGAATTCTGCCAACAGTCTAAACAGCATTGAAGGAGAACCCTAAGCCTCAGATGAAAAAGGGGATTTCAGCCCCTATGACATATTAATTTCATTCTACTGAGTTTTTTTTTTAATTCCGCTATAGTTAACATACAGTGTTATATTAATTTCAGGTGTACAATGATTCTATGCATTACTCAGTGCTCATCAAGATAAGTGTACTTTTGGGTGCCTGGGTGGCTCAGTTGGTTAAGCGACTGCCTTCAGCTCAGGTCATGATCCTGGTGTCCTGGGATCGAGTCCCACATTTGAAAAAAAAAAAAAAAAGACAGTGTACTTTTAAGCCCCTTTACTGATTTCACCCATTGCCCCACCCACCTCCCCTCTGATAACCAGCTGTTTGTTCTCTATAGTTAAGAGTTTGTTTTTTGGTTTGTCCCTTATTCTCCCCTTTGTTCGTTTGTTGTTTTTTTTGTTTTGTTTTGTTTTTTGTTTTAAGATTTTATTTATTTATTTGACAGAGAGAGATACAATGAGAGAGGGAACACAAGCAGGGGAGTTTGGAGAGGGAGACACAGGCTTCCCGCCGCAGGGAGCCCAATGCGGGGCTTGATCTCAGGACCCTGGGATCATGACGCTTAACGACTGAGCCACCCAGGCACCCCTGCTTTGTTTTTTAAATTCCAAATATAGTGAAATCATATGGTATTTGTCTTTTCCTGACTGGTTTATTTCATGTTGTTGTAAATGGCAAAATTTAATTCTTTTTGATGATGGAATAACATTCCACTATATATATACATACTATGATAGATATATATAGATATAGATCTATATAGATATAGATCTAGATAGATGATATAGATATAGATCTCCCAAATCTTCTTTATCTGTTCATCTGTGGATGGACATTTGGGTTCTTCCATAATTTGGCTATTGTAAATAATGTTTCAATAAAAACAGGGGTGCATATGGCGTGCCTGGGTGGCTCAGTCGTTAAGCATTTGCTTAGGCTCAGGATGTGATCCCAAGGTCCTGAGATCTAGCCCACATTCAGGCTCCATGCTCAGTGGGAAGCCTGCTTCTCCCTCTCCCACTCCCCCCTGCTTATGTTCCCTTTCTCACTGTCTCTGTCAAATAAGTAAAATCTTTAAAATATAGGGGTACATATATCCCTTCAAATTAGTGTTTTTGTATACTTTTGGTAAATAACTAGTAGTCTGATTACTAGATTGTATGGTAGTTCTGTTTTTAACTTTTTGAGGAAACTCCGTACTGTCTTTGACAGTGACTGCACCAGTTTTCATTCCCACCAACAGTATATAAGAGTTCCTTTTTCTTCATATCCTCACCAACACTTGTTTCTTAAGTTTTTGATTTTAGCCATTCTGTCAAGTGTGAGGTGATATCTCACTGAGGTTTTTGATTTGCATTCCTTAATGATGAGTGATGTTGAGTATCTTCTCATGTGTCTGTTGGCCATCTGTATGTCTTCTTTGGAGAAAAGTTGGTTTATATCTTCTGCCCATTTCTTAAATCAGATTATCTGTGGGTTTTTTTTCTTTTTTTTGGTGTTGAGTTGTATAAATTGTTTATATATTTTGGATTGTAAACCTTTATCAAATCTATCATTTGCAAATATCTTCTTCCATTCAGTAGATTGTATTTTTGTTTTGTTAGTTGTATCCTTCACTGCATAGAAGCCTTTACTTTTGTTGTAGTCCCAATAGTTCATTTTTGCTTTTATTTCCCTTGCCTGAGGAGACATATCTAGAAAGATGTTGCTATGGCCTATGTCAAAGAAATTACTGCCTGTATTCTTTGCTAAAATTCTTATGTTTTTGGGTCCCACACTTAGGTTTTTTATCCATTTTCAATTTATTTTTGTGTATGGTGTAAGAAAATGATCCGTTTTTTTTTTTTCTTTTACATGTAGCTGTCCAGTTTTCCCAACAACATTTGTTGAAGAGACTGCCTTTTTTTACACTGGATATTCTTTCCTACTTTGTCAAAGATTAATTGACCACATAATTGTGGGTTTATTTCTGGGTTTTCTCTTCTATTCCACTGATTTATGAGTCTGTTTTTTATGTTAGTACCATACTGTTTTGATTACTACGGCTTTGTAGTATAACTTCAAGCCTGGAATTGTGATACCTCCAGCTTCATTTTTCATTTTCAAGGTTGCTTTGGCTCTTCAGGATCTTTTGTGGTTCCATACAAATTTTAAGATTGTTTGTTCCAGTTCTGTGAAAAATGCTGTTGGTATTTTGATAAGGATTGCATTACATGTGTAGATTGCTTTGGGTAGTATAGACATTTTAACAATATTTGTTCTTCCAACCCATGAGCATGAAATGTCATTCCATTTTTGTGTCATCTTTAATTTCTTTCATCAGTGTATTATAGTTTTCATAGTACAGATCTTTCACCTCTTTGGTTAAGTTTATTCCTAGGTATTTTATTATTTTTGGTACAATTGTAAATGAGATAGTTTTCCTAACTTCTTTTTTCTGTTGCTTCATTACTAGTGAATAGAAATGCAATGGACTTCTGTACATTGATTTTGTATCCTGCAATCTTACAGAATTCATTTATCAGTTCTAGTAGTTTCTTGGTGGAATCTTTAGGGTTTTCTATATATAGTATCATGTCATCTGCAAATAGTGAAAGTTTTACTTCTTCCTTCCCAATCTGGATGCCTTTTATTTGTTGTTGTTGTCATCTGATTGCTGTGGCTATGGCTTCCAGTACTATGTTGAATAAAACTGGTAAGAGTGGATATCCTTGTCTTGTTCATTACCTTAAGGGGGAAGCTCAGTTTTTCCCTATTGAGTATGATGTTCACTGTGGGTTTTTCATATAAAGTTTTTATTATGTTGGGGTGTGTTTCCTCTAAACCTACTCTGTTGAGGATTTTTATCATGAATGGATGTTGTACTTTGTCAAATGGATTTTCTGCTATTGAAAATTCCATTCTATTCAAATGATCATATGGTTTTTATCCTTTCACTTATTGATGTGATGTATCCTGTTGATTGATTTGTGAATATTGAACCAACCTTGCATCCTGGGAATAAATCCCACTTGATTGTGGTACAAGATTTTTTCAATGTATTGTTGGATTTGGTCTGCTAATCTTTTGTTGAATATTTTTGCATCTATGTTCATTAGAGATACTGGTCTGTAGTTCTCTTCTCTTGTGGTATCTTTATCTAGTTTTGGTGTCAGGGTAATGCTGGCCTTATAGAATGAATTTGGAAGTTTTCCATCCTGTTCTATATTTTTGGAAAAGATTGAGAAGAATAGATATTAATTATTCTTTAATTTCATTTTTAGAATTCATCTGTGAAGCTATCTGCTCTTGGACTTTTGTTCAGTTTTGATCTCTGATACAATTTCATTGCTGGTAATTGTTATTATTTTTTTTCAAATTTTCTATTTCTTCCTGCTTCAGTTTTGGTTAGGTCTCCCAAATGGTTGACATATAATTTTTTTTATAATATTGTCTTACACTCTTTTGTATTTCTTCATTTTGGATTGTTATTTTCCCTCTTTTATATCTGATTTTGTTTATTTGATTTCTCTCTCTCTCTGTCTCTCTCTTTTGATCTTTTTGATGAGTCTGGTTAGAGGTTTATTAGTTTTGTTGAATCCTAGTTAGACTTTGAGAAGAGGAACAAGCTAACCTGAGCCAGACTTTAGATCCACAAAAGCTTTAAGATAATACCTTTTTGTTGTTTTATGCTGCAGATTTTATAGTAATGTTTAATGCATCAACAGGAAAATACTATAATCAATGAATTTTATTCATTATTATTTCACAGCTTCTTTCAGATTCTTATCTGGAGTCTAGCCCATTTTCTATAAATCTTATTGAGTCATTGCCTAAATCTTATGAAGACATAGAAAAAAGATACTTTGAGATGAGTACCTTTAAGTTAATTTTATAGTTGGTTGCTATGTTAAAGAAAGTGTATATATAGAAAGAGTGTATAGAAAGAGTAGATGGTGTTAAAAAAAGAGCTTTGATAAGACCTTGTTAGAGAAGTCATTCAATTTTAATTAATATAACATTACATTTTATTTTATCTAGAAGTGTTTTTGGAACAAGTTTGTTCTCCAAAATGAAACACAAATCTGATCAAAATAAACCACACAATATTTTACAATTTGGACAATCATTCATGAAAGTCTAATAGCTAAAACACTTTATACCTGTCACTTCAATTCCTAATCTGGGCATGATAAAAGCTTGTTCCATGATATTAAATTTAAATGTGCTTTGGATCTAATTGACTACTCGCAGCTTAGAATTTCTATCAGAGTTTCCAGGATGAACTGGTTTTAGGGGAGATATTATTCTTTGTAAAATAACTTCTTTTCCATTCTCCCTGTTTCAGTTCTTCAACTTCTTTCCTCTTTCTGAACTATCAAATTACTATAAGCAATCAATATTTAATAGAATGATCTAAGAAGCTAGCTTATTAAATTACTGAATTTGTGATAATTGTTTATGCCATCTCTGTTTCACTTTCAAATTTCAGACCTCATCAACTGGGATATATGTGTTCAAATTATTCACCTAGCAACCTTAGTATTTTACGTTAAGCCACTTTTTTTTCTTAAGGAGGGCAGATCATATGTCGATTATATATGCTAAATAATAAGTAACTTCTTTAAACTTTACTTCTTTAAGCTTTAATTCTTGATTTGAAACTTATTCTGAGAATTAAATAAAGAAAAAATAAGTTTTCTCTTAATCTTAGCTAATGTCTTTTCTGACAGTAGAAATGTGGTACCTTCAAAGCCTTAAGTATGGAAGAGTAGATGAGTACATTATCTAAACTGTGTTTTGTACCTTTTATAGGCAAGAACCTTCCCTACACTTAAGCAGGACTGGCAACTATCCTGGACACACTACATCTTCCATTTGATGTTCCCTAAAGGCCCAGCATCAACCCAGATGTGACATCATGATTTCTACTAAGTCAAAGTCAGAACCAGATCACTAAGCAGAATATAGTAATATTTCTCTAAAGAGTAGCAAGGAATGGATGAGATGAGGCCACACCTCAAAGAAACTGTGAAGCATGCAAATTGACCATTTTATCTTCTTGCCCTAAATACATTTTGAGGAAAATATTCCTTCTTCTTATCTATTAATAATGTTTTCTTGGAAACTGACCTTTGGAGTGAAATTATTGTGAAAATATTATCTATATAGATGGATTATTATTATTATAAGTGTTTCTAAACAATTGGAGACAGCCTGAACCAAGTTGGCTAAACATATTAACACAGAGTTTCCAGAGAAGAGAAAAGCTGGATGAAAAGGACTGGATTCCTTTGTTTGGCTGAAAGGCCATTTACCGGAGACTCATGGATGACAGTTCCTCATGCCACAGGCACTCCCAGTTGAATATGTTAACATTTCAAACAGTTACTCCAAGGTAGAGCACAGTGACTGATGTTTCATGAAGAGGAGTTTTGAAGATTATTCCTGCTGTCCACAGAAAAGCTAGAGTGTAGAGCTATCTTCCTCCTCCATTGCTATTTTCCCTATTCTGCCTTGTAAAAGTTGGGAGAGGAGAAAGATAACAATGAATCTGCTTCTTTTTCCTTTTTGTAATCTTAGGAGAAACTATCTGTCACTGAGGGAATTTAGCAACCTCTCTGAAATATTTTTCATATCTCATTGTTTTTGAATGTCCCACAATCCACATAAGGAGAGATAGTATAAATTCAGAGAACATAACTAATTACTCTTTCTTGTAACTAAGAAAAATTTTATCCCAGAAAGTTGCTTTGTTTTTTATCTAAAGAAAGGGTGAATTGAAAGGAAATGAGTAGTCTACAAGAAATCTATAATTAGGACAAAAACATTGGTAGTGTTCTTACAATGCTATCTGGGTGAGAGTAGCTTGCCCTACTTAAGCCTGGTCTTTACTGAAGCACAGATTTAGTGTAATAGAGTTGGATGCATTATGTTACCTCAAGTTGGTGTAATCAACTATTCAAATGAATGAACTAAATCCACTTGCTCAGAGTTCACGTTTACCAAATATCCTTCTGTATAATATTTGACTTCCCACTAGAGTTGCTGATAAGCAAAGAAAACACTGACCATGAACATGAATAGCCTATTTGATAGTTATATTTCTCACTATAAATTATTTCATTGATACTCCTGTTTTTTACACCTCTCTTAAGGTTCTGTAACATAGTTTCAACTTGAGTAAAAATGTCCCATACAAAAAAATTTATTATAGAAATAGCCTACATTTTTCAGATTAGTACATAACTCACCAGTTAATAAAAATACTTTTATATTCTTGGCATGTTCCAAATGCAAGGAAAATGCATTTCAAGTATATTACTGTTCTTCCTATACAGAAGAAACAATTCTGATATACACATATGTATTCCAGAAATCACTCTTATGGAAATGAAAAAAAAATCGTATAAGTTCACTATGAGGAATACTTATTTGTAAAAATGGTAGATATACAAAAATGTAATCAAGTAGTGTTAACCAACATAAAGTATTGCCAATATCTCAGATAACTTTGAATAAATAAAACCAAATTAATCAAATCTCCAGACTGTTCCCAGCAAAATCTCTTTATTTGCTCTAAAGAAAACAAAACAAAACAAAACAAAAAACCTTGGGCGCCTGGGTGGCTCAGTTGGTTAAGCGACTGCCTTCGGCTCAGGTCATGATCCTGGAGTCCCTGGATCGAGTCCCACATCGGGCTCCCTGCTCGGCAGAGAGTCTGCTTCTCCCTCTGACCCTCCCCCCTCTCATGTGCTCTCTCTCTCATTCTGTCTCAAGTAAATAAATAAAATCTTTAAAAAAAAAAAAAAAACCTTAATTTTACATCAAGAATTGCCTTGTTGAATGAGCCCCCTACTTAATGATACTATATTCCTCTCTTAGTAGAGGTAAAATATTTGACTCACGGCTTTGCTTTTTTTTCATTTTTTCTCTTTTAAGCAATAAATATCTTGTAACATTCCATCTATTCAAATACAAAAAAGGTAAAATTTACAACACATACTTCAGTTTTGTAGTTCTGCAGTTCACAAAGAAATATTTTTCTTTGGTATCTGTTCATTATTCATATACTTCTGTGTGCACTTCTATGTGTAAAACACTTGAAGTTTATTCTAAGGAAAATAATGTTGCAATATTGATATGTTTATAATACCCAGTCAATATGAACATATATTCTGAATTTCCTGCTGAAACAGTTTATTTATGTTCTGCTTGTTTCAGAATTCCAGAGGAATGCTTATTAATTTTGACCAGGAACAAAATAAATCATTGAGTATATATATCCAGAACATTTTAATAGGTTTAAATTAATAGAAGTAATTTGGAAAATACTTTTTTTAAATGGGAAATTGTATGGGAAAGTCTTTTTTTTGGTAAGAAAACTGACATTGATAAAATAATTTGAGCTTAAAAAAAGCACATTCTTTAGTTTGTACTTGGAACTTCCCATATGTGCTGTATTGTCCCTTGGAGACCAAACAAGATGCCAAGAAATATTCTATAAACAAAGTATTTTAATGTCTTTTCCCTTTCAAGATCTCTAGAATATTGGATATATACTTGAAGGTAATCATGTATTTACAAAATTAATTTTGTAAGATGAGTGAGCAGTTCATCTTTGGTAAAAAATAAAGTTATTGTTGCATGGACACTTATGGATAAATGTCCATAAGAAAAAAAAAACACAATGGCCCAACAAAAGCAGTCATAAGAAAGAAGTATATAGCAGTACAGATCTACCTCAAGAAGCAAAAAAAAAAAAAAAAAAAACTCAAATAAACAACCTAATCTTACACCTAGAAAAAGAACAACAAACAAAGCCTAAAACCAGCCAAAGGTAGGAAATAAAGATTAGAGCAGAAATAAATGTTACAAAAATTAAAAACAAACAAACCTTAGAATAGATCATAAAACCAGGAGCTGTTTCTTTGAAAAATTAATAGAATTCATAAACCTCTAGCCAGACTTTTCAAGAAAAAAGAAGAATGGACTCAAATGAATAAAATATGAAATGAGAGAGGAGAAGCAACAACCAACACTACAGAAATACAAACAATTAGAAGAGATTATTAGGAAAAACTATATGCCAACAAATTGGATGACCTGAAAGAAATGGATAAATTTCTAGAAACATAAACAGCCAAAATTGAAACAAGAAGAAATAGAGAACTTGAACAGACTGATAACCAGCAAAGAAATTGAATCAGTAATCAAAAAACTCCCAACAAACAAAAGTCCAGGGCCAGATGGCTTCTTCACAGGAGAATTCTACCAAACATTTAAAGAAGAGTTAATACCTATTCCTCTCAAACTATTCCAAAAAGTATAAAAGAAAGGAAAACTTCCAAATTCTATGAGGGCAGCTTAACACTGATAACAAACAGATAAAGGCTCCATTAAAAAAGAGAACTACAGGGCAATATCCCTTATGAGCATGGATGAAAAAATTCTCAATAAAATAGCAAACTGATTCCAACAATTCATTAAAAAAGATATTCCCCATGATCAAGTGGGATTTATTCTTGGGTTGTGAGGTTGTTCCATATTCACAAATCAATCAACGTGATATACCACATTAATAAAAGGAAGGATAAGAACCAAATGATTCCCTCAATAAACACACACACACACACACATACACATACACAATTTGACAAATACAAGCGTCCATTCATGATAAAAATCCTTAACAGGGGCACCTGGGTGGCTCAGTCTGTTAAGCGTCTGCCTTCAGCTCAGGTCATGATCCCAGGGTCCTGGGATCAAGCCCCACATCAGATACCCTGCTCAGTGGGAGCCTGCTTCTCCCTCTCCTCCCCGCTCCTGTGCTCTCTCTCGCTATCTCTGTCGCTATCTCTGTCTCTCTCAAATAAATAAATAAAATCTTAAAAAAAACCCTTAACAAAGTAGGTTTAGAGGGAATATACCTTAACATAATAAAAATTTTATATGAAAAACCCGCAGCAAACATCATACTCAATGGGGAAAAACTGAAGATTTTCCTTTACAGTCAGGAACAAGACAGGGATATCCACTCTCACCACTCTTATTTAACATAGTACTGGAAGTTCTATCAACAGCAATCAGAAAATCAGAAGAAATAAAAGACAATGAAAAGAAATAAAAGTTTCAAGGAGGAAGTAAAACTCACTATTTGCAGAGGACATGATACTCTATATAGAAAATGTGAAAGACTCCACCAAAAAACCTGCTAGAACTGATAAGCAAATTCATTAAAGGCACAGGATACAAAATCAATGTACAGATATCGGTTGCATTTCTGTACACCAATAATGAGGCAGCAGAAAGAGAAATCAAGGGATCAATCCCATTTACAACTGCACCCAAAACCGTAAAATACTTAGGATTAAACCTAAGCAAAGAGGTTAAAGACTTGTACTCTGAAAACTATGAAACACTGATTAAATACACACATAGATCAATGGAACAGAATAGAAAATCTAGAAATGAACCCACGAATATATGGTCAACTAATCTTCAACAAATCAGAAAAGAATATCCAATGGGAAAAAGTCTCTCAACAAGATGTTGAGAAAACTGTACAGCTACATGCAAAAGAATGAAAGTGGACCACTTTCACCATACAGAAAAATAAATTCAAATTTGATTAAAGACTTAAATTTGAGACCCAAAACCATAAATACCTTAGAGGAGAAAACAAGCAGTAACCTCTTTTACATCAGCTG
Source organism: Callorhinus ursinus (assembly GCF_003265705.2). Taxonomy (NCBI): domain Eukaryota; kingdom Metazoa; phylum Chordata; class Mammalia; order Carnivora; family Otariidae; genus Callorhinus; species Callorhinus ursinus. The sequence goes on from NW_027397081.1 coordinate 33,367,929, forward strand.
TAGCAGCTTCTTTGTAGATATGTCTCCTCAGGCAAGGGAAACAAAAGTAAAAATAAACTATTGGGACTTTATCAAAATAAAAAGTTCTGCACAGCAATTTAAACAAAAAAATCTAAAAGGCAACCTATAAAATGGGAGAAGATAATTGCAAATGATATATCTGATAAAAGGTTAGTATCCAAAATATATAGAAGTCTTATAAAACTCAACACCCAAAAAATGAATAATCCAATTAAAATGGGCACAAGACATGAATGGACATTTTTTCCCAAAGAAGACATACAGATGGCCCACAGACACATGAAAAGATATTCAACATCAGTGATCATCAGGGAAATAGAAATCAAAACTACAATGAGATATCACCTCACACCTCTCAGAATGGCTAGAATCAACAACATAATAAACAACAGGTGTTGGTGCAGGTGTGGAGAAAGGGGAACCCTCTTGCACTCTTGGTGGGAAAGCAAACTGGTCAAAGACAGTGTACGGTTTCCTAAAAATTTACAATTAGAACTTCCCTATGATCCAGGAGTTGCACTACTAGGTGTTCATCCAAGGAATACAAAAATATTAATTCAATAGGATACATGCACCTTAATGTCTATAGCAGCATTATCTACAATAGCCAAATTATGGAAACAGTCCATGTGTTCGTTAATTGATAAATGGAAAAAGAAGATGTGGTATGTATATGCAATGATATATTACTCAGCCATAAAAAGGAACAAAATATTGCCATTTGCAATGACCTGGTTGGAGCTAGAGAGTATTATGCTAAGTAAAATAAGTCAGTCAGAGAAAGACAAATACCATATGATCTCCCTCATATATGAAATTTAAGAAACAAAACAAATGAGAAAAGTGGGGGAAAAGGAGAGTGGGGGGCAAACCAAGAGATAGACTCTTAACTATAGAGAACAAACTGGTGGTTATCAGAGGGGATGGGTGAAATAGGTGATGGGGATTAAGGAGTGCACTTGTGATGAGCAGTGGGTGTTGTATAGAAGTGTTGAATCACTAAATTGTACACTTGAAACTAATTTTACACTGTATGGGAACTAACTGGAATTTAAATAAAAACTTTAAAAAATACGGGCGCCTGCGTGGCTCAGTCGGAAAGCCTCTACCTTCCACTCAGGTCATGATCCCAGGGTTCTGGGATCGAGTCCCACATCAGGCTCCCTCCTCAGAGAGAAGCCTGCTCTCCCTCTCCAACTCCCGCTGCTTGTGTTCCTGCTCTTGCTATCTCTGTCTCTGCCAAATAAATAAATAAAATCTTAAAAAAATACTTTAAAAAATACATTCTTTTGTTCAGTCTTTGGCAAATATTCCCAATTACTTATTGCGAATTACTTAGATCAGAATTACAGAGATAAGTAAGATACAGTATTCTTCTTCAAAGGGCTCTCAGAATATTAGAGAAGGCATATATGTAAGCAAATAAGGGTGTGGGATCTTTGTATCCTAAATAGCAATCATATTGATCAGTGAACTAGGCCTATGTGTGAGCAGATATATTGAATATTCTGACAGAGATTGGAGAATACTGCTTTGAATTTTTGCATGCTACTTTTTAGTTGATCCTGTATCCCATATTCTGATAGAGTACAGCAAGACCATCACTATAAAGAAATTTGTCTCTCTTACTGAACATTCATGTGAAATATCAGTTTAGATAGAATGAGTTTCCCACAACAATAGTAAAAATGCTATACCAATTTCATTATATATGCATATTAAGGTAGATGTAGTCCCTCCAGATAGAATATTGGTATTAATCCACTTTGCTATCCAACTCCTTCACTTTTGGCATGGCTTTCCAATTTTTCTTTCAGGCAGTGATTGTACATAGACATGAGCTGCCCAAAGAAATAAACAAAACAGAGCAAATGCTTTCAAGTGCAAATAACTCCAGCTCCTGGCAAAGTATTGCCTAGATCAAAAATCAATACTGAAAAATGGACTCCACAAAAACAAATTAACTGCACTAGTGACTTGGACTTGTTCTGCAAACTTTTGTTCTGCTGTTGTTTAACCCTTTTGGGTTAGAAATCAAATCAATGAATTCTTTATATATTTAACTGATTCTTTCATTAGCAAAGTTCATAACATGTAAAACCACAGAGTAGTATAGTCTCAGAAATCCATATGCTTTCATCTCAAAATCTATTTTTGTTATTGTCATTTCATTTGTTTGTAATGTCAAAGTTTCTGGTATAAACTTACTAATATATATATATACACATATATATGTGTGTGTGTGTGTGTGTGTGTGTGTGTCTGTGGTTTATATATATATATGTATTTCTGGTTTAAACTTTCTAATATATATATTTACAGAGAAAGAGAGCCAGAGTGCAGGTGCATGAGCCGGGGGGAGGGGCAAAGGGAGAGGGAGAGAGAGAATCTTAAGTAGTCTCCATACCCAGCATGGAGCATAACATGGGGCTCCATCTCAGGACACTGAAATCATGACCTGAGCTGAAATTAAGAGTCAGATGCTTAACCAACTGAGCCACCCAGGCACCTCTCTAAAATATATTAAAACTACAAAGCAACATACTACCTTTAAGAAACTGAGGATGCCGATTGTCTATTTATTGTTACATGAAAGAAAATAAATGTTTTAAAAGGAAACCTGTTATGTAATTTCCTTTAGTATCTATTCTCTATTATCAGCAAAAAATGGACATATTAGAATAATAATCTTACTAAACTAGGGAACTATTCTAATGTATCTATAATTTGCAGGGCTTTGCTAAATTGTCATATTAATGAAATGTTTAATGATTTGCTGAAACAAACTTAGTTGAATTGATCAACAAGCAAAACTGTTATAAATGGCAAATTTAAACTACTTTCTGGTCCTAATATTTTTATAATATATTTTTGAAAAATTTTCACAATATCGAGGGGTGCCTGGGTGGCTCAGTCATTAAGCGTCTGCCTTCGGCTCAGGTCATGGTCCCAGGGTCCTGGGATCGAGCCCCGCGTAGGGCTCCCTGCTCAGTGGGGAGTCTGCTTCTCCCTCTCCCTCTCCCCCTGCTTGTGTTCCCTCCCTCGCTGTGTCTCTCTCTGTCAAATAAATAAATAAAATCTTTAAAAAAAAAGATTTTTCACACTATCGATAAGGAACTATGATTGAAAATTTTGAAAAGTCTGAATTCTAATATTAATAATACCAAATTTTGTTCATTTGAATTACTATAGATAAGAAGAATCAATTACTTAAAGCACATTAATTGTTAGATTTAAGATGCTTCTCCAAATTATGAGGTACACAGTGATATAGGGCAGAATCTAGCCCTATCGTCTCCTTCCACAACTTTTCCTACCCTTCCTTCTTCAACTCTTCCCAGTTCTCAATGATAGTGCAGTCTAAATGCCATATAAAAAACTAATACCTTGTCAATTGTGAAGCATCTAAAGAAGAGAGAAAGAAGAAAACAAAAAGCTCAGTCTCTTTCTTTTCTTACGTGTTCAGAAGTTCTTAACTGGAATTCATAGCAAAATGAGCAATGGCTCATATTTCATCTGGGAGTAATGGGCAAGAAGAACATACAATACTAATTTCTACTCTTTATTTGTTGTAGAAAGTCTGGAAATGGTGTTCAGAGGTTCAGTGGGATATAGGGACCTGTTTGAAGCAAACATGAATTTCCATATAACTTTATATGTGAAGCTGTATCTTTTTATGTATAGAAATATTTATACTTCCCATTCAAAAACCTTCTTAATAGCAAACTTGTTGTGTATGCTTATGGAATATGGGCTTTGCCTGATATGCAGCTCTCTGAAATATTGAGAAAATTATTTGTATTTTATTTTTTTATTTTTTTAAATTCTATTTTATTATGTTATGTTAGTCACCATACAATGCATCATTAGTTTTTTAATTTTTATTTATTTATTTAAATTCAATTAGCCAGGGCGCCTGGGTGGCTCAGATGGTTAAGCGTCTGCCTTCGGCTCAGGTCATGATCCCGGAGTCCTGGGATCGAGTCCCGCATCGGGCTCCCTGCTCCTTGGGAGCCTGCTTCTCCCTCTGCCTTTCTCTCTCTCTGTCTCTCTCTCTCTCTGTCTCTCATGAATAAATAAATAAAATCTTTAAAAAAAATAAATAAATTCAATTAGCCAGCATATAATACATCATTAGTTTTTTTTCTTTTTTTTTATTATGTTATGTTTTTGATGTAGTGTTCCACGATTCATTGTTTTCGTATAACACCCATTGCTCTATGCAGTACATGCCCTCTTTAATACCCATCACTGGGGTAACCCATTTCCCCACCCCCCCTCCCCTCTAGAACCCTCAGTTTGTTTCTCAGAGTCCATCGTCTCTCATGGTTCATCTCTCCCTCCGATTCCCCCCCCTCATTTTTCCCTTCCTTCCCCTAATGTCCTCTGTGCTATTCCTTATGTTCCACAAATAAGTGAAATCATATGATAACTGACTGTCTCTGCTTGACTTATTATTTGTATTTTAAAATTAGTGAAATGTATTAAGACCATATATTAAGCTTCAAAAAGTTAATATTTTAATGTTATTTTAATTATAATTAAACTATAAATATTTATATTTAAATACATAAAGTATCATAAAGATTAATATTATGGCCCTGGGGAAACTCCGTTGCATTCAGAGGTCCATAGAGCTGGCAGCTATGTGTGGTTTATATAGATCACAGCTACACATTACACCAGTTGTGCTTAGCACCCACCTCGGACATAGTAAGAGCTCAAACTGTGGTAGATATTATTATTAGGATTATAATTATTATTAACATGTATAGGTTTGGATAATCTATTTCTATTCCTGGTGTCTTATGCATTACAATTAGTTTTGTATATATATAAACATATACTGGAAATAGAATTCTATCTCAAGTAATATAACTACAGATCCATGCTCTTAATTAATGTATTGCCCCTTTATGTATCTATATTCCCATCTGCTTATCTGTCTATGATTCTGATCTGATTAGGCAAACACGGTTACAGAAACATTAAGGTAGGCAAGTAAAAGAGACCTAATCATTGAGAACAAGAGTTTTATGTTTACAGACATGGCCAACTCTAAATCTTAAAAATGAATTAAAAATTAAAAACCACTGTATCAGAGCCCTCTAAACTCTTACCATAAAAGAGTGGGCCAAGGAGAGGAAATACAGACAGTCTGGCCCAAGGACATAGGGGGATAAAAACTAGAGTTTTGGTTGTTACATGATGTCCTTTGAATTATAAGTATATAAGGAGCGGTGTAAGTGTCTAAGTAATGTAAGTAATACAATAATAATTAGTACAACCAAGGAGTTACAAAATGTACAGAAAAGATGATATAATAGTTAATTATTATAGTAACAACAATAGTTACAAATTATTGACCAGGTTTTATGTTCTTGCTACTATGATTTGACCATTCTCAAAAGAGATTATTTTTCAGAAATTTTAAAACAGAAAAGTAGAAAGAATAGTACAAGAAAAACTCCTTTTCTTACCACCAGAAAAAAAATACTTACTATTGTTTTTATGTTTCAGTTTTCCTGGTATTATAACATTTTTCTTTTTGTATAATTTTACAAGGAAAATTGATATATATCATCCTTTATCAACCACCGGCTATTCCCCTTCCAAGATATCTACTATCAGGAGTTGATGTGTGCTCTTCCAATTTACTCTCTATGTATACATGTTCATAAATGTCATGTGGTATCAGTTTTCTCATGTTTTTTCAACTTATATCAATATTATCATGATCCATACAACACTCTGTAATTTACACAACTTCCACATTATGAGGTTGGGATTCATCCATGCTCATCTATATATAGATCAACTTCATTCATTTTAATGCTATAGATATTCTATATGGCTATATTACTCATGTGATTTTATTATATTTTATCTATTCATATCCAGTTGACAGCATTTCAGTTATTTCCAAAGTTTTGTTGTCATAAACCATAATAGAGTTTGTAGGATCAGATAGGACAATTAACAATTCAATCCAAGTGTATTGTTATTATTTTTAAGTAATTGGAAATTTGACAGAGTTATCAAAGTTTAGGAAACCATCAATAGTTCAGTTATCTACAGATAGCAACAGTGGAGAGTCATTTACATTTTACCTAGCAGGTTACTATGCTGGAAAATGCAGCCACACGAAGAGTTGCCTGATGGAGTTGTGAACTTTGGGGGAAAATATAGGCAACCACCCGGCTGGGAAGAAAGCAGGAAATGAATAATCTAATCTCACTTTTCCTCTGCTCTTCTACCTGTGTTTCCGATAGTCTCAATCCAAACAGAAGCTGGAGGAAAAGGAAGGGCATTTGTGTAGTCTAAAGGCTCAGCCTGCCAGAACACAGAGGTGGGATAGGACAGACAATAGTGGAGAAGGAATCTGGAAGAGAAAACAAAACAAAGCAAAACAAAGCAAAAAAAACCAAAACCCTAACTACTCTAATAATCTTGTGGGTTGGTCTCAAAATATGTCTAAATATTTAAGTAGATGGTAGGTAGGGAATTTTATTTTAACATTTTATGTTCTTGTTATTCAGCATCCGTCTCCCCCAAATAGCTTTCATACTGAAAATATAAAAATTGTTAAAAATAAAAATAGAATTCCCATTTTTAAATTTTATCCTTAGATTATGAAGCGTTTCATTGGTATATGCATATGTGTAATCTTCTAACTCAGGAATTTAGAGAACATTAAAAAATCGCTTTCTTATTAATATAACTTTCTCGTTTAGTTTTTTTCTAAGGACGAAACATTGAAGAAAGTAAAAATAAATTTTGAGTTGTATCCATTTTAAAGGGCTTTTAAATTCTTTTATTTTCCATTCAAAAGCAAAGATGACAGACAAAAGCTTTTTCTTGTTTCAAAATACTGTTTTAGCACATCACTTGGGACTTTCTTTTGCCTGGGTTTTATACTTTTATATATAAAGTGACTGTAATAAAATGAAAGCTGTGAACCCCCAAGTGCCAGCTTGAAAATTGTAACAAAACTGACATTAACATACAAATACATAAACATAATTTATTTACCACCCATGAGCTTATCATTTTCCCTAGGGATGCTGTCATTTAAAGGACATTTTTCCCTTCTCCTTTTTACTTTGTTTTCACAACTATACACATAACTAATAAATAAATTTGTAAAAATAAAAATGCTACCACGTCCCTGGGATTCAGTTTCCTTGCAGAGGTAACATTTCAGAAAACAAAAAAAATTCTTACTCTTAGAATTTGGCAGGTGGAAAAGTGGGGTGTATAGTAACAAAAGTACTAGGCTAAAATTTTATATCCCTTACTGTTATGATTTCCAGTTTTATTATCTACCATTTACTGAGCTCCTACTCTATGCTGTCCAGGCTGGTTAAAAACACATAATCTTAAAAGTACTGTGAAATTTTGGTAGTATTATTTTCATATGAAAGAAAAAAAATCCTGGGTCTCAAAGAATTTAAGTGACTTGTAAGGGTAAAACAGTTATATCTATATTTAATGAGGATATGCTGATCTCTGTAGTCATTGGGTTTATTGCTTTGAATTCTTATAAAACTCTATGGTTTTCACATTATATATTGACATGCATAAATTACATTAAGAATATTTCTTTATTAGAAAAACACCAAAAATTAAGAGGAGAAAAATCCTTAAAACTCCATGTTTAAATTATAACAAGTAAAAAGTAAAATTTTCCTTCTCTTTATAGCCAAAATCATGCCCCCTCTCCATTTCTATACAGGTATCATTAATGGTATAACAAATATACCTTCCTATTTTGTCCCCAAATCTATACTAACATTTATGTATATATTCTGTTTTCTACTCACCTATCTCCTAATTGCATTAGGATGACAAAAATTTACCTTCATTACAATGATAAAGATTTCAAGTTGTGTAGCTTCCTCCTGTGGAGCAGACAGGTGTTTGAGGGGATTAGTGTTGACAGGAGTCACTTCCCTCCAGGAGAGCTATTATCTTGCCTACTTCTATTCCCATATTCATGACCAATATTATTGCTGGAAAATGTAAGATGAAGTGATAGGGAAGTGACTGGGCAGAAGTTTCATCTCTAGGAATATATACTATTTAAAAAATGGAAGGTGTTTGACAGAGGGAGGGTGTTTTAAGATACTTATCTGAGAAGAAGTGCATAAATAGGACCAATTTACAGAGACTAGAGACAGAAAAAACAGATATGAAACTGTGTAATTATCCAAGTGAGAAGTACCAACAGTTTCTAAGAGTGAAATAAATATCATCCTGAAGATGAAGTGAAGACAGTGAGATATAATATGGCAATGAAGTCAAGAAGACATTGTAATTGGACAGAGTTAAGTGTGCAAGAGAAAGAGGCACCAAAGATCATCAAAAGTATTCCAAAATTTGGAATGGACTTTGATGAATATTGATATCAGGAGAGGAGCAGATTTGGGAGGGGTTTGGAGTCTACTAAACTTATAACAAGTAAGAAATAAAAGTTTCCTTCTCTTTATAGCCAAAATCATGCCCCCTCTCCATTTCTATACGGGTATCATTAATAGTATAACTAAATGGATATCCAGTGTAATGAACTGAATTGTGTCCACCAAAATTCAGATTTGAGTCTGAACCCCTAGCACTTCAGAACATGACTATTTGGAAGTAGGATTTTGAAGAGATAATTAAGTTGAAATGTGATCATTAGAATGGGTCTTAACACAATATTACTGACGTCCTTATAAGTAGAGGGGATTATAACACTGACAAGTACAGAGAGAAGATGATGTGAAGACACAGGGAGATGAGAGTCATCTACAGACCAGGGAAAGAGGCTTTAGAAGAAACCAAACCTGTTGACACCTTGATCCCAGACCTTCAGCTCCAGAATTGTGTGAAAATGAATTTCTTTTGTTTAAGCCACCCAGTCTGTATTACTTTGTTATGGCAGCCTTAACTAATACATCCAGCTAAAACTGCCTAGAAAATAGAGGGGGACATTAATGTTTGAAAAGATTCAGAACAGAAGTTCGTGAATTCTGTAAATGGTGATAACAGCTGAAGCCAAGAAATCCCCAATGGAAACACTGTAACACGAAAAGGCAGCATTTGTTAGTGCAAGGGCATTAAATAAAAAATCTATAATAACAGCTACTACCACCAATTTATGTTTTTAACCATCACACCAATACCCAAGTTAAATATTTTTTATCACTTCTGAAAAAGGATGCAAGGGGAGATTAAACTGCTTCCCAAAGTAATATCACTGGTATCAGAACCTGAATATAAATCCAGGCAATCTGGCTCCTGACCCCACATACTAAACTACTTCTGTAATATTCACTTAGAAAATATTTACCTGTTTACTTCTCTTTGGATGATTTCTGCAGTTGTCACAATAATAAATATTAGCCATCCCTTTTTCTGACTAACGGGAAGGTTAGGATACTTTAATCTATCCATACTTCCAGTTAGATAGAAAAAATCAAGTACTAAATATCAGGACTAGGATTAGAATGCAAGTGAACTATTTCGGTGTATCTTCTTCATGTGTGCAAATTAAACTTAGAACACTCATGGTGCTCAATACATCTAGTTTTCCCTCTCTACCTTCCCACTGAAATTCCACTGACAATAATCAGTGCACTCAGAATTTCCAAATCCAATGATACCTTCCTGATTTTATCTAATTTGACTTCTTCATGAATATATTTTCTTAAATTTCTTTTACCCCTTGAGTTTCATCACCTTCCTTTCTTCTTTCCACATCGTTTCTTCTCACTTATTTTGTGGGCATTCATCTTCCAATTATCCTTTAAGTATAATGGTAATCAGGTTCTGATCTTTGTCCTTAAAACGGTTTCTTGGACCATACCCCATAGTCCAGCTTCTTCTCCAGATATACCTCTCCAGTATATCTACCCCATCTATTACTACCTGATTAGTTTTCCACAACACAGATCTGACGCTCTCTCTTTGTTTAAAGCACTTTGTTGTTTGGATTGAGACAATGTTTGTGTTAACCTCTTGAACAATGTCAAAAACCTTTTCTTGATCAGGGCCTCACCTTTTTCTTCTGTCTGACCTGTAACCTCCCCAACTATGTACCCTCTTCTCTCATACTGAAATACTTGTCTTCCAAATGCGCCACACTCTCTTATGCCTACACACATTTTAGATGCTTCATGACTAGTTTGCTTGGACTATTCTTCCTCACAATATTTCAAAAGACCTAAACTTCCTATTTTAAATGAGATCTTTTTGAAAATACCCTTCTATTACAGCTCCCTTTCCATCCAAGAGAAAGCAATGGGCTTTTGTTCTGTGGTTTATATCATGGAGGGCATACGTCTATTAAAGTGGTTACTTTTCTGTGTGGTATTGGTTTTGCTATTATTGTGGTTTTATCTTCTGCACCAGACATAACTTATGGGGAAAGAGACTATCTTTTTTATCTTACTGTAATAAGTACATAAAAGATGTTCTTCCTTGTAAAAGTTGCTTGATAAATACATATTGCAACTCTAACCTACGCTGGGTAAATTTCAATTTCTGATTAAATATGTAGGACAATCTTGCTCTTTATTTCCCATCAAGAAATACCTCATTTTTAGGCCTGAAAATTAATGGAAATATGTCTACTTCATAATATTTCTAAGTATGCTATAACTGTAGAATTCAGACATAAGCAGGAGAAATGTCTATATGTGCTAGTTTTAAATAGAACACATTATATTCATGAAATGTGCTAAATTGACAATTCTAGGAATAGAATTGTCTTATTCTTGATAGGTTCGTTATATACTGATAATGGTCACTGAGAAATTGAAGTGTTTTTTTCCCCCTTTTCTTTTTAAGAATCTCTAGCCATTTACTTGGGGAGAGTAATTTCTGGAGGTTTCAAATGGAACTTTGTTCCTCATTTCACCAAGATTTGACCCATAGTTCTTTTATAGTCCTAAGTACATACAAATTCTGAATTATCTAGGGAGGGCACACTTTCTTAGTGTGCAGTTACATCTCTATTCATAGTCAGGTAAAAGATGTAATAATTATTATTTTTTTAAAGAATGTAACAATTTTTTTTTGCAATATACTCTGTTTCAGGTCTAAAAGAAGGTGGTCATTTTAGTGGTTCCTAGAAGATACCTTAAATGGGTACGCACGTTAGTGATGGTTTAAATAAAATCCTCCTGATAGAAGGAAATTTAATGACTTAAAGACCCAATGACTTTCTTAATCTGAAAACTGAGTCCTGAGCAAGACCAATCAGTGACCCTGAGACATTTTTTTGCATTTCGTGAGAAAATTATGGATTCTTGAATCCTGAGTCCATTAGACCCATTGCCTCCTAGTTCAGCTGTTAATAATAATATCGTTAAATATCTGTATAAAACTAATTTTGACACCTTCTCTTCTCTCAGTTTTGTGAAGCTAAAAAGAACAAGTCCAGATGCCTGGGGTATTGAGTAGAAATCAGTTTTAGGGGATGGTAGAGAATGAAAGAGATGTCAAAAGTAGACGAACCCCCAAGCAGACCCAAGAGATCCATAGATTTCTGTGTAGTTCTTGGCCTGTGGAGTCATTCTCAATCATCTTTCCACCTTGGTGAAGTGTTCCAACCCCTGAGCCTTAGACATGGGAGAGATGACATGTTTACTCTAAAAGTAATCACAGAGCCCCTGCTGCAGTTCATTTAGAGTAAAGCTAAAAAGTTACTTGTATTATTATAAATTTAATGATTATAATAACTATGAGTGCATTTACAGTATATAATTTTATCCTAATTATTTAATATAAATATGTATTTATCTACATTAGATTATGTATACACATTTATATTTTATATGTCATTGCATTAAAATGCTAAATCATAAAATTGGACACTCATATGAAGATCATAATAAGGTGATTTGTGCAATCTGAAAAATTCTAGTTTGCATTTCAGATAGGCCAGTTACTTAATACCACCTAGCAATATCACATTAAATTTATGAAAAAATAAATATAACTAAACTAAAGGGATTGAATATGGATAGAACATAATTTTTTTTCTAGACTGTAATAAAAATCACAGATTTGATTCCTTGTTTGACATTATAATTACATTTTTATTAAAATGCTTTTATTGAAAAATATTTATTACTTCATTCTGTCCTCTAATAACTTAAGCAGTTTGTTAATTACCTGAAAGCTTTTAAAAAATCCATTCTTTATTTACTAATGCTATTACTATACATGCTGATATTACCTTACACTTAAGTAAGTTGCTCACTATGTGGTTCTGAAATATATCAGTTATTTATGATAAGAAGAATATTCTTTTATCATTCTTGTTTTCTCTTCTCATTGAAATAAAATGTTTCAGTAATTCCATGTGCCTCTTTCTGGATATTGAGTATAGTATTAAATCTCAGACTTTGATCTTCCACATACATAAAAATAAGCTAAAGTTTTATTTCAATATTCTGAGAAGCACTGTGTATTTCCTCCCCTGCTGGTTTTGTAGGATTAATTTTATGGGAACAAAAATTAGTGATTATGTACGATAAATTTGTGAAAATATTTTGTGCCTTTAAAAAGTAGAAATAACCGAACTTTACCTTTTATTAATATGAAAAATAAAGGCTTTCAGATGTAATAGGTGCATTGATGCCAAGGATAGGAGACAGGGTAGAGAAAAAAACAGCCCACAGTGCTTTTCAGTGTACATGAACAGGAAGTAATAATGCTAATTTATCTCCAAAATAGCAAATTGCTTTTTAGCAAATGATCCCCACGGGTGCCATAAAAACATCAACATTAAAGAATCTTTGACATGGTAAATAATTACAAGATTGGTCAAGGACTTGATATAAAGTTTTTACTGTCTAATCTACATATTACTAAAACCCAGGAGTATATCTCTGGAGATGGGAATTTGCTGCTTTAAGTTACCTTGGTGAAATAAAGTGTCAATTCCAACACATAGAATTAATAGTTAAATATTTATAAGTACTTTTTAAAAAATTATTTATTTATTTAACAGAGAGAGAGCACAAGCAGGGGAAGCAGCAGGCAGAGGGAGAAGCAGGCTTCCCACCAAGCAGGGAGCCCGATGGGGGACTCAATCCCAGGATCCTGGGATCATGACCTGAGCCGAAGGCAAAAGCTTAACCGACTGAGCCACCCAGGCATTCTCAATAGTTAAATATTAACAACAGATCATATTGTGACTAGGAAATGGAATGATTTTGTCTTAAGAAAATCCATGTTTTCTATCATCTGTGACCATAAACCTTAATTGTGTGAAATGGGAAGTGAGTTATGGTAGTGATGGTGGTGTGTGTGTGTCAGTGTGTAGAAAAAGATACCTACTTTAATTATTTGAGTCACTGATGAAGCTTAGCAAGAAAATTAAAGCAAACCATGTTTAAATGTTTAAAATAAATCAAACAATAGAGAAAGGCAAGGCATATAGCAGAAAGTCTTCCTTATAACCCTCACACCCTGATGTCCTGTTACTCCTTCCCCAGCAGTGAGCACTGTTGGCAGTCCTTTTAAGGATCTTCCCAGCAACATTCTAGACATATATATGTATATCCAAAAAGCAAACTCAATGTTTTGAAACTTGTCTTCAATTGAATATTTTGGTAATTATTTTTATCAATATGAAATTACCTTCCTTATTTCTAATGAACTATTTGAATGTAATATAATTTGTTAAATGATTTACCTATTGATGGATATTTAAATTGCTTTTTCAGTCTTGACTGGAAAATCTGAATTATAATCACATCTTCCCAATCTCTCACAATGTAGTTATGTGCATATATATCATTCAATTTAATTCATTATTTAAAGCCTATTTGAAAATGTCTATTGGACAATTTTTATTTAATAATAATTTGTGCATTAAAGTTAGATATTTTATACCAAATATTGCTGTATTCAAAAATCAGTCACCCTGTTATCATTTATATGTCCAAAATTTGTAAAAGTTTTCAAAACTGAAATACACAAAGTACCACAAATGGACTGGGGGACTCATTCTATCTTTTTCACAGCACCCAGATGAATATTGTGTCAACAAAATATTCACATAAACTTCATTATTGTAATGATTATGTTTCTTAAAAATTGCATATAAATCAAATACTGTTAATGGATTTTGATAATTTGAGAGAGTAATTTTTATAAAGGTCTTTGATTTTTTAATAACACAGAAAACACACATAATAAGACATTGGATAGTGTGTTAGGAGAATTCCTCAAAACTGCTCATTTTATTTATTTTTTTCTTTTTTTAAAGATTTTATTTATTTATTTATTTGACAGAGAGAGAAACAGCGAGAGAGGGAACACAAGCAAGGGGAGTGGGAGAGGAAGAAGCAGGCTTCCCGCTGAGCAGGGAGCCTGTTGCGGGGCTCAATCCCAGGACCCTGAGATCATGACCTGAGCCGAAGGCAGACGTTTAATGGACTAAGCCACCCAGGCACCCCTAGTTTTTAATTTTAATGGGTACTCATCCTATGGATTTTCATCAATATAAATAAAAAAAATCTACCCCAATACATTATATTTTATTTCTCTGCAAACTACTACACCTCATAATCAGAATCATAATATGTACATGTGTGTATATATTTCATTATACTTATGAATGTATGTGTTTGTGTGTAATAAAATATACATGAATAACTTGAAAGATTGTCTCAACAATATGAGAAAAATATTGTTTGACTCATACTTAGTGTTTATAACTACTTTAGAATATGTAATTGCTTAAAATGTAGTTTGGACATGTTTATATGAAGTTCTATCCATATCTTGATAATTGATGGATTATAAATTCTTTATACTTCTTTAACATTTTTTCAAATTTTATCACAATCACTAAAATATCTCTAATATTATAAAGAACTAGCTATATGTTATTAAATCTACATTTTAAAGATCATAATATCTGGGGAACCTGGGTGACTCAGTCATTAAGTGTCTGCCTTCGGCTCAGGTCATGATCCCGGGGTCCTGGGATCGAGCCCCACATCATGATCCCTGCTCAGTGGGAAGCCTGCTTCTTCCTCTCTCACTCCCCCTGTTTGTGTTCCCTCTCTCGCTGTCTCTCTCTGTCAAGTAAATAAATAAATTTTTTTTAAAATAAATAAATAAATAAATAAATAAATAAATAAATAAATAAAATAAAAATCATAATATCTGGTAATAGGTTCACAGTAATTTTATGTATGACCAGTGGTTAAAAAGAGAAGTCTGAGCCAATACTCATAGTGGCAGAGTTCAGATAGCTCCCTTAAAACAAAACTAGTTCAGACACTTATTAAATTACTATTTTTTCAATTTTCATTTATTTTAAGGTTAATTTAAAATTTTATGAATTTTAATTTTTGTAATTTTATGTCTTACAAAACTCTGTTGAGAAATATCTATTTCTAAACAGTATGTGTTCTCGGGCGCCTGGGTGGCTCAGTTGGTTAAGCGACTGCCTTTGGCTTGGGTCATGATCCTGGAGTCCTGTATCGAGTCCCACATCGGGCTCCCTGCTCAGCAGGGAGTCTGCTTCTCCCTCTGACCCTCTTCCTTCTCGTGCTCTCTATCTCTCTCATTCTTGCTCTCTCAAATAAATAAATAAAATTAAAAAAAAATAAATAATATGTGTTCTCAAGCAAGTTGCCCAGAGAAACCAGAAACCTTTGTATTCTCATAGACTAACTCAACAATCGATGAAATTGAAACTGCTTTAAGGGCCAGGCTGCTGCAGGTGTTACAGATCCTATGTCTCTACCTTTTTTTTTTCTTCTTTGTGCTAAAGTTTATTTCACTAAACTATGGGAAAAGATACTGAAATGGAGTTCCTTCAGGGCTCCTAATCAAGGAGGCCTCAGAAACCAGTTTGTCTCAAGCCCCTTGAATGCTTATTAGGCACACACACAAAGAGGAGCAATTTCCCCCAGGGTGCATTACAAGGCACTTGTGAACACATCCCAGTTTAATGTGGTGAGGCTGAACTCTTAAACAGATAAAAAGGAACAGGCAAATTTGCTAAGAGCAAGGGAGGTATTATTAAGTGAAAATCAGGTCCTTGGTATAACCCATTTTCTCCAGGTTAAGATGAGCGCCTGTCTGGATCCAGGGCAGTGGTTTCTGCCCTTATTTTATTTGCAATTGGTGATCAACTAACTGAGCTAAAGACTCCCAGCTTGCATTTTTTTATTCCTCTTCATCGTTTTTTAACCACTCCAACAACAACGAAGTTAAGGATTTAAAAAATATAATATCCTCTTAACCAAACAAATCACCTATTTTTAATTTTTCATAGAAAATGAGAAATGCCTCTTCTCTGACCAGTGTAGTAATGACTTGATAAATCAACTACTCTCTTTCTCTGTGCCCTTGTTTGTGCAAACAGACAAAATAAAATAAAATAAATCCTAGGCTTTCTTTTTTTAAATATTTTATTTATTTGAAAGAGAGAGAGAGAGAACACAGGGGGAAAGGCAGGGAGAGGAAGAGGGAGAATTAGGCAGAGGGAGAGGGAGAAGCAGGCTCCCCACTGAGCAAGGAGCCCCATGCGGGACTCATGACCTGAGTTGCAGGCAGAACTTGATGACTGAGTCACCAGGGGCCCCAAGAAACAAGGGATTTTAAAAAGCTTTTTATATATAGGTGATAGTTGAAGACTCCATAAAGACCACAAATTATCTTGAATTATGAAGAAGGAATTTGTTCAAAAAAGAGATATATGGTACCTAGGCTTGGTCTGCAGACCAATTAGTGTTTAAAGCAAACAACAAATTTAAGTGTAGTAGTGGTAAGACTGACATTTTCTGGCTTAGTCCCATGGACATTTAGTGGTGATCCATCTAGGTTTAAATTCTAGTTCTGCTACTTAGTAGCTGTGTAACCTACAGAGAGTTAGTTATCCTTTCTGTGCGTCCTTTTTTTTCCTCAGAAAATGGGGATAATAGGGGCCCCTGAGTGGCTCAGTTGCTTAAGGGTCTGCCTTTGGCTCAGGTCACGATCTCAGGGTCCTGGGATAGAGCCCTGCATCGGGCTCCCTGCTAAGTGGGGAGCCTGCTTCTCCCTCTCCGTCTGCTTCTTCCCCTGCTTGTGCTCTCTCACTCGCATCAAATAAATAAATAAAATTAAAAAAAAAAAGAAAATGGGGATAATAAATACCTGTCACTAAGGGTTGTTGTAAAGATGAAATAAACAAATATGTGTATTTCACAGGTGAAGCCAACATAGATCAGATACTCAGAACAAGACATGGCACTAGTAAGAACCTAGTATCAGTTGGTAGAGAGGGATTGAAAAAATGAATCAAATGAAAATGCTTTGTCACTAGAAGCATCATGAACATCTGACAATTGACAGAGCTGTGTCCCGGGACCCACAACATACATGAAACACAGGAAGAGGAAATTCTTTTCCACCACTTCAGGGCAGTGACTCACAGTAGCAAAAGAGAAAGAGGCCATTTCTGTGGACAGTAAAAATGGCTTGATGATTTCAGCAATGGTAGAGGAGGTACACACCATAGTTTAGAAAAAAAGGGTGCATATGGCTGTTGGAGAGAGTAAATGACACCTCAGTGGGGTCCTCTTGGGATCTGAGAGGTTTGGGCTGTTTTCCCGAGCCAATGATGTAGTGCTTTGCTAGATGTATCTTTATTTTATTATTTTGAAAACTATTAGATGTAAGATACTTTTAATTAGTTGAGTGATATGTTGAATTTTGATCATGGACTACAATCCCCTCACTGGATATTCTGAACTAATAGGTGTACAAAATGAAATATTTTTGTCATTTATTCATTCATTGATTTATTCTAATTACTACCTTCACCTAAGCTATCTCTCTCACATGTTCTTTGAAATACTGGGATTCCTGAATAGTTTCAAGTCTAGGAACTATGGTCAACTTGTAAAACTTCAATCCCATTTCCAATGTCATGGCCCTCTTCTAATAGCCAGGGTCAGGTAAGTCTTGGCCTAATACCCAAGGACTAGGGGATTTTTTTTTCTTTTAGTCCCCCTCTGCCTACTTCTTCAAGGCTTGAATTCTCTGGGAGGATTCAGGGAAGAGATAGAAGGAAAAATGATAACTGTCTTTTAACTAACTGGTGCTAATATAGCCCTCTCTAGCTGTCGATGCCTTCCAAGAGCCAATTACAGAATGTCTGGTTATCTTATGGGATCTATATGAGCTTTCCCCAATAGGTTTATGGGAGTTTCCTAAATGTCTGGTTCCCTGAAATGGGAAGTCAGATTTTGGCTGCCTAGACTACTGGACTGCTTTTGACTTTTCTCCTGTCATATCCAGCCCTTGGAAGTTTACTACATAGAATCTAGCTGTTGGATTACTCACCCAAATATAGTCTTATTTGATAGTGGCCTGCACAGTAGCTCCCTTTCAGATGTTCACTTGCCTTACCTAAAGGTGAAAGTATATGCTGCCTCATTATAGACCATTCTCTCTACTCAGTCACTTCTTTTTATTTCTCTGAAAATCCTACTTAAATAAATTTGTAGAAATAATAAGGAAATTGGTTGCAAACTTACAGATACAGCAAGGAGAATGAGATGCTACCTTGCCTTCTTGCAGACATGACTAAAAACTAATTATGAATGATTCTTTTTGTGAGTCTACCATTACTTTATTTGAAAATACTTTCCCTATAAATCTTGTACCCTGATGACTCCTCTCTCAACTAATTCCATTGGTGTATTTATATTTTACCATATTGGCTGGATGTTGAGATAGTGGTAAGGTAATAGGAATATTTGGACCACTTTATAATAGGTGCTAAGGAAATGCCCTCCCCAAAGAGTGAAGTCTTTTAAAAAAATGGATGTGCTTTTTTAGAATTTAGAGGAACATTGTTATTAAATTTTTGGCTTTTGGACTCTAGCCCAAATAGAGACAATAGTAAAAGTGTTATTCCACATGCTAATAAGATGTCATTGTTTTAAATTTTGTGTCTTAAGTTCCCCAAGCAAAGCAACAATCCAGATACCTTCATAAATTCAATCTCTTGTGTTATGCAGTTTACTACTTCCTATGATTCTATGGTCAAAAAAAAAAAATAAAATAAAGTAAAGGAGATTACTATGTGAGGCACTTACTCTCCTAACAGTAATAGACTGTATTTCTTTCATTAGCAGGCCTGTACTTTTCTGGCATTGTCCTAACATATTTATTATTCAATTTGTGAGTATTTGGCAAGACAAATTTCAGGAGCAGTGAATAGTTTAAAGAAGTTGACTTTTTGTTCGTTTTAGTATTCAATTTGTACTTGTGAATATGTGCTGAGTCCACTGGAATTTTTCCAATAATGCTGTCACAACCAAGTGCCACTATCTCAATTTCTAATGTAAATTGTCTACAAATTAACTGGTCCAGCTTTTACTTGTTTGAGCTTTTGTAAACAGCTCTGATTTAAAAGTACAAGGGTAGGCCATTATTCAGATGCAATTCCATTTCATTGACAAAGCAGAAAAAAAGTGAAACAAAAGTAATTGATTTCAATGTATTTTAACCTTTCTCTATGTCTTTTGTTAGCCAAGTATTTTCTTACCTATAAGAATTATTTCTGAGAATTATATATGATTGTTGTAGATGCACTTGCATGTTCTCTCCATATATATGTGTGCATGTATATAAAGTATTTAGTTCTCCTGTTTCAGGGCCCAGGGAAATGTGTGTAGATAGATAAAAATTCGAATTTTTATACAGATCTCCTATTTCCATTGTGGTTAAATTAGTAACATTTATATTTGGTATGTAGTGAATTGTCACCAACCTGAAGACCACTTTAATATTATTACAAACTCTTGGTGCCATTTAAATCATGCATACATAGCTTATGAATACTTTAAAATAGTTGCTTTACTTTAAAATAGTGGCATCATTTTGTGAGACTTTGTTTTCATTAAAGTGAAATAGTGAGAAATAATGAGACTTTGTTTTCACTAAAGGTGTGGTGTTTCAATCTAGAGTTGCTTTTCATTCCAAACAATGTTGTCTTTTAAAAATCGTTAAAGAAGTATTATATAATGCAGAGGTAATGAGAGTTCTAGACAGTTAAATGTTTACCCTAAAAATATTAATATTAAGTTTTCTTAGAATAATTTAAGTCTTAATTTGCTTGCAATTTGAATCAATACTGAAAGGAATACCTTGATTGCTACTTCTAAGGCTGCAACAGTGTAAGTAATGAAAGGATTCTGACTTTTGCCTGATCAAATCCAGAGTTCATTCTACCAAATGTGTTCCTTTAACTCAATCTAATACGAATAAGATTGAAATGCCTACAATTTGCAGCTGGGTGTGCTTCTCTAATCTAGAAGCCGCGGTGACTCATTTGACATAGAACTTTATTTCACTGAATGGTCAGCAAACCAGAAAGAAGGGAAATAGTGTGGGTGATGTAGGGAATCCCGAGTAAATACAACATTCAACCTGGCTCTACCAGATTTGTCAGTGTCCTGTTTATATCCTCAGTCCTTATTGTTACAGGGCTTGGTTGGCTGAGATGCCAAGGACCAAGTGCATGAGGATTTTTGCCGGCCTCCAAAAGTGTCCTAGGGAAATGCATTGTAATTAACATCACCTTAGCTAAGGTTAGTAACTGACAGGAGTTAGTGAGTAACCACCTCATTCTTCATTATTTTATTTTTATTTTTTTAGAGAGAGAGAGAGAGAGCATGAGTGGGCTTGGGGAGGGAATTGTATGGGGGAGGGGCAGAGGGAGAGAAAATCTTAAAACATGCTCCATGTCCATTGCAGAGCCTGATGTGGGGCCCAGTCTCACGACCCTGAGATCATTAACTGAACTGAAATTGAGAATCGGACACTTAACCAACTGAGCCACCCAGGCACCTCTCATTCTTGCCCTTCCAAAAAACTATAGAAATCATTCAAACTAATTTTTTTTCAGAATCTTCCTTTGGAAAAACCCAAACTAAGATAATTGCTCTTAAGGACCTAATTTATAAGAGCAGGGATATAAGCCTTAAAATTAAAAAAAAAATCAGGAAAACTGATCATTTAATATATTTAAAATATAAAAATGTATAAATGCATTATAAAAATTAAGGAAAATATACATTTATGAAAACATAAATGTTAAACATATTTTATCATCCAATTTTAGTTAAAATTAATAAAAATTGTTAAAAATAAAATAAAGATTAATCATTATATTTAAAAATCAATTAAAAATAATAAAAATGCACTCTCAAAAATCTGTCAATATTGTCATTTTTCTATTTCTGAGTGTAGTACTATAAAAAATCATCCCTATTCTAAGCCCTCTTTTTTTTTTTCTAACTCTGTATTTTTCTGACTCTATTTTCAATTAATTCTACCTCTTGGTTGGTAATTTTGAGGTGCTTTTTAAAGATGCTTTTCATTTTTAGCAGAAACTGCAATTTATTTTTTAAATGCAGTGTTTTGGACTTTATCCCCCTCACGTTACAGAACATATTTTTTTTCTATTTTGTAACCTTTTTCAAATTTGTTACTACCATAATTGTATTCTACTTGTTAAGTAAACCTTTTTTTTTTTTTAAGTTCTTTCCCGTTTTTTTGGTGAGTCTGGCTAAAGATTTATCATTTTGTTGATCTTTTCAGAGAAACAGCTCCTGGTTTCATTGATCTATTCTATGGTTTTTTGTCTTTATTTCATTTATTTTCTGCTCTAATCCTTATTATTTCCTTCCTTTTGCTCGATTTGGGCTTTGTTTTTCTTTTTCTAGGTCTTTTAGGTGTAAGGTTAGGTTGTTTATTTGATCTCTAAAGTAGTGCTGTAAAATTCTCTTTTAGAACAGATTTGCTGCATCCCAAAGATTTAGGACTATTGTGTTTCATTTTCATTTGTCTCCATTTTGTTTTATTTCCTTTTGATTTCTTGTTGACCCATTTATTGCTTAGTATCATGTTATTTAACCTCCATGTATTCCTGTTCTTTCCAGATTTTTTCTTGTGGTTGATTTCTAGTTTCATAGTACTGTGGTTAGAAAAAATGCATGATATGATTTCAATCTTTTTTAGTTTCTTGAGGCTTATTTCATGGCCTAACATATGACCATTCTGGAGAACATTCTATGTGCTTTTGAAAACAATGTATACTCTGCTGCTTTAGGGTGGAATGTTCTGAATATATCTTAAATATATCTGGTCCAATTTGTCATTCAAAGCCTCTATTTCCTTGTGAAGTTTTTGTCTGAATGATCCATCCATTGATATAAGGGGGTGTTAAAGAAGTTCCCTACTCTTATTTTATAATTGGCAGTTTCTTCCTTTATGTCTGTTAATAATTGCTTTATGTAATTAGGTGCTCCCATGTTAGGTGCATAAATATTTACAATTGTTATATCCTCTTGTTTAATTGTTCCCATTATCCTTATATAGTGTCCTTCTTTGTCTCTTGTTAAAGTTTTTAAAGTTTATTTTGTCAATCGTAAGTGTTGCCACCCCAACGTTTTTTTTGCTTCCATTTGCATGGTAAATGTTTTTCCATCCCTTCACTTTCAATCTGCAGGTGTTTTTAGGTCTAAGTGAATCTCTTATAGGCAACATATGGATGGATCTTGCTTTTTTATTGTCAGTCACACTTTGTGTCTTGATTGGATCATTTAATCCATTTACATTTAAAGTAATTATTGAAAGGCATATACTTATTGCCATTTTGTTACTTGTCTCATTCTTGATTTTATAGATCTCTGTTCCTTCTCTTGCTCTGTTCTCTTGTGGTTTGATGGCATTCTTTAGTTATATGCTTGAATTCCTTTCTCTTTATGTTTTGCGTATCTATTACAGGTTTTTGATTGTGGTTACCATTAGGCTCATATATAATATGTTATGCATATAACAATCTATATTAATTTGATGGTTGCTTACGTTTGAACCCACTCTAAATTTTTACTTTTCCCACCCATGTTTTTTGTATATGATGTCATGCTTTGCATCCTTTTGTTTTGTCAATCCCTTGACTGATTTTTATAGATATAATTGATTTTACTACTTTTGTTCTTTAATTTCCATACTGGTTTTATAAGTAATTAATCTACTACTTTTATTATGTTTGTGTTTAACTGAAATGTTTTCCTTTCATAATTTTCTTACTACTGAGTATGATCTTTTTTTTTTTCCTCCACTCAATTCCCTTTAATGTCTCTTGTAAGCCTGATTAATGGTGATAAACTTCTTTCACTTTTGTTTGTCTGGTAAACTCTTCATCTTGCCTTCTATTCTGAATGACAGCCATGTTGGATACACTATTGTTGATTGTAGGTTTTTTATTTTTATTTTTTTTCCTTTGAGCACTTTGAATATATCATGCCACTTTCCTCTGGCCTGCAAAGTTTCTGCTGAAAAGCCAGCTGATAGCCCATAGAGTTTCTTTTGTATGTAACTGTTTCCTTTTCTCTTGCTGCTTTGAAAATTCTATATCACTACTTTTTGCCATTTTAATTACTATGTGCCTTGGTGTGAACCTCCTTGGGTTGATTTTGTTGGGGGATCTCTGTGCCTTCTGGGTTTGGATGTCTGTTTTCTTTCCCGGATTAGGAAAGTTTTCAGCTATTATTTCTTCAAGTGTATTTTCTACTTTTCCTGTTTTTTTCCTTCTGGGATCCCTATATCATAAATGTTACTACACTTGGTGATGTTGCTTAGTTCTTTAACCTATTCTCATTTTTATTATTCTTTTGTTGTTTTTGTTATTCTGTGTGGTTTCTTTCCATTACTCTGGCTTCCAGCTCACTAATCCATTCTTTTGTCTCCTATTATCTGCTATTGATTCCCTCTAGTGTGTTTTAAATTTTTGTTATTGAGGTGTTCATCTCTGGTTCGTTCTTTCTTTATACTTTCTATCTCTTTTCTGAAGGTCTCACTGAGATCCTCCACTCTTAAGTCCACTAAGTATCTTTATGGCCATTACTTTGAATTCTTTATCAGGCATATCACTTATCTCCATTTCATTTAGCTTTTTTTGCTGTGGTTTTGTCCTGTTCTTTAATTTGAGACATGCTCCTCTGTTTTCTCATTTTGTCTAACTCTCGATGTTTGTTTCTATATATTAGGAAAGTCAGTTACATCTCTTATTCATGAAAGTAATGGCCTTATGAAGAAGAGGTCCTGTGGTGCCTTGTAGCACAATGTCCCCTGTTAACCAGAACCAGGTACTTCAGGGGTGTCTCTACTGTGTGTGCTCTACTGTTATGGCTAAGCCTTGTTTACCTTCAGTCCAGTCAGCTGCAATGGCCCACCTTTGCCTGTTGTGAGCAGAGTTTGGTCCCTATGCTGTTAAAAGGCCAGTCTGGGGACACCGTGAACTTGTAGTTAGGTGGTGTCTGCAGTCATATCAAATGCCTGCCCCCAGTCCATCTGTTGGGGCTGTAGTAGCACTGATCTGCAGGGTGCTTTCACTGCCTTGTCCCTGAGAGGCTTTTGTTGGTGGGCGGAGCTGGCAGCAAGGGCTGATGTTTGCTGCTGGGACTGTGAGTGTACTGATGCATTTAGTTATCATCCTCTCTCCCCATGGCAGGAGTCACTTTTGAGTAATGCTGGTCCCTGCAGGAGCTGCTTGCAGGATGAGATGTGTCAGGACCCTCTTTGGAGGGACTCCTGCTTGAATGGGGATGGATGGTGTGGATCCATAGGAGAATGTGGGAGCTAGGCATGCAGTGTTAGCAAGGTTGGTAGAGAATGTTTGTGCTGGTGGGAAGAGGGGAATAGTGCCTGCCAACTCTTGTTCTTGGGGGAGTCTCCTTAAGACCCCTGCCCTTCCACCACATGTTCTGGGATGAGTAAATGAATCTCCTTCACATATACCTCAGGTGATTTCACTGGTGCTTCTAGGCTGTATCTTGGCAAGGTTGTTTGTTATGCTGTAACTTTAAGGGCAGGGACTCAGTTTCTTATTGCCTCCAGTCTTCCCAGAGCCAAGCCTGCTAAGCTTGCTGATTTTTAAAATATCCAGAGTTAAGTCCCATTGGTCATAAAAATCATGAAGCTAAGCACCACTGGTTTCCAAATCCAAATATTATGGGGACTTGTCTTCCAAATACAGGTCCCCCATGTCTAGGGTGCCTGGTGTGAGGTCTGCTTCTCTCCCTTATCCATGCTTGTAGTGTCCCTCCCATTTGTGGTGAGTCTCCCTGGAAGTTTGGTTCCTGAAAGCATCTCTGTTCCTCCTGGGGTCATGTTTACCAATTTATTATAAAAGGATACAGATAAGCATCCAGATGGAAGAGATGTGTAGTGTAAGGTTTGTGGGAAGGAACACAGAGTTTTCATGCCCTCTCCAGGAGTGTCACTGTCACTCTCTCTGCACCTCCCACTGTTCAACCCAAAAAGCTAAATCTTTAATGAGGATAGGAATTATTCTTGCAACAGAAGCTATATCAATCAAGTTTTCATCAAGAAAACAAAAGCTAGATAGTCCAAATTGGAAATGTTCAAAATAGGGAAATGCAAGCATTTTTAAAAGTTGAAATGGCTAGGGAAATAAGGCTAGGGACACAGCTGCCAGATTGGGGTGATTTTTGGGCTCTGTGCAAAATCTCAACAATCTCAAAGATAGTGAGTGACAATTTTGCTGTCTGCAATACAGAAGTAAGAGGCTCTGAGGAGATGGTTTTCTACCAAAAATCTGCCTATAACTGCTGACCCCTCCTTTTTTGCCTTCCAATCTTGCACAAGTGTTCTTGCCTTGCAGATTCTGCCCAGGAACTACATGAGGAAAATGAATTCTAGTAAATGTCCTTCCAGTATTATTCTTGGCAATGCTAAGGAGATTGTGAAACACTCTATGATGATGCTGAGTTGACCATATATAATGTAGGACAGAAATGGCGCTTTATTGATCATCATTTTCTTCATTTCTCTTGAACACTGGAATTTTTGAAGCTTTCTAAATAAGTGCACATTTTCTTAATTTAAAATTTTAATATAGCATAGTATTTTCTAGGTGTCTATTAAGATGTATCTGTTTGAGATTTTAGATTATATGTATGTTTTACCCTATCACAAATATGTTATTTTTGTACTAAAAATAGTATAGCATACTAAAATAATAAAATTTAAATGGAGAATGCCAGCATTGTAATTGCTAGGAGTGATTACTTTATTTTATTTATTTTTTTTTTTTAAAGATTTTATTTATTTATTTGACAGAGAGAGAGACAGTGAGAGAGGAAACACAAGCAGGAGGAGCGGGAGAGGGAGAAGCAGGCTTCCCGTTGAGCAGGGAGCCCGATGTGGGGCTTGATCCCAGGACCCTGGGACCATGACCTGAGCCGAAGGCAGACGCTTAACGACTGAGCCACCCAGGCACCCCAGGAGTGATTACTTTAGTCCAGAAGAGTGAGGAAGGCTTCTTGAAGGAGGTGGCATTTGTGCTGGACTTGAAAGATAAGTTTTGAAGATACAAAGATGGAAAGAAGAGGCATTTCAACTGCATCATACTTAATGAACAAGGCAATCCTATAAATATTCTTAACATTGCTGCTAAAATAGTCTTCCTAGAGTGTCATTCTAATCATGTGATTCTCTGCTGTTAAAAATATTCAATAATTGCCCAAGTCCCTGCAAATTCCTTATAAACCAGGTCTGAGACACTGCACAATGAGGAATCCACCAACTTTTACATTGTCGGTTCTCATTAACCTACACAAAAATTATGTTTCTTGCAGGCTGAATTAATTAATCCCTATACATAAAGCCAACCTCAGTCTTGCTCTGTACCTGCGTCTTTGCTTACAGGGAGGGCTCTCTCTCTCTACAGGGCTTGCAATTTCTACATCATTTTTCCTCATTCTGCATTCCACATAACAAATTCCCATGCTTCCTTCTCAGCCTCCCTCAAAATTCTATGAAGTCTGCCTTTTCCTTTCCCCTCTCATTATTCCCTTTCATGAACTCCCCTTTTGTGTTTTGAGTATGCTTATTCATTCTGAATTTGATTAGATTTATTTGTATCTATAGCTTACCCCACCATAAGTTCATATGATACTTGATGAACATATCATGTATTATGCATTTTTGCACTCCCTACCTCACCATGCAACCCCTAAGAAAGTGCTTTGTATGGAACATCTTCTCAATAAGTATGTTTTGAACTGAATATATGTTATCATGAAGGAAGTCAATAGTTTTATTACCTTTCCTGAAAGAAAGCAATGGTATGCATGTAGAGTGGGAAGTTATAAGATTTAATGATTTAACTCTACACTAATTTGTTATCAATAGGTGTTAAGTCCAGGGGATATGAAAATGATTCCCAGTGAATAGATGAAATATGTACATACTCTTAATTAATTTTGGCAATGGATTAAGAAATAATTTAGTGCAATCTTTACACTAGTGCCAATTGACATTTCCTTTATACTGAATCTCACAGAATAAGTATAAATTAAAGAATAATCCAAATATAGTAGGAAAGAAATACTATTGATAGAGCCTCTACTGGGGAAGAAAGTATCATGCTACTGGTGAAGTTTCAGTCCAAGTTAGTCTCATTACTCTCCCAAATAATGTTATATCCCTGAAACACACTTGCTTTGAGTCTTACTTACTATAAGAGGAATAAAAGTACTGTTGCACTTATTTCAATTGTGGCATCCACCTGCTCTCTTCCATTAAGTGAATCCCAATCATATGGTAAAGAAGTCAAATATGAAATGGATTTTGAATAAGCATCAGATCACTGAGAAACTCAATGACAGCTGAATATAAAGGAAAAATGTACTTAGGAGTCCATTTCCTTTCCCTCATGATGGTTTTAATAAATATGTATCCATTCATTAACTTTGGACAATTACTTAATTCTCCTACTATGTATAGGACACTGGATAGATGATAGGGGAAAATAAAATGGCAATTTTTAGATGATAGACAAAACAGCATTCTCAGATAACTAAATTAGCACAGTGATCTTGTCAAATGAAAATAAATAACACTTTGGTCTCAACACCAGCAGGCATGGTTTGAACTGTTTTCAACATTTCTCCTTAGTGGTGATTGGTATCTAAACTATCTCCATGTTCTCTCCCTGAAACTGATGAACTGTATTTGCAGAAATAATGGGCTATTTTGCATAAGGATGAAGTTTGTGTGCATGGAACAAAGTATCGCTATCAGGATTACATTAGTCCTATTGCCTAATAAGTCTGCTGCCTATAGGAGGTTCTTCTCAGAAATGGATTTCATCATCTTATGCTTTTTCACATATAAAGAGTGTTAAAGTTTTTTATTGAAAATAAGTAAATATAATTATTATCAATTTATGTCTTTTAGACTGCACTAAATAAAAACCTGTTCTAGCAATGTATAATCAAAGACTTATTTGTTTTGTTTTGTTTTTCCCCCACAATCCCTATGTACTCACCTTCACAACTCACTGTCTCATTTATGAACTTTACTTGAGGGAATTTTGTAAATGACAGTTTAGGATATTTTTAAAAATCATTTTGCAAAAAGCGTACATGAAGGTCAAAATATGTAATATGAAATATCAAGCAATTATTACTGAATACTATCAGGTGAAAACAATAATTTATAACCTAATAAGGAGAGTTAATACTCACCTAAAAACTCAGATTATCTAAAGTGAGCTCAAAAAAATGCAACTTACAAATTATAAGTAGACATGAAGGGACTGTTTAGTCAATCAAGGGAAAACTTGAAAAGAAAGTACTGCTCAAATGTTATCAGACAGGGGCGACTGTGTGGCTCAGTCGTTAAGCGTCTGCCTTCGGCTCAGGTCATGATCCCAGCGTCCTGGGATCGAGCCTCACATCAGGCTCCCTGCTCCGCGGGGAAGCCTGCTTCTCCCTCTCCTACTCTCCCTGCTTGTGTTCCCTCTCTCGCTGTGTCTCTCTTTGTCAAATAAATAAATAAAATCTTTAAAAAAAATGTTAGCAGACAAACGTTAAGGTCAAAGTAAATAGAATAGTCTGTTTTTGTTTAATTTTTTATTGTTATGTTAATCACCATATATTACATCATTTGTTTTGGTGTACTGTTCCATAATTCATTGTTTGTTCATAACACCCACTGCTCCATGCAGAATGTGCCCTCCTTAATACCCATCACCAGGCTAACCCATCCCCCTACCCTCCTCCCCTCTAGAACCAAATAATGCAACATATTTTAAGAAAAAAGAAAAAGAAGAAGATAACAGGAGAGGAAGAATGAAGGGGAGTAAGTCAGAGGGGGAGACGAACCAGGAGAGATGATGGACTCTGAAAATAGAATAGTCTTTTAAAAGGGACAGTACTTTCATTTTTAAAAGTTTTGCCTTTGTAAGGATTAAAACAATTATACTAAAGCAAATGCTATATGTAAGATACTGAGCTAGACAATGAATACACAGAGGAGCACAAGAAAACAGATTCTGTCATCAAGAAGTCCCCTGTCTTTTCAAGTATACAGGACATAATATGTTCATTACACTATTGTAAAGAAAACACACCAACTGAAAGACATTGTTAATAAACCTTTCGTTTATTATGAAATGAGAGTTCAGGTTACCATAAAATTTCCCCTTTGACTTTTTTTTTTTTGAGAGAGAGAGAGAATGAGAGATAGAAAGCACGAGAGGGAAGAGGGTCAGAGGGAGAAGCAGACTCCCTGCTGAGCAGGGAGCCCAACGCGGGACTCGATGCCAGGACTCCAGGATCATGACCTGAGCCGAAGGCAGTCACTTAACCAACTGAGCCACCCAGGCACCCTCCCCTTTGACTTTTCTTTAGTTCTTAATTTAATTTATTGAGATACATATTTATCTTTTGATTACTAGATTGAAAAATTGAAGACACAATATCAACCTCTCACTCTTAATTTGTAAGTTTCAGTTAATACCGTGTTTTTAAGTTTTTATCTTTTTCTTAGATAAGCATCTCATCTCTCCATCACACCGTTTGGTAAAAGTAGTCAAGATTTCTATTATGTAACTAAACCTCCCCTTTCTCAATACATCTGATGTTTGTGGGTCAGTGGGTAAGGACAGGGCCCTCCATTGTCTTATTCACCATGATTCATCTGGTGAAAGAGATAGATATCTCAAATAGGCAAATGTGATCATGAATTTTATTGGAAACATTGTTGAAATGATTTTTTTTTAAATGATACCTTCTACAAAAGAAGGACAAATCTGGAGCTATCACACACCCCGATTGCAAACCATATTAGAAAGTTATAGTAATCAAAACAGACACATAAATCAGTGGAACAGAATAGAGGGCCCAGAAATAAACTGATGTATATATAGTCAATTAATTTATAACAAAAGAGCCAAGAATGTGAAAAAGTTAGTCTCTTCACTAAATGGTGGTGGGAAAACTGGACAGTCACATGCAAAAGAATGAAATTGGACTATCTTACACTATATACAAAATTAAACTCAGAATGGATTAACGACTTGAACGCAAGACCTGAAGCCACAAAACTCCTAGAAGAAAACAAAGAAAACATCAGTATTGGTGATGACTTCTTGGATTTGATTCCAAAAAACAAAGGCAATAAAGGCAAAAATAAACATTCCACTTTACATCAAACTAAAAAGCTTCTTCACAGCAAAGTAAATATCAATAAAATGAAAAGGCAACCTACCAAATGGAAGAAAATATTTGCAAATCATATATCCAATAAGGGCCCAATATCCAAAACACATAAAGGGAGAATAGTATATAGGATTTCTTTTAGGACAATGGAATTATTCTAAATTAGGGAGTTGTTCCAAAATATATATAGAACTCATATAAGTTAAGAGAAAACAAACAACCTGATTAAAAAAATGGGCAGAGGATCTGAATAGACATTTTTCCAAAGAAGACATACAGATGACTAACAGGTTCATGAAAAGGTATTCCACATCACTAATTATCAGGATAGTGCAAATCCAAACCACAGTGTGATATAACCTCATGTTTGTTAGAGTGGCTATTATTTATAAAAGAGTACTGCTTGGAGCACTGGGTGTTATACGCAAACAATGAATCATGGAACACTACATCAAAAACTAATGATGTAATGTATGGTGACTAACATAACACAATAAAAAAATAAAATTAATAAGAAAATAAAATTAATTTAAAAAAAGATAAGAAATAACAAGTGTTGGTGAGAATGTGGAGACAGAGTTAACTTTTGCACCGGTGGTAGGAATGTAAATTGGTGCCACCACTATGGAAAGCAGTATGGAGGCTCCTCAAAAACCTAAAAATACAACTCCCATATTATCTAGCAATTACACTTATAACTATTTATCTGAAGAAAGCAAAAACAATAATTTGAAAGATATATTCACCCTCATGTTCATTGCAGCACTATTTATAATAGCCAGGATATGGAAACAACCTAATTGTCCATCAGTAAATAAATGGATAAAAAAAAGTTACACACACACACAGGAATACTATTTAGCCATGAAAAATAATCTTGCAATTTGTGACAACATGAATGGACCTTAAGGACATTATGCTAAGTGAAATAAGTTAGAGAAAGACAAATGCTGTATTATCTCACTTAAATGTGGTATCTAAGAAAAACAAAAAACAAACAGAAAGACAAAAAAACAAGCTCTTACATACAGAGAATAGATTGACAATTGCCAGAGCTGCAGACTTGGGGGATGGGTAAAATGGGTTAAGAGGTCAAAATGTCCAAATTCTAGTTGTAAAATAAATTGATAAGTATGTAATGTACGTCATGGTGACCGTGGTTAATAATACTATATTGCATATTTGAAACTTACTAAGATAGTAGATCTTGAAGTCCTCATCACAAGAAAAAATATAACCATGTGAGTTGACTATACTTACTGTGGTGATCATGTCAAAATATGCACAAATATCAAATCATTATGTTGCACACCTAATATAATGTTATAAGTAGTTATATGATAATAATAATAATAATAATAATAATATGCTACCATTGACGCATTAAAGAATTTAAGCTTGGAGAGACTGCAGGTATCAATACCATCTCATTGGCAATGAAGTGACTGAATCAAGCCCATTCAGATAAAACAGAACTAAGTCAAGTATAAAGAAAGGGACTTTGCATATTTGAGGGCTTGCATTCAATCAAGCCCAGAATTATCATCACTCCTTGAACTCCCCACTTACTGGGACCAATAATCCTCCTATTCTTTGTTGGTTGGACTCTTCTGAGTGGGATATTTGTCATTTACAGCTGAAAAAACTTTGACTAATATAGTTCCAACTGGCAAATAGATACCAAAGACACTTGTAACTCAGAGGAAGGATGATTACTCCATGAAATGGATCTTTTTTTTTTAAGATTTTATTTATTTATTTGAGAGAGAGAGAATGAGAGATAGAAAGCACGAGAGGGAAGAGGGTCAGAGGGAGAAGCAGACTCCCCGCTGAGCAGGAAGCCCGATGCGGGACTCAATCCCGGGACTCCAGGATCATGACCTGAGCCGAAGGCAGTCGCTTAACCAACTGAGCCACCCAGGCGCCCGAAATGGATCTTGATGAATGCACAGGTTTTACTGCTTTATATAGCAAAAGAAGTAATTCTAACCTGAAGGAAGGCATCAAGGAAGCATGGGGAGTATTTAACAGAAAGGTATCTATTTCTGATTAGATAAGGCAGAGATAATTTAGAGAATAATGGGAATTAAAGCTAGAGGACTAGGTTGGACTTCAATCATGGTGGAGGTTTATATTTGGAGAGAATTTAAAAATTTTAAAAAATAACATTAGATTGTATACATTTGAGTTCATTTGACATTTTTCTTAATCATTTGAAATAAAGGTAAAAAAGAACACATGGGGAGAAAATCAATTAACAAGTTAGCAAAAGTCATGTGTATAACTTTGCAAGGAAACTGGTCATTTCATTGAATAATCAATACTATAGCACCTGTTCCCAAATCTAAGCATACAATGAAATTTAGATTATCATCTCTCTGTTAATTCACAATCTGCTCAAAAACAAAGCTTAGAGAGTTGGGTCAGAATCTATTCTTGAATCAACCTTTCATTGAAACAGTGATTGATATTATTTCACAGCTCAATTAAATGTACAGGAAACATTTCAAACAACCTTAAAAACACATCAGTTGAAAATGCAATCTCTAAATCTTCCCTAGATAAGATAATTAGAATTTTCTACTCTGTTGATTAATATAGAATAAATCCTTTTTTTAGTGTTTTGGAAGAACCATGTTTCTCATGATCTATTTAGACTGTAACAGTTGTTTCCATTATGAATTCAGCAGAGAACCAAAGGCCTTCTTCTCTCTAGTCATACTGTATGCCTTTAATTTCATTAAACCAAATTGATTGCAGGCTCGTTTACATTTAAGACAGCAGGGTGTAGTAAATTTTATTTTAACTGGTTGGAATATATGATCCAACAAAATTAGGAGGGAAAAGTCTCCTGCTGTTGCAAGTACGCAGTTATTAACTTGCCAAATACCACAGGCCAATGAAAAGTTATGTTAATGAAGCAGGATTTCCATGTATCCAGGAACTAGGCAACAAAAATAAAATTCCTTCAATGAGTACCTTGGTAGGGGAGAAAAGTACAACAGAACACTCTTAAAAAGATTCTGTACTGAATTAGGTATAAACCACCTAACTGTGTGTATTTCTGAGGTGTTCCAGATAAAATGAGTCAGGTTTAAACCATCATGTGAGAGAAATCAGTCAGCTATTTAGGAAATAGCAGAAGATAATAATTTCCAAATGCTGAGTGGATAGCAGTGTCTAGAGAGAAAATGTTGTCAGTATTTCCACTTACTTAAAAAAAAATTGTGCCATAGAACCACACCATGTAATTCTATATTCACTGAAAAAATGTCCTGTAATATTTTCCACTAGACATATGTGGGCAATGATAAATATATTAGGCAGATGTTTTTCATATCTAATCAACTTTTCTAATTTTCATAACTGGCCTACTGACAGAAGGAAACTAATAAATAGTACATTTACAATCTTAAATATTATTTTGTCCTATTGTCTAATCAATGCAATAAGAAAGGATTGTACTTACCTGCTTGAACCAAGTCCCCTAAATAGTATATTGAGAAGTATAAACAGCATTATTCCCAAAATAATAAGCAAATTTTAATCAGTAAATATTTATTGACCACACAATAACCTCTTTCAGTATCATGAATGTATAATATTCATTGTTCTTAAGATTAAAAAAAATAAAAGCCCTCATTAGTTGAAGCCTTTTTGATAATTTTGGCATCTTTTTGTACACCTACTTATAGTCACCACTTTATAATGCCATATATATATATATTTGCAGTTAGCTTGATATTTAAAATATAATTCTCTTAATTAGGGACACTGCTATGGCTAATTTATTGATTTGACTATAACATTTAAGTGCTTTCTGATTCCAGGTATACTATATATCATGTTCCCTTTGATAGACCTTCACTTTTCTACTCTGTCTGGTTAACTTGAACTTTAAGAACTCAACTAAAGGTAATTCTTTTGGATAACCTTTCAATACTAGCCATGATTGAACAATGAGTCCAGTCCTATGTATACTCCATAGAACCCTGTTACCACTCTTATAGCCCTTGCAGCAATGTTATAAGCATCTTTTTTTATATTGAGATATAAATGAAATTTAATATTTTGTAAGTTTAACGTGTACAGTGTGTTGCTTTGACATGTTTTCATATATTGTAATAAACTTGTTTTTAATTATCTGACCTCTACTGCCAGACTCTTGTCCTTGAAAGTACAGATTATACCTCCTCTGACATTTGAATCTTTTTTGCTTAGCACAGTGCCTTCCACAAATTAGGCACGCAAATATTTATTGAATGAATTTTCTGTAAGAAAATTTAGAGGAAGAATTTAGAGAAAAATAATTCTAAGTATAGTTAGACCTTTAAATATTTCTAATATTAAGTTTCATTATTTTTCTGTCTATTGGTATACACTTAGTATTTTCTTTAATTTACAGTTTCTTAGCTTGATAATTCATAGGGCCAGAAATGTGCCTTCTGATTCTTGAGTACCCCCTATGTCTGCGGAATGAAGAGCACCATACTGTATGCTGCTGAGAGACTGGATTTCTGTTGCTTGACTTTTCCATGCCCACAGTTTGATATGCCACATACAGCTTTCCTGAGATTTCTGCTGGTGCTAATTCCTAGGCCATCAGTCTTTAAAATGAGGCATGTAGTTAACTATTTTAAGCACAGCCCCTTATTCACTTCAAGTTTTGTGTGACTAAAGCTCAAAGAAAATAAAGGTGCTTTAAAATCCTACTAAGTCAGAAGCACCTGGGTGGCCCAGTCATTGGGTGTCTGCCTTCGGCTCAGGTCATGACCCCAGGGTCCTGGGATCCAGCCCCGCATTGAGTTCCTGCTTGGTGGGAAGCCTGCTTCTCCCTCTCCCACTCCCCTCCTGCTTGTGTTCCCTCTCTCGCTATGTCTCTCTCTGTCAAATAAATAAATAAAATCTTAAAATCCTACTAAGTCATTAACTCTTCACTCAGAAAGCAAAATATTTCTGAAATTTCAAAAGAAGGGCATAAGATTTTTCCAGTGTTATAATAAAACATTACATCATGACAAAGAATGTATATATGTTTACTATTCATTTAATTTTAAAAATACTAAAATATTTTTAAAATGCATATTTTGAGAAAAAGTTAAATACAAGAAATGTTATAAAGAATTGCAGAGTCCATTACGGATAAAATAAACAATAAGCACAAGAAGTGAGAATGATTATATTTAGCCTTGAGGACAGACCTAATGCTTAAAACTCTAATATTAAAAAATTCTTCTCAGCTATTAATCAAAATGTATGTTGTAGATTCACTTTAAGCATTTGCAAAATACTTATGAACACTTATGTGTAATGCAAAATCATTAAAGATTAAAATTTGTCAGGGCTCTGAACTAATCCAAACTTTATTTCTTAGTATTTTACCTATTATAGGCTTTCAAATCATGAAAGATTATTATTTTTTGAATCTATAAGACTCATGCTAATGAAAAACCAAAACATTTATCAGACATTTTAGGCCAACATCACAGAGTTTATAAATTAAAATATTTCATTTTTGGAGTACTTTATTTAAACTTCATTTTGATCTAAACAAAAGTATGATAATAAATAAAAAATATTCTCCTATTGTAAAAAGCAAAGAACAGAGTGTCACTTTGGGAAGATGAAGAAGTTGGAGATGGATAATGGTGATGGTTGCATGGCAATGTGAGTGCTCTTATTGAGACTGAATTTTATACTTAAAAATGGTAAAGTGGTGAGGTGCTTGGGTGACTCAGTTCATTAAGCATCCAACTCTTGATTTTGGCTCAGGTCATGATCTCAGGGTTGTGAGATCAAGCCCCGCTTTGGTCTCTGCCCTGGTCATGGAGCCTGCTTAAGATTCTCTCTATCCTTCTCTAAAAACAAACAAACAAAAATGTTAAAGTGATAAACTGGTAAGTTTTATGTTATCTATATTTAATCACAATTAAAAAAAACAACTAAGAGACTGTCAAAGAAAAATGTGCACTATCATGAAAGTTAATTTGTTGCTTATTCAGATATTAAAGTATTTTTCACAAAATTGAAATAAAATTTTTCTATTTTTGTGACAAATTTAGAATTTAATATATGCTATATTGATCTCACACTAAGAATATTTTAGAACCCATATAAACATTATTAAAATCTAAAATAGTCATTTTTTTTTGCTTTAATCAAGAAAAAGACACTGCTTTTAAAAATTAATGTAGAGTCAGTTTTGATCATATTGAATGGGACAAATGTGACAATATTATTACAAGCATTCTGTTATTCTGAGCTTTCTTGTTTGTCCATTTGATGGCATTATCATAGGCTATTAAATGATTTAATAAGCTTTAAGTGAACTGTGTATAAATTTTTTCTAGGTGCTATGCATACCCATCTGGAATGCATTATAAGTCAGACTCATTGATTATTTCAGATTCTGACATCATGTGCTATGGTAGGTTAACCAAATAATTTATAATCTAAACCCAGGTATTTTGAGAGTGAAAGGAGAAGCTATTATTAATTATGCTATAATAAAAATGAACAGGAGCAGTTTCAGGTAAACCAGAGTATATGGTCACCTTATTTATGGGCCATATTTTAAAAGTACTGATGACAAGCTTCGTAACTTTAGCTATCTTCAGTAAATCACTATGATTGAAAAATAATAATAACAACATGTATTGAGTGAAACCTTGTGTTGAACATAGAGATTTTAAAGATATCCATTTCCTCTTCTGCTAGGTGCCCAAGAACTGATAAATATATTATCTGCCTTCATGGAGATTAAAGAGCAGATGAAGATTAGACACAGGAAAAAGTGAGTGAAGAATCAAAATGGCCAATATATTTGTGCAATGATTGGCACATGAGATCATTACTCATAAGTTCAAAGAAATGAAACCACTTTGACCCATCATGCTCCCGCATTCAGTTAGTTTACAATACAACAATTTCATGGAGGCTATTCAATTTGCAACACTTGTTCTTATTATTCTAAATTTACCTCTACCAAGTTTAGATTGTTGTGTGAGACATTATATTAGCTAATATAATTACAGAAAAATATGACTTGGACTCTTGTTGAGTAACTCATTCTGTAGTACAGGATACAGAAAAGTGAACGGTTGAACAAAGCAGGTGATAAATTTTGTAATAAAACTATGCATAGGCATTATAAAAGGACTGCTAGATTTGACTTGTTTTTCCTCTCAATGTTCATTTCAACTGATTGACTAGTCCCAGTGGCTTCATTTTACAAATTTATTTATCCGTGCTTCCTTTTGATTTGTCTTTATGTGTTAAGTCCCTTTCTTCCCAATAACTAATACACAAGGTTAGGGTGATAATATGTTGAACTCGATATTGCTCAGCACATCTATTTTATAGGTTGTCACCGATGAAAATAAGAGAGTTAGAAGTATTTTCACAGGATAATTTTATATTGGTCTTTACTGAAAATTATCTTTGAATTTTTTATCTATTCATATAGTTCATCTTTATAGAAACTTCTTAAAAGTCTTCAGAAAATAATGGATAAATTATGTATGTTTTGTAGGTAAAAAATCATATAAAGAGTATCTGTATCAAATATTCACTGAAAATGTACTATTATCCTCCTTTGAATTATACTCCATTTATAAATAAATATGCTCACCAACCTGCCTTTCCCCAAATAATAATTTGTGTTGTAATCAGGATAATGTTTCTGAAATACAAAACTGATCTAATCATGTTATTCTCCTTAATTCCTTCCATTTTTCTCAAGATGAAATTTAGCCTGCTTAGCATATGTTATAAGGTACTTCTCCCTCATACCTTGAGTTATTGCCATACCAAACTGTGGTCTTCTCAAGAGCCAATTACCCTTCTAGCCTCTACCCTCCTTGAAAAGCACTTCACCTTCTTTATCTGTCTGCCCACTTACTCATCCTGTAAAGCTCAGTTTTTTCTCACTCTGTCCAATAATCTGTTTCTCAAATTCTCTCCCTAAATTCTAGATTAGAGTCTTTCATAGGCTTTCCTGTAGTAATCTCCTACTATCTATTAAACTGCTTTATAATATCCTATTAGGTTGTAAAAAAAACACACGAAGACAAACATAGCTAATAACAGTACTTTTTGCCATCACAGTGGATTACCAGACATGATCATCATAACATTGTGGAGTATATGCCATTATATACCCACATTATAAATGGGGAAACTGACGTTTAAGGAGGTTAAATTCAAGTCATATAGATAGCAAGTGATAAAGCCAGAGTGTAGAGCCAAATGGTCTGACTTCAGAGCCTAGACTAATTGCTATTTTTAATGATCTGTCTTCTTTGCCATTTTATTTCTAATGTCTGGCACATTGGTCATTGGCAAGTGTTAGAGAAGAGAGAGCTATGAAAGCGTATTAAGAGAGATCCTTGGGGTAATGGAATAATTTTGTATCTTGACTGTCATGGTAGTTACAGAAGTCTGCACATACGATAAAATTGCATAGAGCTAAATACAACACACACACAAAGTGCACTTAAAAAAGATGAAATCTGAATAGGTTCTGTGGAATTTACCAATGTCAGTTGCTTGGTTGTGCTATTATACTACTGTCAAGCAAAATGTTACCCTTAGGGGGACTGGGTAAAATACATTCTCCATATTATTCTTTGCAACTTCTTGTGAATTTATAATTATTCCAAATTTAAAAAGTTCAAAAAATATTTAAAAAATGAATAAATTGAATCAGTCTCAATAATTGGACTTTATTATTCAGAAGCAGAAATATTACTACTCCTAAAAATATGACAAAATTGTGGATTAACTTCCACAAAATCATTAATAATAAATAAATCACCTTGGCTAAGCTTTATTTTTCTTAAAGAGGTTCTACTAATTGAACTTGAGGTTAAATTCTAATTTTGTGGGACACCTGGGTGGCTCAGTTGTTTAAGTGACCGACACTTGATTTCAGCTCAGGTCATGATCTCAGGGTCCTGGAATTGAGCCTCCATGTTGGGCTCCATGCTCAGCAGGGAGTCTGCTTGTCCCTCTCCCTCTGCTCTCTCCCTACTCATGCTCTCTCTCTCTTAAATAAATAAATAAAATCTTTAAAAAATTCTGATTTTATGATTTTGTTAGAAATCTATTAACAAGACTTAAAAATATTATTTCAATGGCAAAAATAGTCAACTAATTTAAAGAGGTCCAAAAGTCAAAAGAACAGTGAGAGAAAAATAACTTTTTTGCTAGGAATTCTGTATTAAATTAATGTTTACAACACCCAAGTACTGTCTCCATATGCTATATAAATTTTGTTTCTTACAACCAAGTGCTTTTGCATAGTTTTTTCTTTTACTATTCTTTTTAATTTTATTTTATTATGTTATGGGAGGGATGGGGTGGCTGAGTGATAGACATTGGGGAGGACATGTGCTATGGTGAGCACTGTGAATTGTGAAAGACTGATGAATCACAGACCTATACCCATGAAACAAATAATACATTATATGTTTAAAAAAAAAAAGAAGATAGTAGGAAGGGAGAAATGAAGGGGGGGAAATCAGAGGGGGAGACGAACCATGAGAGACTATGGACTCTGAGAAAAATAACTTTTTAATGAGCCAGATTTTCATTTGCCTCATAAAAGAACAAATATAAAGATAAATAAAATATAAATAATATAAAAGTTTCATTTAGTTATGTCATCTTGATTATCAAGTAAATAGTTTTGGTAAGTTCTCTTTCAATATATTGATTATTCTGGTGTTTTTCTTTATTATTTGATGTTAGAATAAAAGTAAAATTTTCCATCCCCTTTGCTCCCTTTCTTCAGCATTCTTTTTCTCTCTCTTCTGCTGCCAGTTATCCCTATTGCTTGGTTTTTGCTTCTCTGGCTTTATTCTTGCTTTTCTTTTTGTAATCACCTTCTTTGGCTTTCTATTGTTCTTATTGATTGCACCTGTGAGCAATATGGCTAAAGACTAATGACATTGAGCCAGAAATCTGACTGTACTTTGCCATCCAGGTTTCAAACTTCCTGCAGTCTAGTAGGCTCTGATAATGGCCATTTTCTTGAACTCCAAACCTACACTGACTTTCCAGCTTCAGTCATTGCCTTGCCTGTGTTTAGTGCTCCAAGTTCTTCATTTATTCCTCCTTATAGCACTCATGTATCTACTTGCATGTCAACCTCCTTACTTAAAATATTAACATCTCCAAGGCAATAATTTGTCTCATGCATTTTGAATCTTCATTGTCTGTCAGAATGCCTTTCAAATAACAGATACTTTCTAAATAGTTGTAAATAATATGAAATAAATGACTGGATGCATGAAATGCATGTTGACAAGGTTATGGTAAATATCTGGCAAAATTATAATGCCTATGTTTTTCAGAAAATAAAGAGTATCTTTCATTCTGTAAAGGCTGCATTTGAGAGCCAAGACTACTGTACTGTTGAGTTATGAAAAACTCAGGATCCTCTAGATCAAATATATTCCTAAAAGCTAAAGAGGACAATATAATTTTAATGACTACATACTAAAAAAATATTCAATGTACTAAGAAGGAAATTCAATAGAAAGTTTACATAGTAGAGACAGTGCAATTTTTACAAGTTCATAAATATCAGCTTTTTACCTAGTCCATGCAAAGCACCTAAATGTTGATGCTGCTTGAGCATCTCCTATTTGTTGCCTATAAACCTTGCAAAAACTCTGCCAGGGATGCAGTGGTATTTTCCCTCTTCAGATGAGAAGGAAGATGGGAGCAGAGGGATAAAGTTACTAGTCTTGAATCCACAACTGGTAAGTGTGAGTCTTTCCAACACAAGTTTACCTGACCTGAAACTCCCAAAGCCCATGTTATTTCTACCACATCTTGCTTCAAGTAGAAAGAATACTAGTTTTGAGGTCAGGAAACTTGGATTTGCCTCTAAGTTGTGTAATTTAGTAGCTTTTTTTAGTTTAAACATTTTCTTTTACAATTATGAGCCTCAGTTTCCTTACATGGGCAGTCTAAATAATCTGATCTACCTCCCAGCATTTCTATAAGGACTGAGAAAATATTGTTGCAAGTGCCTGCTACATAGTTATCACTGAATAATGTTATTGATCTTCTCTGAAGGTTGTGGCTCTTGTAAGTCCTTGAAAATGCAAATTGCATTAGTGGGTATGCAAGACAACTCCTATTTCCTCTGTCCTTTACTTTCCCATATGCATAAATTCCATGAAGCACCTTTTATATGATAGAGTTAAGAAATCTGTTAGTGGTAAAGAGTTTTAAAGTTTGTTTTTTTGTTTGTTTGTTTTTCTCGGTGTTTGCTAAAAGTCATAGCATTGAAAGGTGTAAAGCTGCTATTCTGGACCATTGGTTACAAACACAACTTTCTTGTCTATCATTTTGCTTCCTGGTCAAATGGAGCTATTGAAACATACAGATGGAGAAAGGAAGTAGGTTTCTTTTTGTAGTGAAGATCAGGCATATCTCCTTCCACTTTTTAACTGCTTGGATTGAGTCTGTTACACATAAATCATGAAAGAGTTGAAATTGTCAGATTCATAGATATTTAATAGGGCTACTGATTTCAATATAGTTTTGCTTGAAAAGAAATGGAACACTAGTCCATTTTCAACTATATACCTACTCTCAACCACAGACCCTATTAATAGCATGCTTAGATAATCTAAACCAACTTTTATATTATATTTAACTTTTCTAAACTGTCAGAAAAATACAAGAAGCGCTATGATTAATTTTATGTCTTTAGTAGATTTATCTCCCTTAAGTCAACCTGATAAATTACAGCTATATATATTTTACTCAGATGAATTATATCTGAATTTGGGATCTCTAAACAGTGGTAGGTTTAAATAGCTTTTGGAATGTATCTGTTACCAAATTGACTACATTATTAAAATGTAATATACTATGGCTCAGCATTCTTTTGATATAGTTATTAAGGGTTAGAGAACTCCTGTGATAAGACATACCACAGATATGAAGAGGCAGATGTTTTATTTCATAATATTGATGAGAGGTAAATATTCAAATAGAATTTTTGATGTATGAAGCTACAGCATCATCTACAGGATGTACACTTACCTTGGGAAAATGTCTTAGACCTGCTCCCATTACCTGGAACATTTAACCAAAGCCATCTAAGGTAAGCCTTCTGCCTTTCATTACAACACTCCATCTACCTTCCATTATTTCCTTACATCAGCCACTGGAATCCCTCCCTGTTTCATTTAATGTCAGGTATTACAACATGTTACTTTATAGTTCTTTTACCTCCTTGCAGGAACTATATCATGCTTTCACTTGATAATAAAGCAGGTGTCTCACAGAAACCCACTTCCCAAAATAATGGAAGCCCTAACTCTTATATACCAGTTTAACTTCCATAATTTTTTTAAAGATTTTATTTATTTATTTAATTGACAGAGAGAGAAAGACAGCTAGAGAGGGAACACCAGCAGGGGGAGTGGGAGAGGGAGAAGCAGGCTTCCCACCGAGCAGGGAGCCCGATGTGGAGCTCAATCCCAGGACCCTGAGATCATGACCTGAGCTGAAGGAAGTCACTTAACCAACTAAGCCCCCCAGGCGCCCCCCCATTTTAACTTCTAAATGAAAGCTCCCACCATGTTTAAATTTGTCTTCTATTCTCTGAATCTGATTATGGATCTGTCTGGTAAAATAAAATGTGTTCTAGAACTCATTTCCACCTTCCTCCATAAATTCAGATTTTAGATCTCATTATTCTTTATCATCATATCTATGTCCAAAACTGGTCCTAAATTTTTGTGAGGGACTTAGAATCTGTACCTGGGTGAGAAATAATACCAGCTACAAAGAATATGATGTATTTATTAGGCCCAGAAATCACACCATTACATCAGTGAAATTTTCCTGTTAACGAGAGCCCACCATCTTAATATTTTAGAGTTAGTTGAAGAAATTTAATATTTATTTAATGCTTCAGTGTGTCAAATATCATGCTAAGTACACTGCACACCTTAGAGAGAAGAGCTAATATTTGGACCTTAGAAGAAGATTGCCTAAGCTTTTCCGCTTACTATCTTGGTAACATTGAATGAGTAACCAAATCTCAGTTACCTCATTTGTATAAAAAAGATAACAGCACAATTGGACATGTACGCATGTTATGAGGATTAAGTAAGATAACATATATGAGTAAAATTAAGAACCTGAAGAAAGACAAGTAGTAAGCAATGAAGCCAGAACACTAATATTGCTTTTTCTGGTTTTAGAGCCCATGTTCTTTCCATTATAATCTTCTATCCAATACAGACATCACCTCTACAATAGTTTTGAGAGATAGTGATACACACGATGTCCCAACTACGTAGAGTTCATAAGTGAAAAACAAATCTGTCCCTAAATTCTACTTGCTGCATCAGCTTAAAACAGAAGTATGAACCAATTCCCTTTCTTTGTACTTTTTTTCCAATAATCAATTCCTAATTTTCTACTTGGGCCTCCTGAACTTTTCCATATGTTCCACAGTCCCCTGAATATAATATATTTTATAATATAATATACCAAGCGCCAGCTATAACCTAATGAAAAGAAAAAGTACCTGGATAGGCAGGGTCTCTCTGATCTGTATAGATGTTATCTATAATCACTGGTATTATGAGATTCTCCCAGTCAGGTGCTCAGTCTAATTGCTTACCACTAATTTCTTTGAGTCTATGTATCCCTGTTTCTCTGTACTGTATTTGTGGTTCTTTCTCAAATACAAAGAGCATGGATTCTTCATCATGTACCATTCCAGGTAAATCAGTGACAAAATATCCACCTGGAATGTTGCACAACTAATCACTGGACTTACAACCAATAACTGCCTTTCCTAATCTCCATTTATTATAAGATTTCCACCCCTATATCTCATGTCAGCCCAAATCTGTGGCAAGAT
Source organism: Callorhinus ursinus (assembly GCF_003265705.2). NCBI lineage: Eukaryota > Metazoa > Chordata > Mammalia > Carnivora > Otariidae > Callorhinus > Callorhinus ursinus. Next base: position 33,412,392 of record NW_027397081.1, read on the forward strand.
ACTTATCTACACCTGATTACCTGCCATTTGGTTGACTACTGATAACTTGGTTTCCTTCTGCTACCATGAACATGAAAAACATCAGTTTCAAAGTTGGGCAGAACTTGATTTAAATAGCTTTCTACAAGATTTGAATATGGTTAAATCATATATTGATGCTTCTAAGACTGAGCACTACATGATATATGTGAACTACCTAATTTGTACCTAATGATACCTGGCATTATTAAAGATAAGCAATGCACTCTTTTGTTGTTGTTTATGCACTCTACTTTCCTTGGTTTGGACCTTTTAATAGTGATTGTCATATTTTACTTTGCCTTAACCTAATCTTGAAGTTTTAAAATTTTGCATAATCTTGTCAGCATTTCTTGACTCCTGATTTCTCTTTTCTGTGATATAGCTTTATCCAAATACTGCCTGAGCTAGAGTTGAATTGTGAGTCAATGCTCTCAAATCTCAAATTAAGCACTCTGGAATATAATTTGTTGCTACCAATGGACAAATCATCAATAATCTTTGTGTATAACTTCACACTACATGCATAATATCTAAGGAGTAAAAATGGAAAATTTGGGGATTATAGAGCTAGAGTAAGCACACATCTACAGAGGTGATAAACACCTATCAGAAATCAGTATTTCTAGAAAATGCAATATCTTTTATTTATTTTTTTTAAAGATTTTATTTATTTATTTGACAGAGTTCAAGTAGGCAGAGTGGCAGGCAGAGGGAGAGGGAGAAGCAGGCCTCCCGCTGAGCAGGAATTCCGATGCGGGGCTCGATCCCAGGCCCCTGGGATCATGACCTGAGCCAAAGGCAAATGCTTAACCGACTGAGCCACCCAGGCGCCCCAAAAATGCAATATCTTTTAATACCCATTGCTACAGAGTTTTGTGTCCAAGACCTGTCCTTTCACAAAAGTATTCCAAAACTCCAACTAAAGCACTTTAATTGCATTGAGTAAAATTTCTACACTACATTATTAACATTTTCAAGTGGACACTTTTTTTTAAACTTCTGCCTTAAAAGAATATGCTTCTATTAAAACAGAAATAGCTATTACATATTTCCTTTAAATTTTGTTGTGTTTTGATGCTCCTTTTTTTTTTTAACAAATCTTCCACATATCTTTATTTCTTACAGATAGCTGAGAATTTCAGGGGAAAAAAGCCTAGGACTTCAAAATCACACAGAATGGATGCCTTAAAGATAGATATCAGTATTGTAACAAAAGGCTAGTTTACATAAATATAAATATGAATAAGCAAAGAGCAAGAGAACAAAAAATTGAATGCTACCTGGATTTTTATACATTGATTGATCTAAAAAAAATCCATTCTAAGCCTTTTGCATCATTTGTCATGTCAATGTCAATTCCAGGAAGAAAGGTGGACATTTGGGAATTATCATGTGAAACTGACATAGGAAGCTTAAGAACAGGCTTAAGAAATGGAGCTGCATATTTATCAATTAAAAAAGGAGAATAGTGAGGCGCCTGGGTGGCTCGGTCGGTTAAGCGTCTGCCTTCAGCTCAGGTCATGATCCCAGGGTCCTGGGATCGAGCCCCGCATCCGGCTCCCTGCTCAGCAGGAAGCCTGCTTCTCCCTCTCCCACTCTCCCTGCTTGTGTTCCCTCTCTTACTGTGTCTCTCTCTGTCAAATAAATAAATAAAATCTTTAAAAAAAAAAAGAAAAAAAGAAAAAAGAAAAGGAGAATAGCACTGAAACAAATTTTAACAGGTCATATTGTAATGTTTATTCCCATTGCAAAATTATAATACTCTTACAGTTCTATGATATCCACTTAATGAATATTCACAGCTATTACCTTGAGACTTAACACTCACATAGAAATACACTGTTGCAGTCATAATAATCTGCATACCTATATATGCATAAAAATGAAAACCTTAGTTGGGTAAATGTAGTGCTTGTTATTAGTTTGCTAGGGCTAATGTAACAAAGAACTACAAACCGGGTGGTTTAAAAAATAGAAATTTAGTGTGTTGCTTTTCTAGAGGTTAGAAGTCTGAAATCAAGGTGTTCATTAAGTTGACTGCTTCTGAGGGCTGTGAGAAAAGTGTCTGTTCCAGGCTTCTCTCCTTGATTTATAGATGGCTGTCTTCTCTCTGTCTTCACAAAGTCTTTCCTCTGTTTCTGTGTCCAAATTTCCCCTTTAATTTATGAAGACATGAATCATATCGGAATTAGGGCCTGCCCTAATGAACCATTTAAACTTGATTACTTCCATAAAAAAACATATTTACAAATGAGATCACATTCCAATATACTGGGGGTTAGAATTCCAACACATTTCTTCTTGAGGGACACAATCCAATGTGAGTCACTACACTTACCCCCTCTTCTTTTTTTTTAATTTTTTTAAATTTTATTATGTTATGTTAGTCACCATATAATACATCATTAGTTTTTGATGTGGTGATCCACAATCCATTGTTTTCGTATAACACCCAGTGCTCCATGCAGTACGTGCCCTCCTTAGTACCCATCACCGGGCTAACGAATGCCCCCTCCCCCCTCCCCTCTGAAACCCTGTTTGTTTCTCAGAGTCCATAGTCTCTCATGGTTCATCTCTCCCTCTGATTCCCCACTTCACTTTCCCCTTCCTTCTCCTAATGTCCTCCATGCTATTTCTTATGTTCCACAAATAAGTGAAACTATATGATAATTGACTTTCTCTGCTTGACTTATTTCACTTAGCATAATCTCCTCCAGTCCCATCCATGTTGATGTAAAAGTTGGGTATTCATCCTTTCTGATGGCTGAGTAATATTCCATTGTCTATATAGACCACATCTTCTTTATCCATTCATCTGTTGAAGGGCATCTTGGCTCTTTCCACAGTTTGGCTATTGCGGACATTGCTGCTATGAACATTGGGGTGCATATGGCCCTTCTTTTCACTACATCTGTGTCTTTGGGATAAATACCCAGGAGTGCAATTGCTGCCTTACCCCCTCTTCTAACTCTGTTGTTTCGGTATGCCTTATTCTCCTTGCTGGGAAGATTTGCTGAACATTCAAGAATGGCGTCAGACTGCAAAATTACCGATAACCAAAAAAGATTTCCAACTCCTGGCATGCAGCTTAGCTGTAGGTAGGGTAACATGGATTCAATAAGCATTTTATTAAAACTTAAGGTTATTTTCAGCAAAAGAAACAATAGTTTTGTAGGATAGAGAAAATTTTGAGCTCACATGACCTCTTGAGATCATTTCATTACATTGCACAAACCCTTCCCCAGATGTACTCATAGTGTGGTGGTAACTAGACTATGTGAGGCACTACCTTACTTATCTATAGTTCATTTGCACAAGATTTGTTTCCCTCTATCATTAATATATGAATGGGGTTCTCGAGTGGTGTATCGCCAGAAATGATGCCTGATCAGTATAATCTCCTCTGGATCTCTTGCTCCTTCTATTGAAACCTTATCTTTGTTCTTGACTCATCTCATTCATGAGGTCTTAAGAGTGTGAATACTGAACTTTCCCCGTAAATATCTCCCATGAATTCAATAAGTTAACAAATTCTATTTCTACCAATTAAATCTATCTCTATTCTTCAACAAAAATGTATTTGTCTTTTGATTAATTACTCAATAAAATAAATAATCATAATAGAAACAAGGTGAATATATAAAATGAGACTCATATTTACTAAACATAATATATATTTCTATAAGAATTTTTCTCTAACTCATGGTAATTCTCTTGTCTGCATCTCCTCATTTATCTACATGACATATCTATTATTTTATTTTTGAGAGCTCTTGTTTTATCTAACAAATTTGGAATTTGTGTTATTTAAAACACTTAGTATATAGTTTAAACAACTATGCATTTTGTAGATATAAGCTAGTACATAATATGATATGCCTGAAAAAGGCATAGAACATGCTCCTTATCCTTGAGTAAATTAACTTTAAGTATAGAAGTGTGGAGTTTACATATAAATGTAAAATATGCAACTTTTCCAAATGGCTGGCCCAGAGAGAAAGCAACAGGACAGTTCAGAGAGGAAGCCAGAACTTGTGCTGAGGAAGATCAAGAAGAGTTCCATGGCAAAAATAGGACTGATTAATCTCAATATGATAAGACTTGAGGAAGGAGAAATTTTAGAGTGTGGTGTTAGCAAAGGAGAAATGCAGATTTGTTGTTTAGCAAAGTTGTTGTGGTAAAGAGTTAATGTATAATAGATTTAGAAAGATTGTGGTGGAAATTCCTGTGGAATACTTTTTTTTAATTTTTAATTTTTTATTATGTTCAGTTAACCAACATATAGTACAACCCCTAGTTTTTGATGTAGTGTTCAACGATTCATTAGTTGCATATAACACCCCCTGCTCATCACAACATGTGCCCTCCTTAATACCCATCACCTGGCTACACCATCCCCCCCCCACCCTCCCTTCTGTAAACCTCAGTTTGTTTACTGTGGAATACTTTGAATATCAAGTGAATTTAGATTATTTTCTTACTAGCAAGGGACATCTTTGAGCAAAGTTTATAAGAAGAAATTTTGAGGACCTTTTCTATTATTAATCTGTAGAAGATACTTGAGGGGCAACAAACTATTGACAGGAGGTGATAACACACAGGGAGAAAGAAAAGGAAATATACATAAGAGAGCCAAAAGGAAAAAAAAATATATAAATATGTGTGTGTGTGTGTGTGTGTGTGTAAACTTGATGGTTGACTAATTTTGCTTTGAGGTTATAAAGTAGAAAATATAAGAATTGATGAGTTCCACTTTCAACCTGTCAGATGTTGAATAAAAATCAAAACTAAGGATATATGTTTGGGAATAAATCACAGGCAGTTGGCAAATGAAGTCAGAAGTTTATTTAACAAATATTTATACCTATCAAATGCCAAACTTGGAGATAAAGTGAGAAATAAGATAGACATGATTTCTGCTGTTTAGTTTAGTTAGGAAGACAGACACATACAAAAATTAAATGAGTATTTGAGAGAATATATAGAGAAAAAGGCACTAGGCCAATTACCCTGTGACAATATAGTAAAAGTTCAGTGTCAAGGTAACTATGTGAAGGGATTCTTGGTGATCAAAATGATCAACTGGGAAAACAACAACAACAAAAATCTTTGAATTTCCTGAAAATATCATTCTGGGTTGTTTTTAGTTTAGTTTTGTTTTTTATTTCTATGCTAAGAAGTAGAATTTTTCATTAACATGAAGAATGGGGAAAAGAAAAGAGAAGCTAAAATTCCTCGTTAGAGATCACAACATTCCCAAAGACAATGAAGTCTTTTTCACTGAGCTTATTTTAACAGTCTCTCTTCTGTCCCACATTTTATGAGGAAGCAGAGTGGAATGATACAGGGTACAAAAACTCTGCCTTGATTTTCTACAGTGTAAATAATGTACCATTTTTATCTATTTTTCTGAGATGGAGAAACTTCCTTCTAGTCAAGTAGACATTTCAACACTGGTGGAGAACTCTTTCTATGAGATTGCTTGAAAAATTTGGCTTCTGCTTATCTTCCTCTTGAGCTGATTCATTAGTTGCAGAAGGCTGGCTGGGGATGCCAGAATAAGGTACACTAATCCTCCTGGGTTGACCACTCATTCCAGGGGGTGAGGAGGGGCAGTTTGTCCTAGAAAACTGGGGTAGATGATGGGTAGTGACTGGATCCTTAGCCCACTTGTGCTCAGGCAACATTTGAAGCGGACCAAGTTAGTCATTGGCCTTACCCTTACGATTTAAACCTAATTAACATGAAGTATAATAATGACTATGCAAAACATTAAATGTACTATACTAATTTGTGGTAAGTTGCATTAGATCACAACATTCTATTTCAGAAGGGGACATGAACTTTCTATGCTGGTCTTCATTTGCTTCCATAGGAAGCAATTGGCTAACACTTTTAAAATTTAGAGAAATTGTGTTTTTTTAATCATTTCTTAAAAGTCAGTCTTTTTTTTTTTTTTTCTTAAAAGTCCATCTTAAATCCTGTCATAATTGGGAAGATTTTTTTCTCCCTAATTTTAAAGTAGTATAACCCTTGTGGAGTTTCCTTATTTGTTATCTATTTTTATTGATTTCTGAATGTTTTGTAAATCTGTCATTGTAAGATTTTGGATTTTAAACTTTTGTCAAAGTGTCTGCTTATAAATCAAATAACACACCATTAAATACACTGTAAATTTCCAATAAGTTTTTGTTACATGATTGAGACATTGGAAATGGCCACCTAAAGACTGGGAGAAACATTTGCACATAGGACTTGGTCTGGTGTAAGCATATTAACATTGATATTTGGCAGGGAAGGGAGCCATTAAATATGAGATTAAAATTGCTTTCTATATAATTAGTATAACCCCTCTTTCTTTACTATAAAATATGTAATGGAATAACATCTGTGCCTTTTATTTATTTATTTATTTTTTTAAAGATTTAATTTATTTGAGAGAGAGAGAGAGAAACAGCATGAGAGGGGAGAGGGTCAGAGGGAGAAGCAGGCTCCCCACTGAGCCGGGAGCCCGATGTGGGACTCGATCCCAGGACTCCGGGATCATGACCTGAGCCGAAGGCAGTCGCTTAACCAACTGAGCCACCCAGGCGCCCAACATCTGTGCCTTTTAGGACAAAACACTGTATTTGGAAATAACATGAAAACAATCTTAGCAGCTCTTTCTGCCCATGAGTCCTGTCCTTATGCTTTGACAAAACACCTTTTGGGGCGTCTGGGTGGCTCTTGGTTTCGGCTTAGGTCATGATCTCAGGTCGAGAGATCCAGCCCACATACGACTCTCTGCTCAGCATGGAGTTTCCCTCTCCTGTCCCTCTCCTCATTCATGTGCACACACACACTCTCCCTCTAAAATAAATAAGTAATAACGTCTTAAAAAAAAAACAAAACACCTTTTGCACAGTAAATAAACAATCTCAAATTTAAATGTTACTTAACAGGCAACTGACATCTTTAAAGCATGTTTAGTTTGTGTTATCTTACAATACGTAAAATAATAAATCAATGACAGGTCAAAATCCATTTCTTACATGGGTAATAAAATGTTAAAAACCTGTCAGAAAACTGTTCTTTTCTTTTCTTTTTTTTTTTAAGTTTTTATTTATTTATTTGAGAGAGAGAGAATGAGAGATAGAGAGCACGAGAGGGAAGAGGGTCAGAGGGAGAAGCAGACTCCCTGCTGAGCAGGGAGCCCGATGTGGGACTCGATCCCGGGACTCCAGGATCATGACCTGAGCCAAAGGCAGTCGCTTAACCAACTGAGCCACCCAGGCGCCCAGAAAACTGTTCTTTTCTAAAGTTACATGTTGATATGCAATCTATAAAAGGTGGAAACATTTTTTAAAAATCAACTCAGTAAAATGATTATAGCGGATTACTATGGTTATCTGAAAAAAATCCAATTCTCGATGCTTCCAGAACGTAGATATGTATGTATAAAAATCTCAAAATGACCAATTGAGATTTAAGGATATTTATTTAGACATAGTCTATATTAGGAGGATATAGTGTTCTCCTGCTTTGAAAATAGTTATCCAGGCACCTGGGTGGCTCAGATGGTTAAGTGTCTGCCTTCTGCTCAGGTCATGATCCCAGAGTCCTGGGATCGAGTCCTGCATCGGGCTCCCTGCTCCTTGGGAGCCTGCTTCTCCCTCTGACTCTCTCTCTCTCTCTCATGAATAAATAAATTAAATCTTAAAAATAAAAGAAAATAATTATCCATCTATCCTCAGCTTTTCAGAAATAGATTGAGTATAACTATGACTCATAATTTTAATTTTCTTAAATGTTACCTCTCATAACTTAATTGTATTCAGTTTCCCTAATCTCATTTGATTAATAAAAGACACTATTAAAGGCATATATATCACAGGCATCATTTTGAGTTTTATAGCATTTTAAAAATTGACTTTAACTAACATTTATCATGGGTAAAAATGAAATATATCATTGCTTGTCAGTAAAAATGTTTTTCATGTATATTAAAATAGGAATTGTTCCCTAATGTGAAAGTCTTAAAGTTCTACAGTAATATTAGTAATATTTTATGATCACATATAATGTGATGATGTGAAGTATCACCTAGACATGTCCTTTCTTGTTCCCTGAGATTACCAACTGTCTCTTTCCATCTGAGTGCTAAAGAAGTAGTGCTGGACTTTCAGCCCACACCTGAGGAAACGAAAAAAAATTAAAAAAAGAACTATATTTTGGATTTTAAATTTTTAAAAAGTGCCTTTCCAAAGGGCACAACTTTCTAACCTTCCACTAAGGTATTAAAGAAGCAAAAAGGATCTCTCTCTCTCTCTCACACATACACTTTATGAAAAGGGCTTGCAGAATAGAAGTAGCATAGATAGCTTTAGAGAGCAATAATTGGAGAGTCTAAAACTGTGCTTCTTGGCATAGCTCCCACAGTAGCCAAGGATATCTGGAAATAAGGGAAACTGGCATCATAATCCCTGCATGGATTCTTGCCACCAGAGGTATCTCCAGACACATCTTAATGGTCAGAATTATAGGTAAATACCCAAAAGAGACAGCAGGTTGTCATAACATGGAGAAAGACATCAAGGAGAACTTCCTTTCAAACTTGAAAGTGTATGTAAGTCAAAGAGATCTTGTTAAAAATGCAGATTCTGAGTCAGTAGATTGGGGATAAGATTCTGCATTTCCCGTAAGTTTCAAATGGTACTAATGGGGTTGGGCCAGGACCTACACTTTGAACAGCAAGGTTTTAAAAGGCTAAAGAGCCTCTTCAAGGATGCAATGCCCCACACTGAAGTTCAATATTTATTGATTTTACTGTTGAAAAACACAATGCCATCTGCAATATATATATATATATATATATATATATATATATATACACACACATACACACAGTGTAGTAGTACACATTTGGAAGAAAAACAAAGAATTCAATGAAGCTTTAGAAATTGATATTCATAGCATCATGAACACAGTGTTACTAGTTATCATTTATTTATAAGACAATTTTGGAGAAAAACATTGGTATTTCATACATCTATTTACTCTATAGTTTATCATATGCTCCTGATTCATGTTGTATGTTTAATTTTGCCCTTCTATAGATTGCCTTTTAAAATTACACTCTACCTATTATTTTCACTAATGTTTTAAGTTAATACTTGTTTGAAAGAGATGTTTGAGAGGTTTATATTATTTTCATGTTGAATTTACTTATTTTAAAACAAAGAATGAGTCACATATGTGAGAAAATCATTGATACTGAGGAAATGTCCACAAATATTTTTACTTAAATGAATGTCCTGTGACTTGATAAGAATGGTAATGGAAATAGTCTACTTTATCAGTTATGTGTCTTATCAAAAATCAACTGGATAATCACACCAAAGTCTTTTTAAATAAGATGAAAGCACCACCTTTTACATTGTTATGCTGAGTTTAAATGTTACCACTTACAGAGTTGTACTGATCTAAAATGCTACCATTAACAGCGGTATGGCAAGCCAACGTTAACCACCTACAGTTTTGTGCTGGGCAAAATTGATGCACCTATTGCGTTCTAACTAAAGCACTTCTTTTCACAGTTGCATTCCAAGTTAAGACAGGCCAAGGTGAACCTCATACCCCACTATATCCTGTTATAAGGTGAGCGGATCACTACAGTTAACCTTTACCTGTTCCTAAAGTGTACTGCTCTTCTTAACAGTGCACAGGTATGAACAACAATATGAATTGAGCTTAGATAAGGAGCTAAATACAAAAAACAGAGGAAGGCTACCTTCTGAGTGCAAACTTTATCTGGATATCAGCAACATCCCCAGACAGGTAGAGTTTTAAAGCCTCACTTGTCTGCATTAGCTGGAGCTTTTCATACTACCACATTTAATAGAAAAATCTACCCACCAAAGCACTCCACTCAGGAAAGCTATTACCAATCAAACACTTGTAGCAAATAAAATAAACACTACTTCCACAGTGATAGAGCAGTGAACAAGGGTAGATCATATAAGTTTGAGACTAAAATGCTTCTTCACAATGAAGTTGTCTGCTGAATCCCATGAAAAGTATACTATGATACTGGATATCTTAGGCATAAAAAATAGACTATTCTAGGTAGATCAAAAATCCCAGCCTGTGTAGTAATTATAGTTAGATATTTCTATAGCAAACTCTAGTTATGGTCCATGAACATTCTGGAGAGAAAACTATTTTTAGTCACTCCACAATCTGTATGTAAAAGAGAAGATGCACTTCATCCTGTGAACGCCTGGCAAAAACATATATTAAGTTAACTAGCACACTCCAGTGATTGACCTTATCTTGGCCTGATACTGGGATAGGAGAAAGATTCTGGAAAACACTCAAAAGTAGGGATGAACATAATCCAAATCATAGGGAACTGGTACGAAGTTGCATATTCTGGTCCAGATCCTCTGTAAACATAGATAAGTTAGAAGAACACATGAAGTTGAAAACAACATATGAACAGTTTTATCTTGTGGGATTTTGTTTATGGGAAGAATGAAGCAACATAAAAATATGTTAAAACATTAATTTTTTGACCATATCTAAATAAGTCTCTATTTTCCTTCTGCTTCAAAAAGAATTAGTTTCTCCAACCACAGAAATACAACTATGTTCTATGATAAACACAGTGCAGATAAAAGAAATAATATTTTGTTATATCATGCTTTTGTGGCCATGTGATGATATGTACTTTTAATAAAGGCAGTTAAAGGTTGAAATTGCACTGATGGGGGTCCATAGTATGTGACAGAATCACTTAAAGAATAATAAAGAACTCACAGTCCATTTCATACTAGTAACAAGGGTTTACATTCAATTTTTATGTCTTATGTGTCTTGTTGGTCTGTAGCAAAAAGCTGTCTTTTCATTATGTATCCTTTGGGCATTCTAACTATCAAGGGGATACTACAAGAGAAGATCAAAAATATTTATGCTCTTAATCCATAAATACCTAAAATATGCATTTAGGTTTCAGGGTTACCATGGAGGAGAAAGCACTGTCCCTGATACAAGAAAATCTAGTGCCAGAAGTCAGAGAGTTATCTAAATTAGTTGTAAAAGCCAAACTTGGTAGGAAAAAATATATATACATATTTACTCATTCGTTTTTAAGCTTATTTGTTGAATCTGTCAGATTCTAGTTGTTATCATTCTTATTACTCTTGTTTCCTTTTTCATCTCTCACACTAAACATGCAAACCACTGGGCAATGTTAACTATAACTTTAAAATACACCCAGGAACTGACTATCATAACCTCCTTTGTTACCATGCTGTTTTAAGCCACCATTGTTTCTTTCCTGGACTACTTCATTAGCCTCCTTACTATTCCCTACTTACCTCCTACTAAAGTTCCTTTTAAAACATAAGTTTAATTGTGTTCCTTTGTCAGAATCCTGCAATGAATCCATGTTTCAGAGTAAAAACTGAAATCCTTACAGTGACTTAAATGTCCTACACAATTAGGCTTGGACACAGTCCTCCTTGCTTTCTCATCTTGTGTTTTAGCTGGCTAGGCCAGATGGCCAAGATTCTCTAGAGGATTCGCCATGCCCTAAGAGACTGCAAAGCCACTAGCCACTAGGCAAAGGGAATGTAGGCCCCTGATGCCTTCTTACCCTTTTATAAACTACCATCAAAAACATTGATGGATGGTAACCTGAATGAAAAATAAACTTTATATGGCTAAGTTATCGGGATATTTTGTGGTTGTTTTGGTAGAGTACTATGAATACAATGATATATCATGGGAACAAGGTATTTTGAAAGTGAGTATCTGATTTATGATAAATGAATTGTGTGTGCTACATATTTAGTGGGCTTAAAAAAGGGAATACATAACTGGAGTGGATTGATTTCCCTTTACATTTCAAAACTTAAACTTCAATAAACTTGAGTTTATTTTCAAACATATTTATACAGTATGTTTTTCCCACTCTGCAAAATGACTATTGTGAATAATTTTTCAATCTCCTTAAATTGCCCATGAACTTTTTCTTTACACTGAGTTTCTACTTTATTGGCTGTCTCTACTTGTAATTAATTAGAAGGAATTACATCTCCCACCACCACATCTGCAAACCCATTTTATTCTACTAAGATTCTGGTTTCATTCCTTTTACAATCCTTGATCTTAATTTTCTTTGATCTTTCATTATTCCACTATATTATTTTTAAAGATTTTTATTTATTTATTTTAGAGAGAAAGAGAGAGAGAGCAGGGAAGGGGCAGAGGGAGAGGGAGAGAATCTTAATCAGACTCCCTGCTGAGCACAGTGCCCAGTGCAAGGCTTGATCCCCGGACCCTGAGATCGTGACCTGAGCTGAAACCAAGAGTCAGATGCTTACCAAACTGAGCCACCGAAGCACACCTTAAGTAATTTTTAAGTGTCAAAATATGGGTATTTCTGTTTGTGTAATGGCTTATTTTAGGTATTCATCAGCAAGTTTTTGACCTTTCTATAATTTTCTTACTTTCCCTTTTCTTGCCTTTTTTTACCCTCCTCCTTGACATCTTTGTCTCAACCCCACCCCCCAGGCTCTCTTTATGCCCCATTGACTGAACTCCAATTACACTTGTTGTCCATCCTATCTCTCTTCCCTCTATCCCATACCAAATGAAGAGGTTTTTCTGAGTAATATGGAAAGAATATTTCTAAATAACATTTCACGTGGAGAGGGGAACTGGTAAATCATAAGTGGAGCTCCCTTCCTGCTAGGATTAACTAGAGTTCAAATGAATTTGGTAGCCAGTGAGGAGTTCCTTAGCAGAGGAGATCTATTAAACTCCTCTTGGGAGCCCCAGCCAGGGCAGGAAGACATGAGACAACCTGGAGAAGTTACATCAGAGGCAATATCTCAGAGTGATTCCCTAAGCTTAGTGGACTGAAATCAAAGGAAGCACAGAAACATTAGAACTTCATAATTTACACTAGAATGCTAAGATATTCTTTGTATTTATAGTTTTATTAGTTTCTGTCTTACTTGATCTTTTATAATATGCTTGTGATGTTTTTATTGGAAATATAGTAAGTATTTTTATTTATTTGTTATTATTTTTTGAGAGAGAGAGAGAGAAATGGGGGGCCAGGGACAAAAGGAGAGAGAAAATCGTAAGCAGTCTCCATGCTGACTTGGGGCTCGATCTCATGACCCTGAGATCATGACCTGAGCTGAAATCAAGAGGCAGATGCTTAACTGACTGAGCCACTCAGACACCCCAGTAAATATTTATTTTTATAGGCATTTTGAAAAATGAATTTTGACACCTTTTCTTAATGTATACCATACATTATATATACCATACGGTAGTATTCTTGGTTTTACGGTATTTTATAAAATTACTACTATGATATTTTACAGAATAGATTAGTAATGAGACAATTGACACTAGCCTTCCTCTACAATCATCTCGAACCACTCTTCTTACCTCATTATACTCTTTTCATGTCTGCCTCTTTTTGTTTCTTACTCTAAACTCTTTCCTGCCTCAGCCTTTGCATTTGCATTTCCCTCTGGAATGTTCTTGCCCTGACTCTTTATATAGTGGCTATATTATGTCCTTTAGGTTTCATTTAATTGTCATCTCCCTAGTTTAAGCAGTGCTTCCCAGACCCCACCACTATCCTACCACTCTTTGAAATATGTTTATTTTTTTGTTTGTGTACTTATTCATTTTTTTTTTTTTTTACTTCTGGCACTAGAACAAAAATATGAGGAATATGGAGATCTAGCCTTCGTTGCTCACTATCATATCCTCTAAATATTAGAGTGGCATCTGGCCCATAGTATTATTATAATAAATATTTCTGAATAAAATAATGAAACATGTAGGCATTCATTCATTCAACATTATACTTTATGTGACCTTTCCATCCCAAGCAATTTTCTCAGTGTGGTGTGAAAAATATAGATAAAATCTAAGTTCCTGTAGATTTTATAAGTTAGTAGGGGTAGGGGACACAAGATTTGAAACAAGTAAACAAGTCAGTTGGAAATAAATGCAATGGAAACATTTAGGCAGTAAGCAATAAGAGTGATGAGGCAGGCCATATCATTTTAGATAAGAAGGTCAAGCAAAGCCTGGTGGATGAGATGACACTCAATTCCATGTCAGTATTACATATTTAGATTACAGAAAAGGAATCAAGCAACCTAAGCTTGGCATATATATAAAATTTGCAATAATATAGGCAAAAAATTGGCATATACCTAAATAGTGTGTTTGCCATTGCTCAGTGGTCCTGACAATCACCTACTGACAATGGCAAGCAAACTGGTCAGTGGCAATTTTGGATACTCCCATTTCATATCCATGATCTGGATTCTGAATAGGTAACTCAAACATTAATGTTGAAAGCATTTGAATAAAAAAACACTGAGTTTCAAATTATCTGTATTTTATCCCATATACTTATGTTTTCTTTCTCCATTTCAAAAGAGATTATACCCCTTACTACATGCATGCCCTCCCTCTTGTTTCTTTCCAGCTTTTGAAGAACTATTCCTTTTTAGTCTAATTTTTCTTCATCTGTCTCTTTCCTCTCTTTTTCCCTTGCTCTTGCTTTAAACTTTCTCACTTTCTCCAAAAGTCCCTTTACTGATTTCACACATGTCTGGTTTTTCTAGTTTGGGAAACAAATAAACCAAATCATCAAATGAATGTGATGAGCATCTTAATATTACTCCATTTTTTTTTTCACTAACATATATCTACAACACACAATTTGTACCTAGGTTGAAAATTACTTTCCAAATTTCATTCAATAACATTTATTTGACACATTTCAATTATGTCAGGCACTGTGTTACATACTCTGAGAAATGCTGTCCTATCTTAACCTCACCATTTTGTGAATAAATTGTTATTATTTCCATTTTGAAGTTGAGGAAATTCAAGGTGGTTTAAAGTCTTTTACAAAGTCATATGGCTGGTAAGCAGCAATGACAAGGTTTAAACCCAGGTTTCCTCATACTAAATCTCCTCTTCTTTTATTACTCTGAGGTCTTTCATATTTTTTTCACTTCTGTATCCAGCAGTCTTCTCTCTTTTATTTAATTTTTTTTTTGTTGGTATTAATGAAAGCTTTGAAAATTGTGCTTCATGTAACTTCTTTTTATACTTTTCTTGACTTATATGGTCTTTTTTTTTCCCTACGTTTCCCCCCCACTTCCTTCACTGGATTCCCTTCCATTTAAGTATAGACCTGTATGTCTTTGCTCATGATATTTTCCTTCATATAGATGATCCTTCGTCCTCCACACTTCAAATTTATCTTTCAAGGAGTATCACAATGAGTCTCTCCTTAATCATTTTTTTCTATAAAACTCTGGTTCTTGACCACTTATATAGTGTGTGAATTCTTAGTATATGATTCATCTTGTACTATTCACCTTGACTTCCTGTTCATTAATATTCCTCCACCCCCAGAATATTTTAAGAATATTATGAGGACAAGAAGTAGCAAGATGGCAGAGGAATAGGAGACCTGGATTTTGTCTGGTGCCAGGAATTCAGCTGGATAGGGATCAAAACATTCAGAACACCAACGAACTCAACAGGAAATCGAAGAAAAGAATAGCAGCAACTCTCTGAACAGAAAAGTGACCACTTTCTGGAAGGTAGGACGTGCGGAGAAGTGAATCCGAGGTGATATTCGGGCAGATAGACAGCGGGGAAGGGGGCCTCCATCGGCCACTTCTGGCAAGGGATAGAACCGTGGAGCACAAAATCAGAACTTTCAGAAGTCAGCTCTGCTGAGGGACATTTCTCCAGTGGCTAAGCGGGAGGTGAAACCCTCGCTGGGACAGGGTGGTCTCAGGACCCTCAGGGTCACAGAAAGACCGGGGATGCCTGAGTATGACAGAGCTCCCAGGTACCAGAGCAGGGAAGCTGGCTGCAGAGACAGAGCTGAGGAGTGGGCTTTCAGCTCGGGGTTGCCATAAACCATGATCCACGGCACAGTCAGGCCACTGCTCTTCCAGCAGGGACCCAACAAGCGGCAGATCCAGGGACACTCCCCTTCCTCCCCCAGGAGGAGTGGTGCGGGAGCTCATCACAGGGCTCTGCTGGGTTTGGAGACTCCACACGGGCTCGTGTGCCAGAGAGAAATGCTCGGTCATAGGCCGGGTGAGCACGGAGTGCGGCTGGAGACTGGGAAGACGGGAGTGATCGACTGCTTTTCTCTGGGGGTGCACTGAGGATTGGGGCCTGATTTCTTGGCTTCTCTGGGGCAGAGATTGGGAGGCTGCCATTTTCACTTGCATCCTCCAAAGCTGTACCGAAAGCTTGCAGGGAACAAAACCTGGGGAGAGCAAACCCGAGCGGATTACTTAGCCCTGCCCGGCATGGGTGGGGCAATTCTGCCTCAGGCAAAGACATTTGGGAATCACTGTGACAGGCCCCTCCCCCAGAAGATCAGCAAGAACAGCCAGCCAAGACCAAGTTTACCAATCAATGAGAATGCCAGAACTCCAGCACTATGGGGGTACAGCACATAGAATTCATGGCTATTTTCCCATGATTTTTTAGTCTTTCAAAGTTAAGTTTTTAGTCTTTTTTTCTGAATTTTTCTTTTTCCTTTTTTCAACCAACATCTTATCAATCCCTTTTTTAAAAAATCCTTTTTATTTTTCATTTTTAGTGTCATATTCTATCCCTTCATAGAGTTAAACTTATATATATATAAGTTGTTCTCTCTTTAAAATTTTGGGATACATTTTCTTCTAACAGACCAAAATATACACTAAATCTCTAATGTATGACTTTGTTCTAGTCTCCTCCTTGATCACATTCTCTCCCTTTTTCTTTTTTTAAATCCTCTTCTTTCTTTTTTCAACCAACTTCTTATCAATTCCTTTTATAAAATCTTTTATAATTTTCATCTTTACAGTCATATTCCATCCCTTCATCATATTTACCCTTATTTTTATATATATATAAGCTTTTCTTTCTTTAAAATTTTGGGAGGCACTTTCTTCTAACAGACCAAAATATGACCAAAATTTAGTTTGTGACACTGATCTATGGAACAACCTGATCATATTTGAACATATTCTGTTTCTGTGGGGTTTTTTGTTGTTGTTGTTGTTGTTGTTTGTTTTTTATCTTTTTCTTTTTTTTTTTCTTTCTTTCCCTTTCTTTTCACCTGGTTTCCAGGTTCCTCTGATTTGTATAGTGTATATTTTTCTGGGGTCATTGTTACCCTGTTAGCATTTGGTTCTCCCATTCATCTATTCTCTGCACAAAATGACAAGACAGAAAAAAAAAATCACATAAAAAAAAAAAACAAGAGGCAAGTACCAAGTGCCAGGGACCTAATAAATACGGACATTAGTAAGATGTCAGAAATAGAATTCAGAATGACGATTTTAAAGATACTATCTGGGCTTGAAAAAACCATGGAAGATACTAGAGAAACCCTTTCTAGAGAAATAAAAGAACTAAAATCTAACCAAGTCAAAATCAAAGGCTATTCATGAGGTGCAATAAAAAATGGAGGCTCTAACTACTAGGATAAATGAGGCAGAAGGGAGAATTAGTGATATAGAAGCCCAAATGATGGAAAATAAAGAAGCTGAGAAAAAGAGAGAGAAACAACTACTGGATCACGAGGGAAGAATACGAGAGATAAGTGATACTATAAGATAAAACAATATTAGAATAATTGGGATTCCAGAAGAAGAAGAAAGAGAGAGAGGGGCAGAAGGTATATTGGAGCAATTTGTAGCAGAGAACTTCCCTAATTTGGGGAAGAAAACAGGCATCAAAATCCGGGAGGCACAGAGGACCCTCCTCAAAATCAATAAAAATAGGTCAACACCCCGACATCTAATAGTAAAACTTATGAGTCTCTGAGACAAAGAGAAAATCCTGAAAGCAGCTCAGGAGAAGAGATCTGTAACCTACAATAGTAGAAACATTGGATTGGTAACAAATCTATCCACAGAGACCTGGCAGGCCAGAAAGGCCTGGGATGATAACTTCAGAGCACTAAATGAGAAAAATATGCAGCCAAGAATACTATATCCAGCTAGGCTGTCATTGAAAATAGAAGGAGAGATAAAAACTTCCAGGACAAACAAAAACTAAAGGAATTCACAAACACAAAACCAGCACTACAAGAAATATTGAAAGAGGTCCTCTAAGAAAAGAGAGAGCCTAAAAGTAACATAGACCAGAAAGGATCACAGACAATATACAGTAACAGTCATCTTATAGGCAATACAATGCCACTAAATTCATATCTTTCAATAGTTACCCGGAATGTAAATGGGCTAAAGGCCCCAATCAAAAGACACAGGCTATCAGATTGGATAAGAAAACAAGACCCATTGATATGCTGTCTGCAAGAGACTCATTTTAAACCCAAAGACACGCCCAGATTGAAAGTGAAGGGGTGGAAAACCATTTACCATGCTAATGGACACCAAAAGAAAGTTGGGGTGGCAATCCCTATATTAGACAAATTAGATTTTAAAACAAAGTGTGTAAAAAAAGAGGAGGAAGGATACTATATCCTACTTAAAGGATCTAGCCAACAAGAAGATCTAACAATTGTAAATATCTCCCTAACATGGGAGCAGCCAATTATATAAGGCAATTAATAACAAAAGCAAAGAAACACATTGACAACAATACAATAATAGTGGGGACTTTCACACCCCCCTTACTGAAATGGACAGATCATCTAAGCAAAAGATCAACAAGGAAATAAAGACTTTAAATGATACATGGGACCAAATGGACTACACATTCCATCCCAAAGCAACAAATACACATTCTTCTCTAGTGCCTATGGAACAATCTCCAGAATAGATCACATCTCAGGTCACAAATCAGGTCTCAACCAGTACCAAAAGATTGGGATCATTCCCTGCATATTTTCAGACCACAATGCTTTGAAACTAGAACTCAATCACAAGAGGAAAGTTGGAAAGAACTCAAATACATGGAGGCTAAAGAGCATCCTACTAAAGAATGAATGGGTCAACCAGGAAATTAAAGAAGAATTAAACACATTCATGGAAACGAATAAAAATGAAAACACAACTGTTCAAAATCTTTGGGATGCAGCAAAGACAGTCCTAAGAGGAAAGTATATAGCAATTCAAGCCTTTCTCAAGAAACAAGAAAGGTCTCAAATACACAACCTCACCCTACAACTAAAGGAGCTGGAGAAAGAACAGCAAATAAAGCCTAAACCCAGCAGGAGAAGAGAAATAATAAAGATCAGAGCAGAAATCAATGAAATAGGAACCAAAAGAACAGTAGAACAGATCAACGAAGCTAGGAGCTGGTTCTTTGAAAGAATTAACAGGATTAATAAACCCCTGGCCAGACTTATCAAAAAGAAAAGAGAAATGACCCAAATAAATAAAATCATGAATGAAAGAGGAGAGATCATAACCAACACCAAACAAATACAAACAATTCTAAGAACATATTATGAGCAATCTATTTTGTCAGTAAATTAGATAACCTGGAAGAAGTGGATGTATTCCTAGAGATGTATCAACTACCAAAACTTAACCAGGAAAAATAGAAAACCTGAACAGACCTATAACCAATAAGGAAATAGAAGCAGTCATTAAAATCTCCCAAAAAAGAAAAGCCCAGGGCCAGATGGCTTCCCGGAGGATTCTACCAAACATTTAAAGAAGAATTCATACCTATTTTCCTGAAACTGTTCCAAAAAATAGAAATGGAAGGAAAACTTCCAAACTCGATTTATGAGGCCACCATTACCTTGTTCCCAAAACCAGACAAAGACCCCATTAAAAAGGAAAATTACAGACCAATATCCCTGATGAACATGGATGCAAAAATTCTCACCAAAATACTAGCTAATAGGATCCAACAGTCCATTAAAAGGATTATTCACCACGACCAAGTGGGATTTATCCCTGGGCTGCAAGGTTGGTTCAACATCCGCAAATCAATCAGTGTGATACAATACATTAATAAAAGAAAGAACAAGAACCATATGATCCTCTCAATAGATACAGAAAAAGGATTTGACAAAGTACAGCATCCTTTCTTGATCAAAACTCTTCAGAGTATAGGGATAGAGGGTAATACCTCAATATCATAAAATCCATCTATGAAAAACCCAAAGCAAATAGCATTCTCAATGGGGAAAAGCTGAGAGCTTTCCCCCTAAGGTCAGGAACACAGCAGGGATGTCCACTCTCACCACTGCTATTCAACATAGTATTAGAAGTCCTAGCCACAGCAATCAGACAACAAAAAGTAATAAAGGTCATCTGACTCGGCAAAGAAGAAGTCAAACTCTCACTGTTTGCAGATGGTATGATACTTTATGTGGAAAACCCAAAAGACTCCACCCCAAAACTGCTAGAATTCATATAGGAATTCAGTCAAGTGGCTGGATATAAAAATCAATGCGCACAAATCAGTGGCATTCCTATACACCAACAACAAGACAGAAGAAAGAGAAATTAAAGAGTTGGTCCCATTTACAACTACCCCAAACCATAAAATACCTAGGAATAAATCTAACCAAAAGGGCAAAGGACCTGTACTCAGAAAACTATAAAATACTCATGAGAGAAATTGAGGAAGCCACAAAGAACTGGAAAAACGTTTCATGCTCATGGATTGGCAGAACAAATATTGTGAAAATGTCAATGCTACCTAGAGCAATCTACACATTTAATGCAATCCCTATCAAAATACCATCCACTTTTTTCAAAGAAATGGAACAAATAATTCTAAAATTTTTATGGAACCAGAAAAGACCCCGAATAGCCAGAGGACTGTTGACAAAGAAAAGAAAATCTGGTGGCATCACAATTCCAGATTTCAAGCTCTATTACAAAGCTGTCATCATCAAGACAGTATGGTATGGGCAGAGAAGCAGACACATAGATCAATGGAACAGAATAGAGAGCCCAGAAATGGGCCCTCAACTCTATGGTCAACTCGTCTTTGACAAAACAGGAAAGAATGTCCAATGGCAAAAAGACAGTCTCTTCAACAAATGGTATTGGGAAAATTGGACAGCCACATGCAGAAGAATGAAACTGGACCGTTTCCTTATACCACACACAAAAATAGACCCCTAATGGTTGAAAGATCTAAATGTGAGACATGAGTCCATCAAAATCCTAAAGGAGAACACAGGCAGCAACCTCTTCGACCTCAGCCACAGCAATTTCTTCCTAGAAACATGGCCAAAGGCAAGGGAAGCAAGGGCAAAAATGAACTATTGCGACTTCATCAAGATAAAAAGCTTTTGCACAGCAAAAGAAACAGTCAACAAAACCTAAACACAACCAACAGAATGGGAGAAGATATTTGCAAATGACATATCAGATAAAGGGCTAGTATCCAAAATCTATAACGAACTTATTAAATTCAACACCCAAAGAACAAATGATCCAATCAAAAAATAGGCAGAAGACATTACAGACGTTTTTCCAAAGAAGACGTCTAAATGGCCAACAGGCACATGAAAAAGTGCTCAACATCGCTCGGCATCAGGGAAATCCAAATCAAAATCTCAATGAGATATCACCTCACACCAGTCAGAATGGTTAAAATAAACAAGTCAGGAAAAAACAGATGTTGGCAGGGATGCAGAGAAAGGGGAACCCTCCTACACTGTTCGTGGGAATGCAAGCTGATGCAGCCACTCTGGAAAATAGTATGGAATTTCCTCAAAAAGTTGAAAATAGAGCTGCCCTATGACCCAGCAATTGCACTACTTGGTATTTACCCCAAAGATGCAAATGTAGTGATCCGAAGGGGTATGTGCACACGATGTTTCTAGCAGCAATGTCCACAATAGCCAAACTATGGAGAGAGCCAAGATGTCCATCGACAGATGAATGGATAAAGAAGGAGTGGTATATATATACAATGGAATATTATGCAGCCATCAAAAGGAATGAAATCTTGCCATTTGCCACAACGTGGATGGAACTGGAGGGTATTTTGCTGAGTGAAATAAGTCAATCAGAAAAGACATGTATCATTTGATCTCACTGATATGAGGAATTCTTAATCTTAGGAAACAAACTGAGGGTTGCCTGAGTGGTGGGGGATAGGAAAGATGGGGTGGCTGGGTGATAGACACTGGGGAGAGTATGTGCTATGGTGAGCGCTGTGAATTGTGCAAGACTGTTGAATCACAGACCTGTACCTCTGAAAAAAATAATATATTATATGTTAAAAAAGAAGAAGAATATAGCAGAAAGGAAAAATGAAGCAGGGGAAGTCAGAGGGAGAGATGAACCATGAGAGACTATGGACTCTGAGAAACAAACTGAGTGTTCTAGAGGGGAGGGGGGCTCGGGGATGGGTTAGCCTGGTGATGGGTAATAAAGAGGGCACGCACTGAATGGAGCACTGGGTGTTATACGCAAACAATGAATCATGGAACTCTACATCAAAAACTAATGATGTAATCTATGGTGATTAACATAACATAATAAAATAATAAAATGAGAATATTATGAGGTTAGGAAGCTTGTTTTATATTTCTTTAAACACTGTTTACATTATTCCTAACCCAATGCAGGAGACATTTTATTGAGTCTGATAAGTAATAGCGATTAATATTTAAGTTGATATCTACATGGAAGTTATGGATATTTGAATATTTGAATTATTTTTCTACTCAAATGCATTTTCTTTAAATATATTAAAAATGATTTATTATTATAGATGTGCTTTCCAAATATTTCTGAAAAGAAGAATTTGTGATTCCAATTAATATGTGAGGAATTCACTATAGACAACATATTACCAAATCACCTCCGATATACTTTTTATTACAAGATTTCTTCAAGGCAATATGACTTTTTTTAATATTCTGAATATACATGGGCTTTATTTCAGATCCTTCTACTGAAGAAGTATTTTTTTCTGGTTTTAGTGGTTTAGAATTTTGAATATATGAATCCTGAATGATCAGGATGGAATTTATTGAATTCTAAGTTGAAATTAATCAAAAGACTTACATATGCACATTTAACACACTTCCAAATTATTGCACTTATGCGTCTTATTCATGGTGATTTCTTCTGAAATTGCAAAATCACAGGTGGTATGACTGTTTGGTTCATTCCATCCTGTTCTTCAATCAGACAGTGTATATAAAGCATTTCCTTCTACCAAAAAGGATATTCATTTAAAAGCTGCCCCTTCAAAGTCACTCCCTTAAATTAAGACATTTTGTGTTAACATTTTGCCCTACCACTGCTTTAGTTCACCAACATGTTTCATGTTCTGTCAATGCCTTTTTCTACCCTGCAATTCTGGCCCCAAACAACATAACTACCTATCAAGATACAAACAATATTGCTTTTTGATTTTCTAGGGAAAAAAGTCATACCCAAGTATACTTGAGGGAAAACTATAATTACTTCATATAATTAATTACTTTTCCACAGCAGCAACTGTGACAATTATTCATTCTAAGAAAGTCTAATCACATTACAGAAACTTGTTCCGGTTACTTAGCTCTCAACACAATCAGGAAAATTGCTACAGGGTTGGTCTGTTTTGAGACCTGTTTCATTTTATCATATTGATGTCATTTTTACCATGCTAGATTCCTTAATTTTTGAAGCTAAACAGAGGTCAGTCACTAGTCCAGATGTCAACTGCTGGGTTTCTATAAGTCCTCTAGTTTTAGAAAATTTCTTTTCTCTCTAATCTTTTAAATGAAATGGCTTAAAGGTCCAACTACAAAGGGTGGAAAGTTCACATACTACCTCTACCACCTGCTGTCTACAGTGTCTCTGAGAGCTCACTGGGGGTTTAATGTTCCTTTATTACATCTTACCCTAAAGTTCTAGTTCTCCAAATTCCCAATTTCACCCATGAATATTTTCTTTTCTTTTTCTTCATCTTAAAATAACAGAAACATGGAACACAGGATTTTTGCCTTAACTTCTACAAAATATCATTTACATAAAGTGATTTTATATAGTATACAATCTTTTTTTAAAGTTTTTATTTTAATTCCAGTTAGTTAATATACAGTGCAATATTAGTTTCAGGTGTGCAATATAGTAATTCAGCACTTCCATACATCACCCTGTGCTCATCACTAGAACACTTCTTAATCCCCGTCGTCTATTTAACCTATCCCCTCACACCTCTCCCCTCTTATAGTGTATATATAGTCTTAAGCCATAGATTTTGGACTGACAGAGGACAAAGGATAGAAGTCTTGAGACTTTCTCACTGGCCAAGTAATTTCCTTAGGTTCTTGTTCTCTTGCTCTGTTGCTCCTTTCTGCTTCTTCCTTCTCTAAGCTGGCTACAAAAAGAAAAAGAAAATGACTCCTATTTTACTAAGCAGAATCATTCAACTCCTTGTCTCGCCTTGGCCTGTTTTGTTAAGAGGGAGTTCAGCTACCAGGTTTTAGATGGATCCTTATTTTTTTTTTTAATTCCATCAACAGTTTTCCTTTAGCAAGATCTTGATCTCCAACTTAGTGATATTTCAAAAGAAATGAAGCGTATCATCTAATGGAACTACACATAGGATTATCCAAACTGATTACAGAGAAAGTGTCTTCTCATTTTTGTCCAAATGACATCAAATTCTTGTTTTACTCTCAGGTATCTTGTAACTGAATTTGAGTATTCTTCTTTCCAGGGCACTAGTACCCCAAACCTCATTCAATCTGCTATCAAACCTCTGTCTCTTTCATGGGAGACATTATTTCTTTCAGCCAGTTCCCCTTCTACATTATTTTTTTAAGATTTTTTTTTTATTTGTCAAAGAAAGAGACAGAGAGAGCACAAGCAGGGAGAGTGGCAGGCAAAGGAAGATGCAGGCTCCCCACTGAGCAAGGAGCCTGATGTGGGACTTGATCCCAGGACCCTGGGATCATGACCTGATCTGAAAGCAGATGCCCAACCGACTGAGCCACCCAGGCGTCCCTCCCTTCTACATTATTCTAATTAAATTTTCAGAATGTATATTTTCTTCCAAATATGTTCATCCTCCTTATAATGTTAGCAAATGTGTTTCTTAGACCTGGCCTACACATATATCCTCTGTGGTTTAGAGAGAATAGGTTCCCCTATAGTTGCTTCACTCTAGTGTTAAAGAAACAACTTCAGGAGAGTTACCCATACTACAAAAGTTTTCTAGTTCTGAGACAGTATTTCTCAATAGCCAATATAAACTTCTTGTTTGTGATACTACCTAGTTCTTAGTATATGGAATTAATAAATCATTAATTTGAACTCTGATTGAACTTCACTTGCCTAGAAAAAGTTAATTTGCAAATTACTAGACTCTTGATGATTCTTTGCCTAGGTGATGAAGATATACAATATTGCTGGAAAGACTTGCATATCTAGCACTTTATGTTGCCCTGAATTTGACTATTATACTTAATCTTGATTTTTTTCCCTACAACTGTATGCCTTGTTAAGCAGATTTCTTTGAATGGCTCTTCTCCCAAACTTTAAAAAAATTCAAGCAACATATGGGTAACCATTACTGTCAATCATGTACATTTTGTGAACATGTACTATATGTAGAAATATCCACCATGTAATGGAAATTCAAATAAATTATAGGACATAGTCTCTGCCCTCCAGTAGCTTACATTATAGTAGTACTATTAATAATAAGAATAAAAATAACTGACATTTTAGTAAGTGTACTAATTGCTTTATAAAAATTATCGCCATAAATCTATATAATATGATGAAGAAAGAACTATGTATATTACAGGCTACTGAATGTGATATAAAGAAAGGTACCAAGGTTGAAGTGGATTTGACATACTTAAAGAGAAAATAAATTATTATTATTTTTAAAGATTTTATTTATTTATTCGACAGAGAGAGACACAGCGAGAGAGGGAACACAAGCAGGGGAAGTAGGGGAGGAAGAAGCAGGCCTCCTGCTGAACAGGGAGCCCAATGCGGGGTTCGATCCCAGGACCCTGGGATCATGACCTGAGCCAAAGGCAGATGCTTAATGACTGAGCCACCCAGGTGCCCCATAAAGTGCTCTCATTAGAGTAATTTTTATTTAGAGAAAGATTATACTTAGAGAGGTTACTTAGGTTCTTAGTCATTATGTTGAGAAGTTTATGATTTATCATCTCACTAATGGTTAATACTAATGTTTATTTTATATGTGACTGAGTTTAAGTGTTGATGATGATATAGCCAAGACTAACTTTAAGCGAGTTAATCAGTCAACAGATTTCATGTGTTGAAAGAGAAAAATACTGATGGCACAGAGACCAGAAAGAAATTAGCAGACGAGATAAGAAGTGATTTGGAACTGGACTTAATTAAGCAAGTAGAAATAGAAAGGATGGGATAAATTATGTAAGACATCAAAATATAGGAAACTAACTTGCTATTTGATGGATTTCAGAGGGAGGAGGATGTGATGGAAGTAAATGATGAAGAATTTATTTTATAACCATATCTTCTCTTTGCCACTGTCATTCACCTGCTTCTCCTTGGAAACCTTAAATTCTAATAATTCACTTAATACATCATTGATTCAGGGATGCCTGGGTGGCTCAGTGGTTTAAGCATCTGCCTTTGGCTCAGGTCATGATCCCAGGGTCCTGGGATTGAGTTCCACTCTGGCTCCCTGCTCATCTGGGAGTCTGCTTCTCTCTCTCCCTCTTCCTGCCACTCCCCCTGCTTGTGCTCTCTCTCTCTCTCTGACAAATAAATAAAATCTTTTAAAAAACACATTGATTCACATAGAATAAATCTAAATTCTTTATCATGGATTGCAAAGTTCTTCAGATATGATCTTCATGACCTCACACATGATTATTTCCCCAGACTTTACTCCTCCCAATTCAAAGAATAGATATGTTTGAGTGCCTACCATGCATTAAGCTTTGTAGCATAGTTGTTTTCAAAACTTTTGCTCTTAGGACTCACAATTTGAAAAAAAAATAGTGAGGTTCTCAAATAATGTTTCTTTAGGTGAATTATACTATCTACATTTTTTACTATAGTAGAAATCAAAATTGCAAAATTAGAAAAATATATATGTATTATATTATTTTAAACAACTATAATAAGCCCACAATAAAATTCATTATTGCAAAGAAATACCATTGTTATTTTCCTTGAAGTGGCAGACCTACTTAGTTCATTTGTAAGAAGATATCTGCTAAGTATACAACCTCAAATAACAGTTTGTCTTTCATTCAACAGTGCTCCACAAAAAAGTGGGTAACTAGTTTATCTCACATTTCAAACAACTGCACAATTGTTAACAAAAGTGCAATGCTTTTTCCTGAGGAAACATTGTCCATCTGTATGCAGTAGAGGGACTTTATGCATACTTTCTATTTTGTCACACAAATTATTAAAAGGTATGTATTCAAGGGTCCTAAAATAAGTATCTTTTATGGTTTTATCAAAGACATTATTGAATGAGACTACATTTTAAATTTTATTTAATACTGTTTTGTGCCACTGTTTTGATTGAATCATGGCCCTGGCAGATTTGCCACCACTGTTTTTGCTCCATTAGCAAAAATATCAAGGCAGTGAAAAAGGCTCACAATGTGTTTTCATTATATTATAATGAAAATAATTTTGACTCTATGGACCCCTTGAAGTATATCTAAGATCCTAAAGTCTGCAGCCTATATTTTGAGAAGACCTGTACCAGAATAAAATAATAATCAAGGCCAGTGTGACCAAAGCATGGCAAGCTAGCAAGTGGTGAAACTGTACTGTTTTCCACAGTTTGCCCTAGTTTGCCCTCACACCAATGGTGCATGAGGGTTCCTATTTCCCCAAACCCTTGGGAATATTTGTTGTTTCTTGTGTTTTTTATTTTAACCAGTTGACAGCTGTGAGTTCAGGTCTTTCTCCTCTTTGGTTAAGTTTATTCCTATAGGTACTTCATTATTTTTGGTTCAATTGTAAATGGGATAGTTTTCTTAGTTTCTCTTTCTGATGTTTCATTATTAGTGTATGAAAAATGCAACAGATTTCTGTACATTGATTTTGTATCCTATGACTTTAGTGAATTCATTTACCTGTTCTGGTAGGGTTTTTTTTTGGTGGAGTCTTTAGGGTTTTCTATATATAGTATCGTATCATCTGCAAATAGTCAAGTTTTACTTCTTCCTTCCCAATTTAGATGCCTTTTATTTATTTATTTTGTTATTGTTGTTGTCTGATTGCTGTGGTTAGGAGTTCCAATACTATGTTGAATAAAACTGGTGAAAGTGGCCATCCATGTCTTGTGCCTGACCTTAGGGGAAAAGCTCTCAGTTTTTCCCAATTGACTATGATGTTTGATGTGGGTTTTTCATATAAGGACTTTATTACGTTGAGGTATGTTCCCTCTTAACCTACTTTGTTGAGGGTTTTTATCATGAAAGGATGTTGTACTTTGTCAAATGCTTTTTCTGCTTCTATTGAAATGATCATATGGTTTTTATTCTTTCTCTTATTGATGTGATGTATCACATTGATTGATTTGTGAATATTGAACCACCCTTGCAATCTAGGAATAGGACTCTAGGACCTTGAGATCATGAGCTGAGCCAAAATCAAGGTCAGATGCTTAACCAACTGAGCCACCCTAGTGCCCCTAAATGTTTCTTAGAATTCATTTGTGAAGCCATCTAGTTCAGGACTTTTGTTTGTTGGGAGGTTTTTGTTTTGGGATTTTTTTTTATTACTGATTCAATTTCATTGGTGGTATTCAGTCTATTAAAATTTTCTATTTCTTCCTGCTTTAGTTTTGGTAGGCTATATGTTTCTAAGAATTTATCCATTTCTACTAGGTTGTCCAGTTGGTTGGCATAAAAGTTTTCATAATATTGATTTAAAATTGTTTGTATTTCTGCGGGGTCAGTTGTTATCTCCCCTCTCTCCTTTGTGATTTTGTTTGAGTACTCTCTCTCTCTCTCTCTCCTCTTTTGGTGAGTCTGGCTAGAGGTTTATCAATTTTTTTTGGTCTTTTCAAAGTATCAGCTCCCAGTTTCATTGATCTGTTTTTTTGTTTTTTTGTTTTTTGTCTAGTTTCTATTTGGTTTATTTATACTCTAATCTTTAGTATTTCCTTCTTTTTGCTCTTTTTGGGA
This sequence comes from Callorhinus ursinus, assembly GCF_003265705.2. NCBI lineage: Eukaryota > Metazoa > Chordata > Mammalia > Carnivora > Otariidae > Callorhinus > Callorhinus ursinus. The sequence goes on from NW_027397081.1 coordinate 33,441,511, forward strand.
TTTGTTTGTTCTTCTTTTTCTAGCTCCTTTAGGTATAAAGTTAGGGTTTTTATCTGAGATTTTTCTTGCTTGTTGAATTAGGTCTGTATTGCTTTATACTTCCCTTTTAGAAAACTGCTTTTGCTTCATCCCAAAGATTTTGGACTGCTATGCTTTCTTTTTCATTTGTTTCCATGTACTTTTTGATTTCTTCTTTGATTTCTTGGCTGACCCATTCATTGTTCAGTAGCATTCTACTTAACCTTTATGTATTTGTGCTCTTTCCAGATTTTATCCTTGTAATTAACTTCTAGTTTTATACAGTTGTGGTCAAAAAATATGCATAGTATGAGGTCAGTCTTCTTGAATTTGTTGAGGTTTGTTTTGTGGGCTAAGACGTGATCTATCTGGGAATGTTCCCTTTGCATTTGAAAAGAATATGTATTCTGCTCTTTTAGGATGGAATGTGCTGATTATACCTGCTAAATCCATGTGATACAGTATGTCATTCAAAGCCATTATTTCCATGTTGATTTTTTATTTGGATGATCTGCCCATTGATGTAAGTGTAGTTATAAAATCCCCTACTATTATTGTATTACTCTTGATTAGTTCCTTTATGTTTGTTATTAACTGTTTTATATATTTCGCTGCTCCCATGTTGGGTGCGTAAATCTTACAATTATATCTTCTTGTTGGATAGCCTCCTTTATTATTATGTAGTGTCCCTCATTGTCTCTTGTTACAGTTTTATTTTTTAAGTCTAGTTTATCCAATTATAATTATTGTTACCCTGTCTTCTTTTGATATCCATTTGCATGATAGATATTTCTCCATTCCCTCACTTTCAATCTGCATGTTTGTAAGTCTAAAATGAATCTAACATAGGCAGCGCATAGATGGGTCTTGTTTTTTGTTGTTGATTTTTTTAACCCAGTCTGTCACCCTATGTTATTTGATTTAGTCCAGTTACATTCAAAGTAATTATTGATAGATATGTATTTATTGCCACTTTATTACTTGTTTTGTGTTTGTAGTTTTTCTCTGATCTTTTCTTCTCTTTCATGGTTTGCTGGTTTTCTTTAGTGATATACTTGGATACTTTTCTCTTTATTCTCTGCATATCTGTTACTGGTTTTTGATTTGTGGTTACCATTCACTTTAGGTATATGATGTCATAAACTACATTATTTTATTTTATGAATCCTTTGATTTACTTTTACAGAAATACTTAGTTTTATTTAAAGATTTATTTATTTATTTTGAGAGAGTGAGAATGAGAGAGAGAGAGAGTACATGAGAGGGGGGAGGGTTAGAGGGAGAAGCAGGCTCTTTGCTGAGCAGGGAGCCCGATGCGGGACTTGATCCCGGGACTCCAGGATCATGACCTGAGCTGAAGGCAGTCACTTAACCAACTGAGCCACCCAGGCGCCCCAGAAATACTTAGTTTTCATGCTTTCATTTATGGTCTTTCATTTCCATTCAAAGAGTGTCCTTTAATATTTCTTGTAGGGCTGTTTTATTGGTAATGAACTCGTTTAGTTTTTATTTGTCTGGGATACTATCTCTCCTTCTATTTGGGATAGAATATTCTTAACTGCAGATTTGTTTTTCCTTTTAGCACTTTGAATATGTTGTGCCATTCCCTCGGGCCTGAAGTTTGCTGAATTTCCCTTATGTAACTTTCTTCTTTATCCTTGCTGCTTTTTCTTTTTCTTTATCACTACATTTTTGCCATTTTAATTAATATGTATCTTAGAGTGGACTTCCTTGGGTTTATTTTTTGGGGGGATTTCTCTGCCTTCTGGATCTGGATATCTGTTTCGTTACCCAGATTAGTGACGTTTTCAGCTATTATTTCTTCAAATAAATGTTCTATCCTTTTTTTTTTCTCTCTTCTTTTTCTGGTATTCCCTATAATGCACATATTGCATTATATTTGATGGAGTCACTTAGTTCCCTAAGTCTATTCTTGTTTTGCATATTTTTTTTCCTCTCATTTGCTCAGCTTAATTTCCATTACTCTGTCCTCCAGGTCATTAATTCATCCCTCTGATACCTCTAGCCTGCTATGTATTCCATCTAGTGTATTTTTAATTTCATTTATTGTCTTCTCCATCTCTGATTGGTTATTTTCATCTCATTTTAAGGGTCTCACTGATGTTCTCCACTTTTTTTTTTTCTCAAGGCTGGTGAGTATCTTTTTGATCATTATTTGAAATTCTCTATCAGGCATATTACTTATCTTCATTTTGCCCAGGTCTTTTCCTGTGGTTTTATCCTATTCTTTCATTTGGGACATATTCTTCTCTCTCCTCATTTCATCTAACTCTCTGCATCTATTTTTCTGTGTTAGGAAAGTCAGCTATATCTCCTGCTCTTGAAAGTAGTGGCCTTATGAAGAAGAGGTCCTGTAGTGTCCCGCAGTGCAGTGTTTCCTGTTCCCTAGGTCATGGTGCTTCTGGGAATGTCTCCTATGTGTGTTGTGTGCACTTTGTTGTTGTGTCCTGGATGTTTTTTCCTTTTGTCCTGTTGTCTATAGAGGTTCTTTTTGACAGCTGTGGGCAGTGTTTGGGGCCCAGTAAGGGTGGGGCATGTTCTAACAAAGTGCCTCCTGGTCTACTTGTGAAATGAGACCAGCTACCCCTGCCACCAGCTCCCCCTCCCCCAGAACAGAAGGCTCGCAATATGTGTGGGTCAGGAGATGCATTATTGGAGGGGGTTTGTGCTGGTCTTCTGTGGAAAGGGCCCTGCAGGAAGGAAACTGAGGCAAGTATGACTGGTAATGGCAGATCTGCCAAAGTGCAGGGTGGAGGGGGCCTTGGTGGGAATATCAGAGCACTGCTCGTTCCCCACAGGTAGCCCCTTTTTTATGCTGGGGGGGTAGGGGAGAGAAATAGTGCCTACCAGCTCTTTTGTTCCTGAAGAGGTCTTCTTGTGATCCATGCCTTCCTGGGACAAGCTCTGAGATGACTAAATAACTCACTCCCACATGTTTCAAGCATTTTTTCAAACTGCTGGTTCTATGCAGTATCTGCACAGGCTGCTTGCTGTGCTGTCTCTTTAATGGCAAGGATTCAGTTTCCTCATGCCCTCCTTACTCTCCCAGAACTGAGCCCAGTGATTTTTTAAATTCTAGGCTTTAAGTCCTGCTGGTCCTAAAAACTGATGAAGTTTGAACTCTCACTTTTAAAGCCAAATGTTATGGGGATTTGTCTTCCCTGTGCAGCATCCCTGGTGTGATAGTTTCTTACCCTTCTCCGTACCTTCAGCTTTTCCTGACTGTGGACAGCCATGGTCTATCGCACTCCAAACTGTGTCTTCACCCTTCCTACCTTCTTCAGTGTGACCTCTTCTTTACCTTTAGCTGTGGAGTTTGTTCTGCCTGTCTTCTGGTCATTTTCTGAGCTATTTATGCTGATATGTTATATAGTTGTATCCATGAAACCAGGTGAACTTAGAATCCTCTTACTCTGCCATCTTCCCCCCAATATCTATCTGAAGGACTGCCCAAACTTGTTTTGAATATATGTCAATGGTAATTATCATGTGCTACCAAACCCTGTTTTGAATATATGTCTCTGGTAATTATCGTGTGATATTCTCATGGGCTGTTAAACTTTCTAATTTTGTTCTATTTTATTTACCCCTTTGAAAATAGATATTTCTATGTTCTCTCTCAAAAGAGAAAGAGAAATATCTGTCACTCACATTTTAATTAAATGAAAATCATAATATCGGTAACAAACTGCTATATTGACATAAATTACAGCAAAATGCTTAGTAGAAACAACATGTCATAACTTTTGCACATTAATCTAGTAAAAACATCTATTTTTTTCTGGATTCCATGCTTTCTCCAAACATTAAGATTAATCATTTGTAGATCCACAAGTCATATACTCACAATTTATTTTCCTAAGTGCAAAGAGTCCGTTTAGAGCATACAGTTATGGAATATGAGTGCTTAAGGGAAAGGGAGGGGAATTGGGCAAGAATCTTTGTAATGTGACAAAAAATATAAGAAGGCAGAGCTAGAGCTCTCAGTGCAGTATGCTAGTGCATTTCTCTCTGCTTTAATGCCCTTTTCTTATCTTCCCACCTATTCAAACACAATCAATACCTCACCACCCACTTAATTCAGTCTTCCTTCAAGTGTGAATTGCTTAATAAATGTGCCAGAAGAGAGTCCAAGAAAGATCTCTTATGAAACTATGATTAATATAAGGTATGTTCTATACAAAAGAGACTACTGGGCATTTTTTCTACCTCAGTGTAGTTCAAGATTTGTTAATCAGTCCAAATAAATGTAACCAGGCTTTGGAACCATCAGGGCAATCTGAGTCTGCCCTGCCCCCAAAGAAAGCAGCCACCTCTTCCCTGAAGCCAGATCCAAATATCTGTAACCTCTGACGATTGTGTGGGCTTGCATTTTTGTCTGGTTTATCCACACCATCCAGGACATTTCCTGACTTAGAGTAGCATTTGATACATTTTTATTAAAAGAATAATACCAATGAAAGGATACTGGATGGTTTATATATCAATAAGGAGAGATCATCCAAGTATATATAATGAGTTTATGAAAGGCACTGAAAAGTTTTATTTTTCTCCAGTTACTGCCTTTAAACATCTCCTGCTAGATTTCCCTTCTGCCTTGGATGACATTCTCAGTAGGTTGCCAGCGTCTGTACAGTTCAAGTTATTAGAACAAGGTCATTTTTGGCAATTGGGACTAATTTTTAGAACTAGTATATCCAGCCCTGCCATGATCCAAACTTCAGTTTCTCATCATTTTTTTCTTTAGATTAGGTTTGCCTTTTTATTTTAATGATTCTTACTATTTTTATTGTAAAAACCATCAAGACTTTCAAATGAATTTAAAAACTTTTTCAATATTATTTAATGAAAAAGTCTCATATTGTCATGTATAGGATATATCAACATTTACTACTCATCTTTTATATGTAATGAAAAACACCATTATTGTATGCTTGGAAAATCCTCAAAGCCCCTAATGAGTGTCCATCATAATTTAAAGGGTATTTTCTCCACTCAAAAAAAAAAATCTATTGTAAGGTTACAATCATTATATACCAGAGCAATTCCTACTTACATGCTTTACATATTCCCATGAAAAAATAATTCAATTGTTCCTAATCCCTGATACAAGGCACTTCCAAGCACCTGCATAAAACATCCGTGTAAACAGCAGTACAGTACATGAGTTAAATAACATGGGCTGAATAACTTTTACACAGCTTGAACTAGACTAATGGATATATAAAATCCATCATAGCCACAGCTAAAAAGCATGTTAAGATTCACAAGACTTTGTTTCTCTTATTATACAGAGAACAGGCCATATAATCTCTTTGGAAAAAAAAAAACTCATAAATATTTTCATATTGAAAAACAGCATGCTCCCTGGGTATGTATGAAATCAGGATATTCAGAAGTGACCAGGAGTAATTGCAAATGGCATTTGTGAATACCCAGCTTTACTATCCACCAGGCCTAGTAGTCTTTACCTTATGGTTAAGGAAACTGTGCTAGGGGAAAAGGAATATTTTTTTCTTCCTTTTCCTATTCTTGGTGAATCCTTTGATGCTGTTGAAAAGATAAAGGCCAAAAATCCTAGTTGGCTTAATTGCCTGGCACTGTTGTAATTTTACAAGGCTATCTGCATAGCAGACTCCCAGATGTTTATTCTGTAGTGGGTTGAACATTATGGTTCTTTGGAGGCTCCTTAAAATCTATCACGCTTCCCCATTTCTACTCTCTGACTGATAGATTATGCTTATATCTCCCTCCCAGTTGTACCCTTAGGCATCTACCCTCCCTCCCCCACCCCCTTCATATCTCCTGTTAAGTTGCATTGGCTAGAATCCATAAAGATGACCCAAGCATGGCTACTTCTGCAGGATTAACTTCTGTCCCACAGAAAGTTCATGAACCTTTGCTCTTCCAAATGCTGGACTTAGTGTATTCTCTGTAACATTTAATTTCATTTGGCCTTCAAGTATAACTCTTATCTACCTCATGACTTTAAAATAGTAGGAGTTAATTTCTATGCCCTTATACTACCAGGTCATCCACTTTCAAAGTCAAGGGAAAGCATGCAAGGTTTTCCTGAGATTTTTCTAACACGTTCTGCTCTATTGTTTTCTCTATAATGGACATATGAATTTCTGTAGCTTAGAAAGCATTTAGCAGAGAAGTGAGAGGTGTATTTTTTTCCTGCAGACAGTCCAATTACCACAAGGGATTCCTCCGGACCATCTTCTTTTGGCTTGAGGAAAGTATCCTTTTTCTTTCCCCTTAGTAATGGGAAATGAAAACTCAGTCTACTTCCATCAGTTTTATATAGTCTGATGACTTATTTATGTATTTTTTTACTTTTACTGATTTTCTTTAAATTTCTAATTGATTATTTAGGGTGGACCATATTTGACATCTTAATTTAATTTAATTATTTAATTTAATTTAATTTAATTTAATAATTTAATTTAAATTCCAGTAGAGTTAACATACATTGGCATCTTTTAGTAAATAACACATGGGCATATGTAGCACCATTCTTTCAAATATAAGAATACTTAGTATTTATTGTTCTCAACTTTAAGGCTTTAGTAAAAGTTCTGAGATGATTGGAAAACTGTTAGAATATGGAAGATAATTTAAAATAATATAGTCTAAGCCACTGTGTTTCAGAGGAGACAATAACTTGCCCAAAGTCCTAAAATCCATGGCAAAGTTGAATTTAGTACACAAGCACTATTTTTCTTTCTGAGGGGAATCATTTCTGGAAGCTTATTAGGAAACTATATTTAAAACAATGTTCTGATCAGACAGAATAACTTCACAGAAAGGAATCATCTAAATTTATGAAAAGGCCACTTTATATGATTATAAACCTGATGGTCTATTTTATTACTTTAAAAAGTTAAATCTCCTTCAATAGAATCCAAAAGATATTAGGTTCTTGCCAATTTATGTTCAATAATGAAAAAACATATTCCAATGTATTACTTTTTCTTCCCAATTCACTGCATTATATTTAACAATAACAACTATTTTTTTCCTAAATTTAATATTCCATCATATTTTGTCATCTTTAATTTCAAACTAACCAACTTTTTGTCTTTACTTTTACTGATGGCTCCACTTTTTCTCACATGATGGCTCAAAACAGCAAACAGAAACATCTTTTACTCTCTCCTCTCTTATCCTTCTCATCCAATAAGTGTCAATTCCACCGGATGTGTTTATATTTTGTTTTTAACCTCCAGCCCATTCTTTCAATTTTCAGTTCTTCTGCCTGTAACTATTAACCTTTCTCTCATTTGGTAATCCTCCATTAGTAAACATCCTCTGTTATTTTTTTTTTAATTTAAAAGCCAACCTTTTTATTCCACTTTGAACAAGTTTGTGAATGTTGACAGAGAGAGAGGGAGACAGAGAGAGAGGGAACACAAGCGGGGGCAGTGGGAGAGGGAGAAGCAGGCTTCCGGCCGTGCAGGGAACCCGATGCGGGGCTCGATCCCAGGACCCTGGGATCATAACCTGAGCCGAAGGCAGTCACTTAACCAACTGAGCCACCCAGGCGCCCCTCCTCTGTTATTTTTGTTTTAAGATTTTATTTTATTTTATTTCAGAGAGAGAGAGTGGGAGAGAGAGAGCACGAGAGGGGGGAGTGGAAGAGGGAGAAACAGACTCCCCACTGAGCAGGGAGCCCGATGTGGGGCTCAATCCCAGGACCCTGGGATCATGACCTGAGCCAAAGGCAGATGCTTAACGACTGAGGCACCCAGGCGTCCCTAAACATCCTCTGTTATTAAATATATGATAAAAAATAAAATAGAAAATGCATAGCTATTTCTTAAAGTTCGGCTTACAGAATTATAGATCTAATAGGGGAAAACGTATCATCTGATTGAGCAAGCCATTTGATGCTAAAATTATCTTTACATAATGATCATTTAGATCATGCTTTAACTTTATAGAAAACAGACAGACTCTCTTGAGATAGAGTTAATTCTACCAACGAGCAACTCTGGCTTCTTAGAATGATCTTCTTTTTAAATTAATTCTACCTCTCACTTTTTTGTATTTTGACTCATTTGTCCCTTTGGATATTTTAGAATAGATCTAAGTTGCTCACGTATGACAAACTTTCAGCTATTTAAATATAACAGTTGTATATAGTATTACCTCGAATTCTGACTTTCGAGCCAAGATTCCTGCCAATTTGCCATGTGACAATTTTTTCTTGCTATGGGAAATAATAGGCTGATGTATCTCACTAAGACATCAGGATACTGAAAGTGATATTTCTATAGGATAGTTAAGGAAAAAAGGTTCTTTTTTTCAAAGTCTTTATATCTTGTTTTATTCCATGAACAATTATAGTTGCCAACCATTAAGCAATATACAGAAACTTGATCTCAATGTCCCAAATAAAGAAGACAATCTACAATTGAAAGTCACTACTGTCAATCAGGATATAAAAAAGCAGATAAAATCACCTTAAGAAGTATGAGCAGAATATATGCCCAGAGTTCAACTACCAAAAAAAACTTTTGGCTTGACCCCCTAAGACATATGTATTTTGGAGTTCTGAATATATTTTACTCATTGGATTAAAAAAGCAATAATGAATTGATTCAGGGAAGACCTTGCAAGAAGAAGGAGGTTCCCCGAATCTTCCTTCAAAATTTCTTTAAACAGTAGCTCTAATATTTAATTCTCATTCCTTTATTTCCTTTTATCATTTTCATTATAATACCATTTCAAGTTTCTCCTTATCACTTTGCTTTCCCTCCAGTAAATACATTCTTATTTATCTATGTTTCTCTTATATGATTAAGCCTGGAGCTGAACATAATACCACAGTCATTGTTAGCATGATAGATACAAAGTAGATCTAACCTCTTCCTTGTTCTTGACATTGTTAAATACAGCTGAAGATAATATTAGGTGTGTGTGTGTGTGTGTGTGTTTTGTTTTATTTTATTTTATTTTATTTTTTTGGTAGGCACATACCACTGCTGACTCATAATCAAATCAATAATTAGTCATTGAATACTTGTTGCCATCTTCTGTCTTGCAGATTTTTTTTTTTTTTTTGAGAAAGGGAAACAGAGAGAGAAAGAGAGATGGGGGGCAGAGGGAGAGGGGGAGAGATTATCCCAAGCAGGCTCCATACCCAGAGCAGAGTCCAATGTGAGCATCGATCTCACAACCTGAAGATCATGACCGGAGCCAAAATCAAGAGTCGGATGCTTAACTGACAGAGCCACCCAGGCACCCCTTGTAGACTTTTGAAATAGCAACCTATTCTACCAGCTTATATTCTTGCCCGAACTCTACAACCTATTTTCTTTTTTTTTTTTAAGTTTATTTTTATTTATTTGACAGAGAGAGACACAGTGAGAGCAGGAACACAAGCAGGGGGAGTGGGAGAGGGAGAAGCAGGCTTCCCGCTGAGCAGGGAGCCCGATGTGGGACTCGATCCCAGGATCCTGGGATCATGACCCGAGCCAAAGGCAGACACTTAACAACTGAGCCACCCAGGCGCCCTACAACCTATTTTCCATAAAGTATCCAGCATGATCTCTTAACATGTTATCAAGTTACATCTCTGCTTAAAACATGACCTGGTCATTGCCTTTTTACTAATTTCACTCCTTATGACTCTTCTTGTCATATACTCTCTTTATCCGTATAGGTTCTTCTGTCTTCTATATTGGTTCTTCTTCAAACACAGTAAGTGCTTCCTCATGAGGGCTTTGACATTTGCCTTCCTCTGCTGCTGAAACACTTTCTCTCTGATATTCACATGGCTTGCTTTTCCACATTCATTAGTTGTTTCCTTAAAGACCTATTCAGAGTGATATTTCTTGCCATCTTATGTAAAGCAGCACCTGGCTACCCCATCACCATACACATCACTTATTATCCCTTTCCTCTACTTAATTTCTTTATGGAAATTATCCCCGCAGACCTTGTATTATTTTGTTTCTTACTAAATTATCTATCTTTTCTCCTAGAATGTGAGTTCCTCAAGGATGCAGGTTTTGTCTCTCTTGTTCACTGATATATCTTTAGTGACTAGAATGATATATAGCAAGCACTAAATTAATATTTGTTAAATTAGCAGATAAACAAATGATTTGAGCTAAAAAAACACTTGGAATTTATTAAGCCAGTGGGACTGGCCTTTTATCTCTGTACTCTCTATCTGTAATACAAAACATCTTTTACAAATTACTTGTGTTATGCCTACTTGGAACTTTTTAACCATAGCTATGATTGTTTTTTTTAAGACAGACTGAATCATAAATGAAACAAATGTTCCATCTTGAGTTCTACTGAATCCTTTAGAAAAAAGGCATCAAACATGCAAAAACCAGCCCATTCCTTCAGGATTATGGATCCAGGGGCCAGGTTGAAACAGTTCTTGCTCAATTTAGGCATTAGACAAAAATAGCTCTAGGTCAGCAAAGTCATTATCAGTTAATGCTCTCTCTGAATTATTAGAGAAGAGCAAGTAGAGAGGCATACAAGTCATGTGTCCTCTTGGAGACCTTTAGGGCATCTTGAAACAAAATCTGCCAGACCTACATGCTGAGTGAAAATGTGTACCATGAGACCTCAGATGCCTGATCAAAGACACTGGTGATTCAAAGATCTTACTTTTATTAATTTTTTTGCTTTTTTTCATACATTTTTCTTTTCTTTTCTTTTCTTTTTTCTTTTCTTTTTTCTTTCTTTCTTTCTTTCTTTCTTTCTTTC
>NW_027397081.1:33452386-33499875 GCF_003265705.2 Callorhinus ursinus
CTTTCTTTCTCTTTCTTTCTTTCTTTCTTTCTTTCTTTCTTTCTTTCTTTCTTTCTTTCTTTCTTCTTTCTTTCTTCCTTCTTTCTTTCTTTATTCTTTCTTTTCTTTCTTTCTTTCTTTCTTTCTTTCTTTCTTTCTTTCTTTCTTTCTTCCTTTCTTTCTTTCTTTCTTTCTTTCTTTCTTTCTTTCTTTCTTTCTTTCTTTCTTTCTTTCTTTCTTCTTTCTTCTTTCATTTTTAATGCCTATTTTCACAATATTCTGAACTAAACTAATTGCTACTTCTTTAACCCAGAACTACAGGGTATCCAAAAATACCTCAGTTTAGTTCATGGTATTAAAAGATATTAGGATGATCAGGTTAGAAAATCCAAAATTATTCATCATTTTTGGAGGTTTTCTTAACAAAAATTGCTATAACCAGAAACATAGCCTATGCCTCTCTTCACAGAAGAATCAAACAAGTAATTAATCATTTCCTTTTTCCTTTCATTTATTTAAAAATAGGTACCCATACTTATAGAAAATATTATTCTGGATCTTTTGTAAGAGACATCAAATAAAGCCACATCACCTCTGTTTTTGTAGAGTCCTGTTTTTTTTTTATTTCAGCATATAAAAATTATAATTGCAAATATGCAAGTACTAAAAGGGAAAAGATCATCACTTAAAATCATATTCATCCCTGATCTGACCCATTTGGATGATTCTGCCACACTCTAAATCTATAGGAGGGATGAGGTCATGCTGTAAGCACAGACACCATCATAAGGACATCATACGAAAACTGAAATTTCTGACAAATTTCTGTTAAAGCTACAGTGAGAATTAGTATGGAAAGTATTTTTTTCAAATGTTAGAAAAAATATTGTGGTTGATAGATATATCAAATAAATATCACCAAATATAGAAATCTACAGTTTCAAGAAATATGTAGTTGTCTTCGTTGGTTGTTAGCAAAATATTTTCCCAAATAGCTAAAATAAACTTAACCCTTTTTTAGTCTTACAATTAGGTATATATGATTTATTTTACATATGACGTATTTTAAATATTTGGGTCCTGATAAGCCTGTACATTTTATTTAAGGTCAAGGAGAACAGGATTTTTTTTATATTTCTCTGCATCTCGGTTGTGTCCAGCTTGTTTGGGATCTCATGAATGTAACTGTCTCTATATTTTATAGGCAGAATAGACCTGTATTGAATTAATGAAATTTAGCAAATGCCACTGTTTTCTTGCTGACAAATTACTCAAATTACTAAATAGAGGCAGCTCCTCAGAAGTTCATGCTAAGCAATAAAACAATCTTCCCCTAAATCGGCATATTTCACTGTTTTATTACTGTAGTAGAAATTTATCTCTGCTTAACAAATGATATCATGAACATCTGTTCACAAGTTCTTGTGGACAGTTGATACACTATGAATTTTCTGAGCATTATTTTACAATAACAAAAAGAACTAGTGTTGGTGGTTAATATTTTATTAGCAAAGATTTATCATTTTTGAAAATAATAATTTCAATAGGAGTTAGTCCAGTTGAAGAAGAATGAGATAACTTTCATGGCGCTTTCTAGATTAACAAATACTTTTGATATATTTTGCTTACTCCTTAACCAATAATCAAGTAGAAAACTTTTAATTTTTCTCATGTAAGAGAAATAACATTCAGCTGACCTAATAAATTAGTTAATACTCTCTTTACTCTCCAAAACACTGAGAACAAAACACTGAGAACAAAATATTTTTATATTATATCATGTACTCTCATTTCTCTGGGATGTTGAATCTGACTCTCTTCAGGTGATGGTTTCCTTTTTATATCACTCTAGGAATTGCTGATAATTATAGATAACTCTTAGCATTTTCTTTGCCTTTGAGATAAAAATAAATAAAACTAAATTCAAGTACACGCCTCTGCCAAACGCACACCTCCACTAACAAGGATAAATTAAAGTGTCTTCTGATTAATTACATGTCTAATACCACCAGTGCACAGCTGATAAGAGTCAACTTGTTTTTTTTGGGGGGGGGGCTGAGGTAGCCTCTATTATCATCATGACTTCCTGGGGACTGATACAATGTGCACATATATAATTTCAAAATGATCACAGAGAAGCCATAATCCATTTCTCTTTCTCAACTGCAGTAGGGCCAGTCAGACTTAATATTATCAGGCATCTGTTTTCTGTAACACTTCTCTTCTCATTTCCTTTTAAAGTTCTTAGGCAGCACTAGTGGTGGTGACAAAGTTCTGTGCTATTACCCCCCTGGCACCAAGAAGAAGGAGACGATTTGTATAAGCTTATCAATGACAGACATTCTCTGTTCAATAGTTTATCATCTTCTTAGCAAAAGGAACAAACTGTCATCTGTCCAATAAAATGAATTTAACTCAGTGAAGGAGAATGAGGTGAACGTGGAGGGAAAGATGTGTGGGTTTTTTTTTTATTATTACGTTATGTTAATCACCGTATATTACATCATTAGTTTTTGATGTAGTGTTCCATGATTCATTGTTTGCGTATAACACCCAGAGCTCCATGCAGTGCGTGCCCTCTTTAATACCCATCACCAGGCTAAAGCAGTACAGCTTACATCAGAAGCATCTGCAAGTAATTCAGGAAAAAGGAACTAGATGTAATTATGTCAGAAGAAAGTCAGTGTAACTCTGAGAACTGAGTTTCCTCTCTTGTCTCCCCTCCATGCTGTCTGATATATTGAAATCATTGCTATAAGAAGCAGCCTTCTCGTTATTCTTAAACTAGTTACCATCTATGTGTCCTTGGGTATGTGATAGAACCTCCCGAGGTCTCATCTTTATTGAGAACAAATAATACTTTACTTGCCAAGGTATAAAGAATCAAGCCACATGATCTCCAAATTATTTTTAATCCTAAAATTTTTTAATTTAGTGAGGGAGATTTTTTTCAATGTAGATGAGCTATAAATATATCTAATTTTAATAAATTAAATATTTTTTCTTAAGTTTATAACTTCGATAGAAATGCATAAACAGATTTGAGATGTTGCAAACAATATGCTGGTACTGGGGAATGAAAAAAGAATGCTTTTTCAAAATCCTTCAACCAAATGATCCTTCAACCACATGATAATGTGGGTAGTAATAACTGCATTCTAGCCTATTCTAACAATAAATAATTAATATTTGTATTTGACATATTTCACATGCACATCTCTCTTAAGCTCAGTGTCCTATCAAGTTGTTTTATTATATTTCACAAAAAGAAACATATTGTTAATGATTATTATAATACAGAATTCTAACTATTAAATATTTTAAAAGAAATTAGAATAATTACTAGCCACATTCCCAAAGGGGTATGATAATTAAAAAAACCCATTAGATAGGATATTCTGTAAAACAGAACAGAACAATTTATTTTTTGTTGTTGTGTTTGTTTAAACATGGATATTAAATGAAAAGCAATTAACAGAACCAGCAAATGTCAGTAAAGTTGCTAATAAATTCAAAGAAGGTAAATCCTGTACCATATTGCTTTCTCCCAATTGCTGCTTCCATACACATTTGAAGGATAATAAATCTTTGAAGAATCATTTTTAAAGAAAACAACATGAATTTTGACAGAGAAGTGGTTGAAATGTTGATAATTTTTGTATATACATACAGAACTAGGCTATACTAATTATGATTCCTTCCCCAATTTCATACATTCTATCAGGAAATTCTTAGATTTTATTCAAGTGAATTTATCTTATATTGATAAAAATAATTTTACTGATTTTTAAAGTTTTTTTCAAGCTCAGCTAATGAAGTTAGACCACAGTGTTCGCACTGTCACTGTATCTGAAATAAAAAGACACAAAGAAACCTTTCATCTTCTTTATTGTTAACTAAAACAGGATTATTATTTTCATATAAAATATTCATAGATATAACAAATTACATGGTAGAGCTCAAAAATGGGCATGGATATATCTTATTGCTGTATGCACACTTTATTTGAATCACTGTTGAGGTATGACTGATACACAATAGCTGTACATATTTCATGTATACAACTTGATAAGTTGGGAATAAGTATACCTCTGTGAAACCATCACCATAATCTATGCCATAAACATATCCATCATCTCCAAAAGTTTTGCCTGACCTTTTAATTTATTATTATCATGTTATTTTATTTTATTATTTTATTATTTTATTTTATTTTGTGGTAAGAACACTTAAAATGAGATTTACCCTCATGGAAAATTTTTAAGTCTGCCACTTATATAAAGAACCTATAAAGAATCTAAAATAGTCAAATTTATGGAAGCAGAGAGTAGACTAGTGGGTGCCAAAGAGCTCGAGAGAGAGGGGAAGAAAGAAGGTATTATTCCAAGGGTTTAAAGTTTAAACTATGCAAAATGCATACATCCTAGAAATCTACTGTATAGCACAATGCCTAAGTTAATATACTGTGTTCTTCAATATCTTTAAAGTGTGCTTTTGCAAACTACTCTCTTCAAGAGGTGGAATCCACTTTTTTACTCCTTGGGTCCTGTTTTGGCCTTTGTGATTTACTGTGGTCAATGAGACAATAACAAACATGACACAAAGGCTTGAAAAGTGCTCGCAGATTGGGGTTTATCCCTACTTTTGCTTCACCTATCTGAGCAACTGTGTGAAAGAGCCTGGGCTAGACTAAGAAAATCAGAGACATGATCAAGCCATTCCCATTGCCTTGGCTTAGTAGGAGCCAATTACCAGCAGTGTGAGGCTAAATACATTATCCAATGCTACTCTTTCAAACCTCATGAGGACTGCAAAGATCCGCTAAACCTGCCCAAACCAGAAGAACCACCAACCTGACACTCAGAATTGTGGGAAATAATATTTGTTGTGTGCGTGTGTTTGTGTGTGTTAGTACATTTGAGGATGGTTCATTTTGCTGCAAAAACTAACTAATGCAATATACAATCAACATGTATATTATGTATTCTGTAGATTGAATTTCTGTAAATAGTAATTTCTCTAGGCTTAAAACACATCCACAAATGTACAGACACACACACTTTTGAATTTTTATCTTTTTGAAGTTATCTGCCATTCTTTCTTTTGCCTGGTTCAACTTCCCAAAAAACAAAATATACTATAATTGTCCAATTTTCCTCCTCTACTAACCATTACACAACTCTCTGTCATAAGATTGATGTTTCCACTACTTCTTTTTTTGTTTTGTTTTTAAATTTTTATTGTTATGTTAATCACCATACATTGCATCATTAGTTTTTGATGTAGTGTTCCATGATTCACTGTTTGTGCATAACACCCAGTGCTCCACGCAGAATGTGCCCTCTTTAATACTCATCACCGGGCTAACCCATCCCCCCACCCCCTCCCCTCTAGAACCCTCAGTTTGTTTTTCAGAGTCCATCGTCTCTCATGGTTCGTTTCCCCCTCAGACTTACTCCCCTTCATTTCCCCTCCTGTTATCTTCTTCTTTTTCTTTTTTCTTAACATATGTTGCATTATTTGTTTCAGAGGTACAGATCTGTGATTCAACAGTCTTGCACAATTCACAGTGCTCACCATTGTTTCCACTACTTCTTAAGTAAAGTGCATACTTTATGTGGATTCCCTCAGCTTGTATAGAATGTTCTTTTTCTGTTGAAGGATTCTGTCTATTGCAGAGTCACACTTTACATTTAGTTTTTGTGTCTCCTTGGCTTCCTCTTTCTTTGACAGTTTCTCCAATATTCCTAGTTTTTGATGACCTTCAAATTTTTGAGGACTACTGGCCAAGTATTTCATAGAATGTCTCTCATTTGGGATTTGTCTGATATTTTTCTCATGATTAGACTGGGGATATAGATTTTAATGAGGAAAATCACAGAAGTAAGGTGCCATTCTCATCACATCATATCAAGGGTAAATGTTATCTTTGCTGATGTTGACCTTGATCATCACTGGGTTGAAGAAGGTATATCAGTTTCCTTCTCTGGAAAGTTACTTTTTTTATCCTCCTTTTCCACTCTGTAGTCTTTGCAAAGAAGAGTTTCTATGGACAGCCCACATTTAAAGGAGGGGAAAATTACCTTCCACTTCCTTGAGAAAAAGTGTTTTCATAAATTATTTGAAGTTCATCTACATGGGGAATTTGTCTATCCTTTTGATTAATTTGTTTATTCATTAACTTATTATACAAATATGGGCTTATGGGTAATTATTTTATTCTTTGGGTTATAACTCATGCTTCATTTTCTTGCTCAAATTTTTTCCAGTTTGGGCCATTGAGAACTTTTTCAGTTGGTTCCTGTGTCCCTTTGACATTCCTGCCTCATTATGTTTGTTTTTTGTTTGTTGCTTTGTTTTTTTAGCACTTCTTTACTTTCTGTTATTATAAGATACTCCCGGCTGGTCAAGTACACTTCCTGCCCCAGCCCTAGAGTTAGTCCTTCTTCAAATAGCCCTGATCACTCAACTGGAGAATAGTATTAGAAACCAAGATCTCAGCACTTTTTGTATTGATTTCTACTATATAGTACATTGCTTCTAGGCTATCTCAGATGACAGAACATGATACATGTGTGGTGTATATATATACACATTTATAATTTGGTTTTTGTTTTGTTTTGTTTTTTTAAAGATTTTATGTATTTATTAGAGAGAGAGAGCACAAGCAGGGGGAGTGGGAGAGGGAGAAGCAGAGTCCCCGCTGAGCAGGGAGCCCGATGTGGGGCTCGATCCCAGGACCCTGGGATCATGAACTGAGCCGAAGGCAGACACTTAACGACTGAGCCACCCAGGCGCCCCACATTTCTACACTGTTAATGTAACCATCTATATCTACGTTAAACTAAACATGAGTTCGTACTGAAGTCTCCAATGCTAATCCATTACCACAGGGATCATTCTAACCTCCTCTTGTTTATCTGTGACCTCCTACTCCAACAGTGAGAAACTTGGCTCCCACCCTCCACCATCCATTGACTTAATTGTTCAATTTCATGTATAGTGGGTTTAGAGTTGCTAATAATAATATTATATTACCAAAGTACAGGTTATTTAGTGGGGTTTTTTTTCTTGCTTTTACTTTTGAAGATTCATTTCCATAATTACTTAAGTCATTACCCTTATCCCCCACTGCCCCAAGTGAAGTTGTTTCATACATTTGTAATATAGTTAGATTCTCATATTCTGCCTTTCATTCTGGGATCCTCTAACCTCCTAAATTATTATTATTATTTTTAATTTGTGTACATTGATGTTTACTTTGTGTTATAAAGTTCTGTTGGTTTTGATAAATGTTTAATGACATGCATCCACCATTACAATATCACAGAGAGTGTTTTCATCACCCTAAAAAATACCTTATCTTCATTCACTTATTTAATCATCCCCTTGTCCCAACCTCTGACAATCAGTGATCTGTACAGTTTCTATAATTTTCCCTTACCAAAAGCTCACTCAGATGGAATCATGCAATATCTAGCCAGTTCAGACTGGCTTTTTTCAATTAGCAATATGCATAAAAGATTCATCCACGTGTATGAATGGTTTGATCCTTTCTTTTTACCACTGAATAGTATTGAATTATATGAAATTTACACAGTTTGTTTATCCATTCACTTATTGAAGGGCATCTTGGTTGTTTCCCATTTTTGATGGTTGTTAATAAAGCTTCTATAAACTTTTCTGTGCAGGTATTTTGTATGTGCATACATTTTAAAATCAGGTACATGTCTAGGAGTCCAGTTGCTTGATTATATGGCAAGACTATCTAGCTTTGTAAACACAGCCAAACTGTCTTCCAAGATGGCTGTGCTATTTTGCTTTTCTACCAGCAATGAATAAACATTCCTGTTTTCTATATCCTCACCAACAGTTAATACTGCTTTTACTTTTTGTGTCTATCTGGATCTTAACCATTTTGATATGTGTAGTGGTATCTCACCATTGTTTTAATCATCAGTCTCTTTTTATTTATTTATTTATTTTTTATAAGATTTTATTTATTTATTTGATAGAGAGAGATAGCAAGAGCAGGAACACAAGCAGGGGGAGTGGAAAAGGGAGAACCAGGCTTCCCGCTGAGCGGGGAACCTGATGTGGGGCTCTATCCCAGGACCCTGGGATCATGACTTGAGCCAAAGGCAGACATGTAATGACTGAGCCACCCAGGCACCCCTCATCAGTCTCTTTTTAATACAAGGCTGTAGATCACTACACAGGCTATCAATGTTTCATTGCTTTTAATAGTCAGTTTGTAAACATAGGGTTGTATAAGAGTTCTACATTTCTTAGTGAAACTCACCCAAGATAATCTATTCATTAAAAAAAAGAATAAGTAAAACAAAGAAAGAATACAGTCTTGGACTTCTCTTATTTCTTTGATCAGTTTTGCTGGTTCAAATAGCAGCAACAACATAAAATGTGTTCATGACGCATAGCTTAATTACCCTCATTTTCTGAAATAGTAATCAGGTTACTATACCAGGTAGGTCCTATAATGTAATACTTATAACAAAAGCAATAACCAGAGAAAACCTAACGAATAAAATACCAAATAATAAAATATTGAAGTGAGTATTGAATGTAAGTATCAACAACTAACAAAAACATAAAAGCTGTACTTCCAAAATAATTTGTTAAAATAAGAAGATAAAGGTGAGAGAATTTTTTGAATATAATTAACCTTGATAATATTCCCTTGCAAGTATCTAACCAATTTTTAAACAGGACCCTGGCATCATGACCTGAGCCGAAGACAGACGCTTAACGACTGAGCCACCCAGGCACCCCATACAGATGTCTTATCTTTTGGAACTGTCTATAATATCTAAATAGTAACTTACCTCCAGACTTAAGCTTGTTACTCTTATCTTACAATGTTTCATTTTACTCTATGGAGACAGCAGCACCTTGATTACCTTATGAACTGGAAATCTAGTGATTGTGTACACTGAGTATTTTCATGTTTTGAAAATGAGTATTTTCACCTCAGACTGAGTATTTTCAAGTTTCCACAACCAGAGTAGAATACCTCATCTGAAGTGACTATTTATTTGGGAGTATAATGTACCAGTACAAAAAAATAAAACTTTGGAGTGATATAAATTACAATTCTCCCTCCAACTATCATTGTCAAATTAATAAATAAAAAAAAACACTAGACTCCAGTTATATTTAAATTTTGGATAAAATAAAATATTGCATGGAACATTCTAGAACTTAATTCCTTGTTGTTTATTTGAAATTCAAACTTAACTGGACAACCTGTCTTTCATCTTGCAAGCCTACCTCTATTCCCTTTAGTTAATTTAATTTGAGGAAGATGGCATTGAGACAGTAAAAGAGAAATAAACTGGATCACTGGGGAAGATGCTAATACCATACAGAAAGAAAATAGGATAAAATATTTGAAGACTATTTACTTCTTTTTAAGGTAACCATAATATTGATGGACCAGGGTTTTCATTTAACTTTTAATGCTTTTTGTTCATGTTTTCTTACTTTTTCATGTTTTCACAGATGTATCTACCAATGTTTTCTAGAGGTTTCATCTTACCTTCCCTGTCTCTTCTTAAACCTGTTTTTCCCTATAAGCAGTGGTGCTTAATACATAATAATAATAAATTTAGAATTGTTTTGTTGTTTTTACAGTTAATTACTAGTATTTCAACAAAAGAGGCTTTTATATATCTTCCAAAGGCATTCAGATACATGCAAATATGTTAGTTATTACATTTAAACATAAAACATGCAGTTATAACTGAAATAATAAATTAATCTAAATTGAGGATTCCTCTTTGTTTTTAAAGAAGACTCATCCATCATACATAGTTGAAGTTACATACATAGCACTTAATAAAACAACATAACTATTGAGTTAAATCAACCTATAAATGTTACATGTATAAGCATTTACATCATCACTACCATTTAATTTCTAGACATTCTTAAAAACTTATGGCATATTAATTTTTAGCATTAATATAGTATTATTCCAAAGAACATAAACTACTTTTTCAGAGTAAAAGATATCATTTTAGATCCAAGATATAGAACAATAAGATTGATCAAAACAAAGTTAGATAAACTGAAACAACCAAACAAATTCATTGTGTTGGAGATGGCTTTAAATGTTTGTGTGTGTGTGAGTATAGTAAATCCAGCATGATTCTGTCTTTATATGGTAAAATTTAGCATTGTAATGAGACATTTTTACAATTACTTGCTGTAAATGATATATATATATTACTCAGTCTTCTAAAGGCTAATAATAGCTTACATTGTAAATGAAAGCCAATGGGGTGGGAAGGATACTCATTTTATTAACGTTCATACAGTATTTTCCTAGGTACCTTATTATATTGAATTGCTTATGACTTTTTGCAATGTTAACAAAATTTTAAGAATTGTTTTTCTTTCTTTTGCTGAAAAGTATAACTTCTGATATAAATTTAAATGAACGCCTGAGGATATTTTGTAATGAAGATTTTAATATATTTTTGTTATTTGATATGTACAGCAAGATTCTTACCTGAAAGACACCCAGCTACTGACAGAAACAGAATTAGTTTCCAAGAGGAAGCCATCCTTGGTTACTAGGGTATCTTGTGTCTCAGTGTGTTGAGCAGTTTCTCATTAAAGAATGCCCTGTTGAAATAAATAACAGTTTTCAAAAACTGAAAAAACAGAAAAGTAGACAAACACAAACCAACTCAAAAATATCACAGTAAAATGATAAATACCTTATATTGCAAAGGTCAGATTATATATACTTGGATATTGACAGCAATAATAAAATGCATTAAAATTAATCTAATGCACAACACAAAAACTTCAGAGAAGTGATAAACTTTCCTTAACACATTTATTTATATTGAATACTCCCTTACAGAAAATAAAAACATCAGGTTCTAATGGGGATGATTTTTCCTCACAGGGAATGTAGAATAGCCATATTTATTACATTAGACAAATTATTGGACTAGAAAAATAGGGTAGAAAACCCAGTTATATTAATATATACTCCTCTGGTCTAGAACATAACGAATGATCATTTAGCCAAGTGATTTTACACATTGTGACTGTAGCTCATCTAAACCCCCACAGGAAATTTCCTCACTTAATTATTAATGTCAACTGCCTTTGTTTATAACTCCTGTGATTATCTGCACTGTGTTATATATCCCTCCTTTGATATTTCTCTCAGCATCTTTTGCTAGCCAGAATCTGAAGGAAATATTTTTTTGTGAATATTTAACATTTTTGTCTAATGGCATTTTTATAACAATGATGAGTGTAGCACATAAATATTGTTTGGTTCCATTATTTGTCTTGAAAGATATGATAAACATAAAAAGTATAAAATTCTAGCATGAAACTTCCTGCAAGAACTTGATAAATGTGCATTAGAAATTCCTATAATATACAAGTAACTTCTGAGTTTTCAAGTGTCAGTTAGTGGTGTACTTCTTAGCTCAAACTGATTAAATTGGGACATAATTGTACAGTGTGCTAATAATTTTTAAATAACAATTGCTTCTTGGTAACTGTTTCCATCCTATAGACTTAAAAGTTCAGATTATCTCTACATTTTAGAAAAATTCTTAAATATATAGGCAAGCATGTCCCCACCCCCCCCACCTCTGGCTAGATAATAATTTGATATAGTCATACCCATACAGGGAAATCTATTAGTGAATCTTTACCTGAATAATGTTAGTCTCATTTCATTTATATTTTTAAGTCTAAGCCTTGGTAATCTATTTGAATTACATGGTTAGAAATCACAAGTGGAGAAGAACGTTAATAACAACTAATAATGGCTAATTTACAGCCATCTACCAAAAAAAGAGAGAATTTTCACTCTTTCTTCTAAGAAATATCAGAAACAAAGACAATTTGAAGCACAAAAAATATCTTATCACTAATTTTTATAATTAAATAAATTTTCATCATTTATATACTGTTTATTTTACCAGAAAGGAAAAGAAGAAACTTACCAGTTCCCACACAAATATTAGAGAGATTCAGAGTTGCTAGAACTACAGCTATGATTCATGAGAACTGCACATGTGAATTAGTGAATTTTCAACCCATGTTGAAATGGTCTTTTCTCAGATTGTGAAATCTGAGACATTGATGTAGTTTTGCTTCACTTGTTTTGATGAGCTTTTGTTCAGTCCATGTCCCCCAAACTGGTATTTTCCCTATTTGCAACGTCCTCTGTTGTGTTAACCATTCTTCATCAACAAATGCAAATGTTTTCAGAGCACTTACATGCTGTACGTTGGGAAAGTCAAAGAGAAAACACACACATGTGCACACACATACATACACATATACCACAGAAGTTTATCACAGGCTATGAATCAAATAAGTGGGATACTGTAAATATACTACTAATATAGAGCTATTAAAGGGAGAATCTATTCATAAAACTGGCAGAAGTTGGGAATAAAACAGAGGGCTCTTCAGTAAAATTTCAAGAAGACATTGATCTTGGACAAATATCGTATTGTTGAATGGGACAATGCAGGGAGATTAACAATGAGCACATGAATAAATAAATCAATATCAGAGATTGATCCATACTATGATAGAATTAACACAGAGTAAAGAGACAGTCAGAGGATAGACGGGGCTACTTTAGTAGGGGTTCACAGAAGCAATTTCTGATAAGATGACAGTTGACTATTACTGTTTTCAACATGTCATTATTGAATAATCCTTATGTATATAACCCAGGTACATCTGTTTTTTCAATTCTAAAAAAAAAATGGTACACTGAATTTTATTACTAAAAGAAATTAAAAATCTCTTCAAATAAAAAAAATAGCGTGTGTGTGTGTGTGTGTGTGTGTGTGTGTGTGATCATTTTCCAGCATTAATGGTTGCTTAATGGGGCTAAAACACAATCATAGAT
Organism: Callorhinus ursinus; assembly: GCF_003265705.2. NCBI lineage: Eukaryota > Metazoa > Chordata > Mammalia > Carnivora > Otariidae > Callorhinus > Callorhinus ursinus. The sequence continues at coordinate 33,465,288 of NW_027397081.1, forward strand.
CGTTAAAAGCCATTCTTTAAGACACCTAAAGATTATTTTCCTTTCCTTCTTTTTTATTATCTCTCTCAATTTTTTTTCTCAAGTAAAAGTAAAAAGTAAAATAAATTATCTTTAGGTTCTGAAATATGTAAACTTTTAAATAGTAAGCAAACAAAAAAGTCCCAACAATATCCTTAATACAGATATTAAGAAAATGTTTTCGGGGCGCCTGAGTGGCTCAGTTGGTTAAGCGACTGCCTTCGGCTCAGGTCATGATCCCGGAGGCCTGGGATCGAGTCCCACATCGGGCTCCCCCTTCTCTGTGGGGAACCTGCTTCTCCCTCTGCCTCTGCCTGCCACTCCCCCTGCTTGTGCTCACTTTGTCTTTCTCTCTCTATGTCAAATAAATAAAATCTTTAAAAAAAAAAAAAAAGAAAATGTTTTCTTTTCTTTATTGTTTTAATTCCACTATAGTTAACATGCAGTGTTATCTTAGTTAACACTGTAGTGATTCAACAATTCTGTACATTATTCAGTGCTCATCATGGTAAGTGTACTCTTTAATCCCCATCACCTATTTCACTCATCCTTCCACCCACCTCCTCTCTAGTAGCCATCAGTTTGTTCTCTATAATTAAGAGTCTGTTTACTGGTTTCTCTCTCTCTCTTTTTTCCTTTGCTCATTTGTTTCTTAAATTCCACATATGAATGAAATCACATGGCATTTGTCTTTCACTGACTGACTTATTTCGCTTAGCACTATACTCTCTATCTCCGTCCATGTTGTTACAAATGAAAAGATTTCATTCTTCTTATAGCTGAATGATACTCCATTATATATACATATATACCACTTCTTCTTTTCCCATTATTGATAGACACTTGGGCTGCTTCCATAATTTGGCTATAGCAAATAGTGCTGTGATAAACATAGTAGTGCATATATTGTTTTGAGTTAGTGGTTTGTATTCTTTGGATAAATGCCCAATACTGTGATTACTGGATCATATGGTAGTTTTATTCTATTCTTAACTTTTTGAGGAACTTCCATATTGTCTTCCATAGTGGCTGCACCAGTATGCATTCCCACCAGTAGCACAAGAGGGTTCCTTTTCCCACATCTTTGCCAAGACTCGCTGTTTCTTATGTTGTTGATTTTAGCCATTCTGACAGGTGTGAGGTAATATCTCACTGTAGTTTTGATTTGAATTTCTTTGATGATGAGTGTTGTTGACCATCTTTTCATGTGTCTGTGGGCCATCTGTATGTCTTTGGAGAAATGGCCATTCATGTCATCTGCCCATTTTAATTAGATTATTTGTTTTCTGGGGTGTTGAGTTGCATATGTTCTTCATATATTTTGGATACTAACCCTTTATCAGATATATCATTTGCAAATATCTTCTTCATTCTGTAGGTTGTCTTTTAGTTTTGTTGATGAAATATGTTAACTTTTTTATATGCCTCTCTTGAAAACACAATTATTCTCATGACTTTAATAAAGTGCTTGTATCAAAATAATAAAATAATGTAATTATGCAGACATACAGTATATTAAGTTCCTACTACATGTCAGGTTAAATTATAATCAGTTAATAAATTTTACTAAAGAACACCAAGATGTATATTTAGAAATACCTTAATGGAAACTGGCAGCTGTACAAAAACTGTTGTTCATCAAAAGATTGAAAATCCATAAATACTAATTGGGGAACCACTAATCAGATACAGTTTTTAAACCTCACATTTTAAAAGAGTTTATTTCAATGTTTAGAATATAATTATCACTGTTAAATGATAGTAATAATTGGTGATACTATTATCACCTGTGATAGTTAAAGAAAAATGTATGAAATGGCATCATATTACTTTGCAAATTTTTACTTGAATTATTGTAAATATTTGCAAGTAAAGGAAAATAAGTAGGTATTTGTATTATCATAAATTTTGAATAATAAATACATTGTGCAGTTGAATGTGTAGGTAAGTACTTAAAAGCATCGCATCTTTTTTTTTTTTTTAAAGATTTTATCTATTTACGGGTGCCTGGGTGGCTCAGTTGGTTAAGCAACTGCCTTCGGCTCAGGTCATGATCCTGGAGTCCTGGGATTGAGTACCGCATCGGGCTCCCTGCTCAGCAGGGAGTCTGCTTCTCCCTCTGACCCTCCCCCCTCTCATGCTCTCTCTCTTTCTCATTCTCTCTCTCTCAAGTAAATAGATAAAATCTTTTTTTTTAAAGATTTTATCTATTTATTTGAGAGAGAGAGAATGAGAGATAGAGAGCATGAGAGGGAAGAGGGTCAGAGGGAGAAGCAGACTCCCTGCTGAGCAGGGAGCCTGATATGGGACTCGATAAAAAAAAAAAAAAAAAAAAAAAAAAAAAAAAGGCAGTTGCTTAACCAACTGAGCCACCCAGGCATCCCAATAACATCACATCTTTATTGGAATTCTAAATAGAAATGCTGAACATGTGTTATGTAAAATCAATTAAGGGATGATATGTTGCTATTTGAATAAAAGTTTTTTTGAAAAAGATGTACATATTAAAACTGCCTTGTGAATGATACTTAGATGTGAGTGTGTAGAGAGAGCGATTTCTATTATTTCCTGTTGATCTCTCTTTCTAGTTCTCTAGCAATGATTTTCTACTTATAAGCTATTTTAAAACATAATTATAATTTGAAACGTAAATCAGGCTATATCATATCCCTGTTTCAGGGGCTTATTCTTAAAATCTAAATTCCTTATATAGTCTGCAAAATGACATATATAGTCTAGTCCTTGCCTAATTTTCTGACTTCATCTTCTAGCACCCTAGACTCCATTCCCACAACACTGACTTTCTTGATGCTCCTCAAATATGCCAAGCACTCATTGTTTCCTTTGCCTGTACCCCTCCACCATCAGTTCTTCCCAGACTGGATAACTTTAAATCATTAAAGGCTCTACTCCTCAGGCTTTTCTTGATCTTTCTTCTTTTTTATTTTGTTTTATTTTATTTTATATTTTTTATTATTATGTTAATCACCATACATTACATCATTAGTTTTTGATGTAGTGTTCCATGATTCACTGTTTGCGTATAACACCCAGTGCTCCATGCAGAACGTGCCCTCTTTAATACCCATCACCAGACTAATCCTTCCCCTCAAGCCCCTCCCCTATAGAACCCTCAGTTTCTCAGAGTCCATAGTCTCTCATGGTTCGTCTCCTGCTCCGATTTCCCCCCCTTCATTCTTCCCCTCCTGCTATCTTCTTCTTTTTTCTTTTTTAAACATATAATGTATTATTTGTTTCAGAGGTACAGGTCTGTGATTCAATAGTTTGATCTTTCTTCTTAAATAGGAAGTCCCTCCCCACCCCACTTCCTGTCAGCCCTGTCACTGGTTTTTCATACATTACCCTGCCTTATTTTTCTTCTTATAAATTATCAGTGCTTGAGGTTTTGCTATTTATTTATTTTCTTATTAATTATCTTTTTCTCCTACTGGGATGTGATGTCATGAAAGCAAGAATTTTTGTCTTGTTCATCATTGTAGACTCAGCATCTAGAACAGAGCATATTTGGTTTTAATAGTTATATGATTATTATTTTTGAATAATAATTATTGGATAAACTGGAATCTCTGGTAAATAAATTATTTGAACAAAGCAACACAAGAAGAAGTTAATACTGGCAGCAGCTACCATTTGTAAAATTCTATGTGCTAGGCATGATATTATGCACTCTACCTACACAACCTCTATAAATTAACTTGACACTTTTTATTGATTAAGATAACTTGCCCAAGATCACACAGCTAGTGAAAGTCATAACTGCGGTAAAAATAATGTTGACCTTTAAGAACCATCATCTCTACAAAACTTCACAATAATATCTACAAAAGTTTCTAGAAGCTCTCCTATCTGACATAATTGGGACTGGTACTGAGTGAATTTAAAACACTAATTAAAAAAAATAATACAGACATACCTTAAATGTTATAATTTAACTAATCTAATTTAACTCCATATTTTTTGGCCTATCTTATTATATAGGAATGAGTTTTTTTTCTGTGTACCAATATTCTGATGGAAAAAATCCTATCTTTTATCTCAAATTATGTATTATTACTATGTAAGTTCTGCCTGTAACACATCATATACAATTTTGAATTTCTTCCAAGTGTTATAATGCCATGTGAAGTGGTCTGATGATAGCATCCTAGAAGGTTTTTATTTTTATACAGTTGCCTCATACACACCTATTTTTATAGCATTTCCTAAGTCACTTATTTTATTGAGTTTGTTCAAGATACTAGTTTTTGTAGTTTTAAAAATCTTTTTTTTTTCCATAGAACCAAATGTTCTCACTGTTGGTGCACTCATATGACATTAACCTGAATAATATGTATTTGAATTACCTAATTACATCAACAGGTACAACTTCCATAAACAGCATAAACACAACTGAATCTTGGTAAGTATGCAATTTACATAGTGACAGTGAGTAAACTACAGATAAGCCCACTTAACCATCAGCATCTAACTTATCCTGAATTATTTTTATTTATGGACACAATAAAGGTTGTTACTTGGCAAATTAGAACAGAGGAGTAAAAGTGTTTCTACACTGATTGGCATGTGACAGGGCTACAATATGAGGGATCTGGATGTAAATTTTGGTAAAAGAAGTAAAATAATCAAATATATCTTTTTTCTGTGTACCTTATGCTACATCTCAACCATGACTCTTTACTAAAAATGGAGCTAGTGGCACTTTTGCTTGGAAGATATCCTTTATTTATTTTTTATTATGTTATGTTAATCACCATACATTACATCATTAGTTTTTGATGTAGTGTTCCATGATTCATTGTTTGCATATAACACCCAGTGCTCCATGCAGTACATGCCCTCTTTAATACCCATCACCAGGCTAACCCATCCCCGCCCCCTGCCAGAACCCTCAGTTTGTTACTCAGAGTCCACAGTCTCTCACGGTTTATCTCCCCCTCCGATTTCTCCCCCTTCACTTCTCCCTTCCTACTATTGGAAGATATCCTTTAAAGGATAAGCAAGGATAGGACCGAACTCAAGGGGGTAGGGGGCATTCAAAGTCTTTTATGGGGAATTGTATTTTATATGTCCTTGAAGTGCATTTGGACAAAACAACAGGCAATAGATAATAAGATGCAACAGAAGATATAGGCTCAGTTGGTTAAGCATCTTCCTTTGGCTCAGGTCATGATCCCAGGGACCTGGGATCAAGTCCCACACTGGACTTCTTGCTCAGTGGAGATCCTGCTTCTCCCTCTCTCTCTGCAGCTACCCCTGCTCGTGGACACGCTCTCCTTCTCTCTCTCTCTCCGGCAAATAATAAATGAAATCTTTTAAAGAAGATCTAGCAGAAAACAAATTTTTAAAAGTAAAGAAAAGAAAACTGTGTGTGTTGGTCTTGTTATGTTTGCTATCATATATCCCTTGAAGACCAAGCAGCAATGCCAGGAAAAGAGACTTCTTGCTTTCAAACACAACCAGAGTGAGTTGTGATATTGTGAATCACAAGAAAATAAATTGCACTTTTGTTTCGTGGACAAAGAACTATGGGTTGTAGATATAAGATGGAGTTCATAGTGTTTACATAAATTCGGAGGTTTGGTTTACTACAGTGTGTAATTAAGCATGGCTGTGGTCTATTTTCCTCATCCTTTTAAGTTCAAAAACTTCCTTTGACTTCACAGAACCTACTTCATGGAAAGAAAAACAGTAAATATTTAAGAAGGAGCAGCACTAGTCTCTGAGACTTCAAGTCAACTTTGTAATTTTAGTTAAAACAGAAGAGTAGAGAAAAATATACCTCAAGATTATTTAATAATATAGAGTGCCCTTAACAGAGATGGGAACCAGAAAAGAAAGAAAAAAAAAAAAAAACACCACTCTAAGGAACTGGTGCCCGAAATATTCCATGATTCCCATCGGCTATTGATTGGTAAAAGGAGTGTGAAGACAGAACCATAGCAGATTGATCTGACACTAACCTCCATGTAAATTTTGACAGGACTCGCGTTGTGTCCCAATCTTGAATATCATTCTATGGCCAGGTAATAGAAGATTTCCTTTTCCAATAATTTGGAAACTAGACACGATGACAAAGCTTCCTTCTTAAAATAATACAAAGTATAAAGTACTTTAAAATGTCTAAATGCATTAGTTTAGATGGAAAAACTTACTAAAGAGCAAAATGAGATAAAAACAGCAAGCTGAGAAATGGAGCTAACTTTTACTGTTAGGTCATTTATCAAATCCCTGTGAACTTCACCTTGGTGTTCATGACTTCTCTGAGAGTTTGGGAACCAAAATCAAAGTCTAGGGCCCACAAGGGTGGGTGTTCAAATAGGAAACTCCATATATCTAGAATCCCAAAGGGTTTCAAATTCATATTTGGGGTAAACTAGAAACATCCCTCCAGAGAGTTATTCTACCCACAGAATAGGAAAAGAAAAATTTCAGGCTGTTGGTGGGAATGCAAGCTGGTGCAGCCACTCTGGAAAACAGTATGGATGTTCCTCAAAAATTTGAAAATAGAGCTACCCTATGACATGCAATTGCACTACTAGGTATTTACACCAAAGATACAAATGTAGTGATCCAAAAAGGCACCTGCACCCCAATGTCTATAGCAGCAATTTCCACAATAGTGAAACTATGGAAAGAGCTCAGATGTCCATGGACCGATAAATGGATAAAGAAAATGTGAGCTAGCTAGCTAGCTAGCTAGATAGATACACAAACACACAATGGAATACTACTCAGCCATCAAAAAATGAAATCTTGCCATTTGCAATGATGTGGATAGAACTAGAGGGTATTATGCTAAGTGAAATAAGTCAATCAGAGAAAGGTAATTATCATATGATTTCATATGTGGAATTTAAGAAACAAAACAGAGGATCTTAGGGTAAAACAAGGAAAATTAAACAAGACTAAATCTGAGAGGTAAACAAACTATTAATTGAATTTAAATAAAAAAAATTCAGTCTTTGCAAATGGCAAGATTTCATTTTTTGATGGCCGTGTAATATTCTATTGGATCATAGGGGAAAAGAGGGAAAAATAAAACAAGATGAAACCAGAAAGGGAGACAAACCCATAAGAGACTCTTAATCTCAGGAAACAAACTGAGGGTTGCTGGATTAGAGGGGGGGGTGGGAGGAATGGGGTAGCTGGTTGACGGATATTGGGGAGAGTATGTGCCTTGGTGAGTGCTGTGAATTGTGTAAGACTGATGAATCACAGACCTGTACCCCTGAAACAAATAATACATTACATGTTAATAAAAATATCTCAGTCTTAAACCATAAGACTAGATGGAAAGAGAAAAGAAAATTTCATTGTGAAAAATTCATAGTCAATATTCACAATATACACAGGAAAACAAATCACTATGAGTGACAGTCAACAGAAACAATAAGTCAGAATCAGATTTGCAAAGACTTTAGATATTTGGCATTTCAGACAAAGTTTATAAAACAAATATATATGATTTGTTTTTAAACATAAAGGAATTGGCATTATGAAAAAGAAGAAACAAAGATAAAGAAATGGTCTAGAATGCAGCACAGAAAGGCAAATGGATGGAAAATATGAGAGGAAGGTAAACAGAATGGAAGATATAGTAAGAATATCTTATATATCTTATCAGATTTTCAGAAAGAGAATGGGATGAAGCAATATGTGAAGAGAGAGATAGTTACTAAAATTTTCCATAAGCTGATACACCAATTTTAACATTCAGAAAGACCACAAAACCCAAGAAGAATAAACAACCAGAAAAATTATAATGAAAATGCTGACCACCAAAGACAAGAAAAAAAAGCCAGAGAGAAAAAGAGGCGTTAATCATAAAAATAAGAAAACCAGACTCTCTGTTGACTTAATAGCAATAATGGGATCCAAAAAGATTGGAATAATGTGCTGGTAAGAAATAACTGTCAATATATAGTTCTAAACCTAGTGAGAGTTTCTTTAAGGGACAAGAGTTGAATAAAGCTCTTTTCACTTGTTCAAAAACTGAGAGGTCAAATACATCTTAATAAATCTGGGAAAAAATGAATTTGTCAAAAATAAATCTTTATTGAGAATAATACTTAAAACGATACTCATAAGATAGAAGGAAAAAAGTAATTGCAGAGGTAATCTCTGAAATTAATAAAGGGAACATAATAGAAGCTAAATCATAATGTTTGAAATATACCAGGAACTGTTGTTTTGGAAACTCATTTAACACATAGAACTCTATGAGATAAAACTATTATTTTCATTTTAAAGATGGGAAATCTGAGGTATAGAGAGGTTAGGTAAATTTTCGAGGATTACACAGCCATTAAGTAAACTTGATATTTATATCTAGACAGTCTGGGTGCAAAGACCATGACTTTAAACAACACACTATACTATCTGAAAAAATAAGGAAAAAATATGGTATGAGGGCAAATTTAAGAAAAGACTGCCTTAAAGGGTCTTAGTAATGATTTTTTAGATATGACACCTAAAGCACAAACAACAAAATAAAAAAAAATAAATAAGTGAAACTGCATCAAACTAAAAATATCTGCACAGCAAAGAAAAACATCAACAAAGTGAAAAGACAACTTACAAAATGGGGAAAAAAATTTGCAAGCCATATATCTGATAAGTGGTTAATATCCAAACATAACTCACACAACTCAATAGACAAAAAACAAATAACCCAGGGTGGGGAGGATGGGGTGGCTGGGTGACAGACATTGCGGAGGGTATGTGCTATGGTGAGCACTGTGAATTGTGTAAGACTGTTGAATCACAGACCTGTACCTCTGAAACAAATAATACATTATATATATGTTAAAAAAAAAGAAGATAGTAGGAAGGGAAAAATGAAGGGGGGGATCGGAGGGGGACACAAACCATGAGAGACTATGGACTCTGAGAAACAAACTTACAGAGGGCATATACTGAATGGAGCACTGGGTGTTATACACAAACAATGTATCATGGAACAGTACATCGAAAACTAATGATGTAATGTATGGTGATTAACATAACATTAAAAAAAATAACCCAGTTAAAAAATAGACAAAGGACCTGAATACACGTTTTTCCAAAGAAGATATATGAAAGAAACGCATACATGATAAGATGCTCAACATTCACTTGTCATTAGGGAAATGCAAATTAAAATTACAATAACCATCACCAAAAAGACAAGAATTAACAAATTCTGGCATGGATGTAAAGAAAAGGGAACCTTTGTGCACTGTTGGTGGGATTGTAAATTGGCATAGCCACTGTGAAAAATAGTATGTACTTTTAAAAATTAAAAATGTAACTATCATATGAGCCAGAAATCTCATTTTTGGCAATACATACAATAGAAATAGTAACACTAACTCAAAAAAGAAAAGATACTTGCACCCTCATGCTCACAGCAGCATTATTTACAATAGCCAAGACACAGAAATAATCTGTTTGTCAATGGATGAATAGAAGGAAATGTGATATATGTACACAATGAAATATTCAGCCATAAAAAATGAGGAAATGTTACAATATTGATGGACCTTGAAGGCAGTATGCTGAGCGAAATAAGTCAGAAAAAAACTACTGTACAATCTCATATATGGAATCTAAAAACCAAAAGAACAAAAACAACCAAACTAAAAACATAAAAAAAAAAAAAAAAATCAGACTTGTGGTTACCTGAACCAGAGGGTGGGGGAGGAGAAATTAGAGGAAGGTTGTCAAAGCTACAAACTTTTAGTCATAAATAAATAAATGACTAAACAAACTTTAGTCATTTACTAGGGATATAATGTACAACATGGGGTACATTAGCACTGTATAGAAATATAGTTAACACTGTTGTATGGAAAGTTAAGAGTTAATCCTAGAGTTCTCTTCACAGGAAAATTGTTTTTTCTTTTCTTTTTTTTTTTTAGCTGAATCTATTGTGGTAATTATTTTACAATATATGTAAATCAAACAATTATGCTATAACTTAAATTCATACAGAATAATATGTCAATTATTTCTCAAGAAAACTGGAAGAAAGAATTGGAAATAAAAAGAAAACATTGCATTAATAAAACAACAATAATCATGTCTTGTAGGGTAAAAAGTAAAGCAAATATAAAATTAAAATATATGAAACTAGTAGCATATACATCAAAAAAGAAGTGACTAAATAGTTTAGCAGTTCATATCTATTCAGAAATAAAGATATTAAATTTAGATTTTTATAAAATATCTATGTTTTCCCAGGTAAACTGATGAACAAATAGAAATTTGTCAGAAAACAAATCTGTATTCATCATAAATATTTACCAATTCCCACTTTTTGCTAATGAAAAAAATTATATATTTAAAACTCTTTTACACAGAATATAACACATAAACAACTTTCCACATTTCCTATAAAGCAGAAACCTAAATTTTTTTAGTCTAACTTTAGAGGCTCTCAAGATTTTGATTCACACTATGTATGTTGTCACATCTACTACTCCACCCCAAACATTTTGAAGCCCAGTTACATGAAATATCTTTTCATTTGCAAATTCATGCTTTATATCTTCCAGAAAATGCTCACATTCACACCCGTCAGTATAAAATTCCTTGTTTCAAAATATCTAGTTGTGAAAGAAATAAACAAATTACTAAGTTGCCTGATTAAGGACAAGGGCAAAATCCTAACTGAAGAATGGGTTTAGAGTAGCCAGCTGCAAGAATGGCATCATGGCTGCAAGTTAATGCTCAGGAGGGAGAAGTAGGGAATCTAGGCTATGAATTACAAAGATTTAGATGTTAAAGGACACATAGGCCTGAGAAAGGAGCTTGAATTTTATTATATACATCATAATAATACAAATAAATTATTCCTTTCAAATAACTCAAATTCTAAAGTTCTCAGATATTTTCCAATAACATCTAATTTTCCCATATGAAGTACACAGAAACCATTATCTGTTTTACAGATTAGACAAACATTATGAAAAAGGGATGGGCTTGCCTAACACCTCACATTATTGAAAGTCAGCATCAGGATTAGCTCTTCTGCCTGCTGATCCCTGGTGTAGAGAGCTAAATAATATCTGCAAGTTGCCTTTTTCATTTTCTACTGATGAGAAAATATTCTAAATTCAGAGATGGAGAATTAAAGAGAAGATATTTTTACATGTTTTAGGAGAGATGCATCTGAAAGAGAGGAATGACATGTGACTTGAAGCCTGTTTTTGATTTTTTTTTTTTGTTTGTTTGTTTTTTTGCAATAAGAGGGTCTCAGTGAAGAGCAAAATGTGTAAATAATGAAAAAGGAGACCTGGGTTATTGCATTCTGGAAAACAAACCAATGAGGGCATATGTCCAGGGTTCCACATGAGCAAGTAAATTAACTAAATTCTATGTAAAAGAGTTTTAAATGTATAATTTCAGGTGTATATATTTCTCATATACCAAACAGTGGGAGGTGGTAAAGGTATAAGATGAGTATAAATTTGTTTTCTGGGGAATTAAAGTTAGTGTCTGAGAGGGAGCTCTGACAGACTGACAGGTAGAATAATATAAGAAGACACTTAGGAAATCCAAAAGATCTTGAGTCTCAAAAGATTTCCTTTGTATAAAAACAATGTGATATTAATAAGATTTTAGGCTCATGGTCTCTAGCAAGAAAGATGGAACCAATATTAATCCTGATATTTAATTTTCTTTTAATTCATTCAAATACGAAAATAAGAGACTCTTAAGTTTTTAATTTTAATTCCAGTGTAGTTAAAATGCAGTGTTATATTAGTTTCAGGTGTACAATGTAGTGATTCAACAATTCTATACATTACACAGTGCTCATCAAGATAAGTGCATTTTTTAATCCCCATCACCTATTTTAGCCATCCCCTCACCCACCCACCTCTGGTGACCATCAGTTTGTTCTTTATAGTTAAGACTCTGTTTCTTGGTTTATCTCTTTTTTTCCCCTTTGTTCCTCTGTTTCTTAAGTTCCACAACGAGTGAAATCATATGGTATTTGCTTTCTCTGACTTATTTCACTTAGCATTATACTCTCTAGATCCATCCATGTGGTTGCAAATGGCAAGATCTCATTCCGTTTTTATGGTTGAGTAATATTCCAATGTATAAATGTGAATAGATGTGGTATATATACACACCATATACATATACATATATATATATACACACACACAATGTATGTATGTATATGTATATACCACATCCTCTTTATTCATTCATCATTGATGGACATTTGTGCTTTTCCGTAATTTGACTATAGTAAATAATGATGCAATAAATATGAGGGAACATATATTCTTTCAAATTAGTGTTCTGTATTTTGGGGTAAATACCCAGTACTGTGATTACTGGATCATGCGGTAGTTCTATTTCTAACTTTTTGAGGAACCTCTAAACTATCTTCCACAGTGGCTGCAGCATTTTGCATTCCTAGCAACAGTGCAAGACTGTTTCTTTTTCTTCACATTCTCACCAACAATGTTTCTTGTTTTTGATTTTAGCCGTTCTGACAGGTACTGTAGTTTTGATTTGGATTTCTTTGATGATGACGACTGTTAAGCATCTTTTCATGTGTCTGTTGACCATCTGTATGTCTTCTTTGCTGAAATGTCTGTTCATGTCTTTTGTCCATTTTTTTTTAATTATTATGTTATGCTAATCACCACACATTACACATCATTAGTTTTTGATGTAGTGTTCCATGATTCATTGTTTGTGTATAACACCCAGTGCTCCACGCAGAATGTGCCCTCTTTAATACCTATCACCAGGCTAACCCATCCCCCCACGCCCCTCCCCTCTAGAACCCTCAGTTTGTTTTTCAGAGTCCATAGTGTCTCATGGTTTGTCTCCCCTTCCGATTTCTCCCCCTTCATTCTTCCCCTCCTGCTATCTCCTTCTCCTTCTCCTCCTCCTCCTCCTCCTCCTCCTCCTCCTCCTCCTCCTCCTCCTTCTCCTTCTCCCTTTCAACATATAATGTATTATTTGTTTCAGAGGTACAGGTCTGTGATTCAATCTTACACAATTCACAGTGCTCACCACAACCCATTTTTTTAACTGGATTATTTGATTTTGGGTGTTGAGTCATGTAAGTTCTTTATATATTGTGGATACTAACACTTTATCAGAGAGGTCATTTGCAAATATATTCTTCCATTCCATAGGTTGCCTTTTAGTTTTTATGATTGTTTCTTTATCTGTGCAGAAGCTTTTAATTTTGATGAAGTCCCAGTAGTTTATTTTTGCTTTTATTTCCCTCACCTCAGAAGACATATGTAGACCGATGTTGCTATGGCCGATGTCAGAGAAATTACTCCCTGTGGCCTCTTCCACGATTTTTATGTTTCAGGTTTCACATTTAGGTCTTTAATCCACTTTTATTTTATTTTTGTGTATGGTGTAAGAAAGTGGTCCAGTTTGATTATTTTCCATGTAGCTTTCCAGTTCTCCCAACACAATTTCTTGAAGAGACTGCATTTTTCCCATTGCATATTGTGCCTCTTTTCTGGAATATTAATTGACCAAATTATTCTGGGTTTGTTTCTGGGTTTTCTTATCTGTTCCATTGATTGGTGCGTCTATTCTTGTTCCAGTACCATAATGTTTCAATTATTACAGCTCTGTACTATAACTTGAAGTCAGGAATATTATTACCTCCAGTTACATTTTTCTTTTTCAACATTGTTTTGGCGATTCAGAGTCGTTTCTGGTTCTATACAAATTTTAGGATTATTTATTCTAGTTCTGTAAAAAATGCTTTTGGCATTTTGATAAGGGTTGCATTAAATCTGTAGCTTGCTTTGGGTGGTATGGACATTTTTTCTTTAAATTTTTTTTAATGTTATGTTAATCAGCATACATTACATCATTAGTTTTTGATGTAGTGTTCCATGATTCATTGTTTGTGCATAACACCCAGTGCTCCACGCAGAACGTGCCCTCTTTAATACCCATCACCAGGCTAACACATCCCCCACCCCCTCCCCTCTAGAACCCTCAGTTTGTTTCTCAGAGTCCATCGTCTCTCATGGTTCTTCTCCCCCTCCGATTTAACCCCTTCATTCTTTCCCTCCTGCTATCTTCTTCTTTTTCTTTTTTTAACATCTATTGCATTATTTGTTTCAGAGGTACAGATCTCTGATTAAACAGGATTGCAAAATTCACAGTGCTCACATTAGCACATACCCTCCCCAATGTCTATCACCCAGCCACCCCATCCCTCCTAACTGCGACCATTCCAGCAACCCTCAGTTTATTTCCTGAGATTAAGATTTTCTCATATCAGTGAGGTCATATGATACATGTCCTTCTCTCATTGACTTATTTCACTCAGCATAACACCCTCCAGTTCCATCCACGTCGTTGCAAATGGTAAGATCTCATTCCTTTTGATGGTTGCATAATATTCCATTGCATATATATATACCACTTCTTCTTTATCCATTCATCTGTCGATGGACATCTTGGCTCTTTCCACAGTTTGGCTATTGTGGATATTGCTGCTATAAACAGCAGGGTGAACGTCCCTTTCAGATCCCTACATTTGTATCTTTGGGGTAAATACCCAGTAGTGCAATTGCTGGGTCATAGGGTACCTCTATTTTCAACTTTTTGAGGAACCTCCATACTGTTTTCCAGAGTGGTTGCGCCACCTTGCATTCCCACCAACAGTGTAGGAGGGTTCCCTTCTCCACATCCCTGCCAACATCTGTCGTTTCCTGTCTTGTTAATTTTAGCCATTCTGACTGGAGTGAGGTGGTATCTCATTGAGGTTTTGATTTGGATTTCCCTGATGCCAAGTGATGTTCAGCACTTTTTCATGTGTCTTTGGCCATTTGGATGTCTTCTTTGGAAAAATGTTTGTTTATGTCTTCTGTCCATTTCTTGATTGGATTATTTGTTCTTTGGGTGTTGAATTTGATAAGTTCTTTATAGGTTGTGGATACTAATCCTGTATCTGATATATCATTTGCAAATATCTTCTCCCATTCTGTTGGTTGTCTTTAGGTTTTGTTGACTGTTTCTTTTGCTGTGCAAAAGCTTTTATTTATCTTGATGAAGTCCCAGTAGTTCATTCTTGCCTTTCCTTCCCTTGCCTTTGGTGATGTTTCTAGGAAGAAGTTGCAGTGGCTGAGGTCAAAGAGGTTGCTGCCTGTGTTCTCCTTTAGGATTTTAATGGACTCCTGTCTCACATTTAGGTCTTTTAAACATTTGGAGTCTATTTTGTGTGTGGTGTAAGGAAATGGTCCAGTTTCATTCTTCTGCATGTGGCTGTCCAATTTTCCTAACACCAATTGTTGAAGAGACTGTCTTTTTGCCATTGGACATTCTTTCCCTCTTTGTCGAAGATGAGTTGACCATAGAGTTGAGGGTCCATTTATGGGCTCTCTATTCTATTCCATTGATCTATGTGTCTGTTTTTGTGCCAGTACCATACTGCCTTGATGAAGACAACTTTGTAATAGAGCTGGAAGTCCGGAATTGTGATGCCACAAGCTTTGCTTTTCTTTTTCAACATTCCTCTGGCTATTTGGGGTCTTTTCTGGTTTCATACAAATTTTAGGATTATTTGTTCCATTTCTTTGAAAAAAGTGGATGGTATATTGTTGGGGATTGCTTTGAATGTGTAGATTGTTCTAGGTAACATTGACATCTTCACAATATTTGTTCTTCCAATCCATGAGCATGGAAAGTTTTTCCATATCTTTATGTCTTCCTCAATTTCTTTCACGAGTATTTTACAGTTCTCTGAGTACAAATCCTTTGCCTCTTTGGTTAGATTTATTCCTAGGTATCTTATGATTTGGGGTGCAATTGTAAATGGGATCGACTCTTTAATTTCCCTTTCTTCTGTCTTGTTGTTGGTGTATAGGAATGCCACTGATTTCTGTGCATTGATTTTATATCCAGCCACTTGACTGAATTCCTGTATGAGTTCTAGCAGTTTTGGTGTGGAGTCTTTTGGGTTTTCCACATACAGTATCATAACATCTGCAAAGTGTGAGAGTTTGACTTCTTCTTTGCCGATTTGGATGCCTTTGATTTCTTTTTGTTGTCTGATTGCTGTAGCTAGGATTTCTAATACTATTTTGAAGAGCAGTGGTTATAGTGGACATCCCTGATATGTTCCTGACATTAGGGGGAAAGCTCTCAGTTTTTCCCCAATGAGAATGATATTCGCTGTATGTTTTTCATAGATGGCTTTTATGATAATGAGGTAGGTACCCTCTATCCCTACACTCCAAAGAGTTTTGATCAAGAAAGGATGCTGTACTTTGTCAAATGCTTTTTCTGCATCTATTGAGAGGATCATATGATTCTTGTTCCCTCTTTTGTTAATGTATTTTATCACGTTGATTGATTTGTGGATGTTAAACCAAACTTCCAGCCCAGGGATAAATCCCACTTGGTCGTGGTGAATAATCCTTTTGATAGACTGTTGGATCCTATTGCCTAGTATTTTGGTGAGAATGTTTGCATCCATGATCATCAAGGATATTGGTCTGTAATTCTCCTTTTTGATGGAGTCTTTCTCTGGTTTGTGGATGAAGGTAATGGTGGCCTCATAAAACGAGTTTGGAAGTTTTCCTTCCATTTCTATTTTTTGGAACAGTTTCAGAACAATAGGTATGAATTCTTCTTTAAATGTTTGGTAGAATTCCCCTGGGAAGCCATCTGGCCCTGGGTTTTTTTTGTTGGGAGATTTTGGATGACTGCTTCAATTTCTTTAGGGGTTATAGGTCTGTTCAGGTTTTCTACGTCTTCCTGGTTCAATTTTGGTAGTTGATACATCTCTAGGAATACATCCATTTCTTCCAGATTATCTATTTTGCTGGCATAGAGTTGCTCATCATATGTTCTTATATTGTTTGTATGTCTTTGGTGTTCGTTGTGATCTCTCCTCTTTCATCCATGATTTTGTTGATTTGAGTCGTTTCTCTTTTCTTTTTGATAACTCTGGCCAGGAGTTTATCAATCTTGTTAATTCTTTCAAAGAACCAGCTCCTAGTTTTGTTGATCTGTTCTACCTTTCTTTGGTTTCTATGTCATTGATTTCTGCTCTGATCTTTATTCTTTCTCTTCTCCTGCTGGGTTTAGGCTTTATTGGCTTTTTTTCCCTCTAGCTCTTTTAGGTGTAGTATTAGGTTGTGTATTTGAGAAGTTTCTTATTTCTTGAGAAAGGCTTGTATTGTTATATACTTTCCTCTTCAGACTGCCTTTGCTTCATCCCAAAGATTTTGAACAGTTGTGTTTTCATTTTCATTTGTTTCCATGATTGTTTTTTAATTCTTCTTTAATTTCCTGGTTAACCCATTCTTTCTTTAGTAGGATGCTCTTTAGCGTCCCTGTATTTGAGTTCTTTCCTCTTGTGATTGAGTTCAAGTTTCAAAGCACTGTGGTCTGAAAATATGCAAGGAATGATCCCAATTTTTGGTACCGGTTGAGACCTGATTTGTGACCTGGGATGTGATCTATTCTGGAGAATATCCCATGGGCACTGGAGAAAAATGTGTATTCCATTGCTTTGGGATGGAATGTTCTGAATATGTCTGTGAAGTCCATTTGGTCCAGTGTGTCACTTAAAATCTTTATTTCCTTGTTTATCTTTTGCTCAGATGATTTGTCCACTTCAGTGATGGGGATGTTAAAGTCCCCACTATTATTGTATTGTTGTCAATGTGTTTCTTTGCTTTTGTTATTAATTGCCTTATATAATTGGCTGCTCCCATGTTAGGGACATAGATATTTACAATTGTTAGATCTTCTTCTTGGACAGACTCTTTAAGTAGGATATAGTGTCCTTCCTCATCTCTTATTACAGTCTTTCGCTTAAAATTTAATTTGTCTTATATGAGGATTGCCACCCCAGCTTTCTTTTGGTGTCCATTATCATAGTAAATGGTTTTCCACCCCCTCACTTTCAATCTGGGGGTGTCTTTGGGTCTAAAAATGAGTCTCTTGCAGACAGCAGATCGATGGGTCTTGTTTTTTAATCCAATCTGATAGCCTGTGTCTTTTGATTGGGCATTTAGCCCATTTACATTCAGGGTAACTATTGAAAGATATGAATTTAGTGCCATGTATTGCCTGTAAGGTGACTGTTTTTGTATATTGTCTGTGTTCCTTTCTGGTCTATGCTGCTTTTGGCTTTCTCTCTGCTTAGAGGACCCCTTTCAATATTTCTTGTAGGGCTGCTTTCGTGTTTGCAAATTCCTTTAGTTTTTGTTTGTCCTGGGAGTTTTTATCTCTCCTTCCTTTTTCAATGACAGCCTAGCTAGATATAGTATTCTTGGCTTCATATTTTTCTCATTTAGTGTTCTGAATATATCATGCCAGTCCTTTCTGGCCTGTCAGGTCTCTGTGGATAGGTCTGTTGCCAATCTAACGTTTCTACCATTATAGTTTACATATCTCTTCTCCCGACTCTAGGTCCGACATTGTACTAATGTCCATATTGAGTAGGTCCCTGTCAGTCGGTACTACCTCTTGTTCTTTTCGTTGAGGTGATTTTTTTCCATCTTGTCATTTTGTCCAAAGGAGAACAGATGAATGAGAGAACAAAATGCTAACAGGGTAACAATGTCCCCAGAAAACATACTCTAAACAAATCAGAAAAGACCTGGGCGCCTGCGTGGCTCAGTTGGTTAAGCGACTGCCTTTGGCTCAGGTCATGAACCTGGAGTCCCGGGATCGAGTCCCGCATCGGGCTCCCTGCTCGGCAGGGAGTCTGCTTCTCCCTCTGACCCTCCCCCCCTCATGCTCTCTCTCTCAATCTCTCTCTCAAATAAATAAATAAAATCTTTAAAAAAAAATCAGAAAAAACCTGAAACCAGAGGAAAAGAAAGGGAAAGAAAGAAAAAAGAAAGAGGAAAAAAAAAAAAGAAAATGAAAAAGATAAAAACAAACAAAAACAGAACAAAACAAAAAAAACAGAATATGATCAATTATGATCAGGCTCGTGCATAGATCAGTGCCACACACTGGATTTTGGGCATATTTTGGTCTGTTAGAAGAAAGTGCCTCCCAAAATTTTAAAGAAAGAAAAACTTATATATGTACAAAAATAAGGGTTGATACGATGAAAGGATGGCATATGACTGTAAAGATGAAAATTATAAAAAATTTTATAAAAGGAATTGATAAGAAGTTGTTTGAAAAAAGAAAGAAGAGGATTTTAAAAAAAGAAAGAAAGAAAGAAAGAGAAAAGGGAAGAGAATGTGATCAGGCAGGAGACTAGAACAAAGCCATACACTAGAGATTTAGGGTACATTTTGATCTGTTAGAAGAAAATGTATCTCAAAATTTTAAAGAGAGAACAACTTATATATAAATACCAAAAATAAGCGTAACTACTATGAAGGGATAGAATATGACTTTAAAAATGAAAAATAAAAATGTTTTTTTAAAAAAGGGATTGATAAGATGCTGGTTGAAAAAGGCAAAAAGAAAAATTCAAAAAAAAATTTGAAAAAACTAACTTTGAAAGACTAAATAATCATGGTGAAAAGCCATGAATTCTAGTGCAGTATTCCCCTAGCGCTGGAGTTCTGCTGTTCTCATTCATTGGTAAACTTGATCTTGGCTAGCGGTTCTTGCTGATCTTCTGGGGGAGGGCCCTGTTGCCTGGTTCTCAAATGTCTTTGCCAGAGGCGGAATTGCCCCGCCCTTGCTGGTCTGGGCTAAGTAATCAGCTCCGGCTTGCTCTTGGGAGCTTTTGTTCCCTGCAAGCTTTCCCTACAGCTTTGGAGGAGGAGAGTGAAAATGGCGGCCTCCCAATCTCCGCCCCGGAGGAGCTGAGAACTCCGGGCCCCGCACCTCATGTGTCCCCAGAGAAAAGCAGTCAATCACTCTTGTCTCCCTGGTCTCCGGCCGCACTCCCTGCTCACCTGGCCTGTGACCGAGTGTTTCTATCTCTGGCACCCGACTTGGTGTGGAGTCTCCAAACCCAGCAGATCCTTGCAGTGCACTCTCACACCACTCCTCCTGGGGGACGAAGGGGAGTCTCCCCAGATCTGCTGCCTGTTGGGTCCCCGCTGGAGGAGAAGTGGCCTGACTGTATTGCCGATCACAGTTTATGGCAACCCCAAGCTGAGAGCCAGTGCCTCGGCTCCTTCTCTGCAGCTGGCTTCCCCGCTCCGATACCTGGGAGCTCTGGCACACTCAGGCACCCCCGGTCTTTCTGTGACCCCGAGGGTCCTGAGACCACACTGTCCTGCGAGGTTTCCATCCCCCGCTTAGCCACTGGAGCGACGTCCCACAGTGGAGACGACTTCTAAATGTTCCAATTTTGTGGTCCGCGGCTCCATCACTTGCCAGAAGTGTCTGACGGAGGCCCCCTCCCCCTCCGTCTATCCTCCCGAATATCACCTCTGATTCACTTCTCCGCATGTCCTACCTTCCAGAAAGTGGTCACTTTTCTGTCCAGAGAGTTGTTGCTATTCTTTTCTTTGATCTCTTGTTGACTTTGTGGGTGTTCAGAATGGTTTGATCCCTATCCAGCTGAATTCCTGAAACCAGACGAAATCAAGGTCTCCTACTCCTCCGCCATCTTGCTCCGCCCCCTAAGTGGATCGGTATGGACATTTTAACTATATTTGTTATTCTAACCTATGAGCAGGGAATACCTTTCCATTTCTTTGTGTCATCTTAAATTTTTTTCATCAGTGTTTTATAGTTTACAGAATACGGGTCTTCCACTTCTTTGATTAAGTTTATTCCTAGGTATATTATTTTTGGTTCAGTTGTGAATGGGGTTGTTTTCTTAATTTCTTTTTCTCTTGCTTCATTGTCATCTATAGAAATGCAATAGATTTTTGTATTTGATTTTGTATCCTGTGACTTTACTGAATTTATCAGTTCTAGTAGTTTCTTGGTGGAGTCTTTTGGGTTTTCTATAGATAGTATCATGTCCTTTGCAAATAGGAAAAGTTTTACTTCTTCCTTATCAATGTGGATGCCTTTTATTTCTTCTTGTTGTCTGATTGCTATGGCTAGGCCTTCCAGTACTACGTTGAATACAAGTGCTGAGAGTGGACATCCCTGTCTTGTTCCTGACCTTCAGGAAAAAACTCATTTTGTGCCATTGGGTATGATGTCAGCTGTAGGGTTTTCATATAAGGCCTTTATTATGTTGAGGCATATGTCCTCTAAACCTACTTTGTTGAAGGATTTTATCCTGAATATATACTTTGTCCAGTGTTTTTTCTGTATCTATTGAAATAACTTTGCAGTTTTTATCCTTTCTCTTATTGTTGAGAGGTATCATAATGATTGATTTGCAAATATTGAACCACCTTTGCATCCTGGAAATAAATCCCACTTGATTGTAGTGAATGATTTTTTTTAATGTATTGTTGGATTTGGTCTAATATTTTGCTGAGGATTTTTACATCTAGGTTCATCAGTGATATTGGACTGTAGTTATTATTTATTTATTTATTTATTTATTTATTTATTTATTTATTTATTTATTTATTTTTGTAGTGTGTTTATCTGTTTTTGGTTCCAGAGTAATGCAGGCCTTGTAAATGAATTTGGATTTTTTTTTGTCTTTTTCCTCTTCCATTTTTTGTATTTGTATTTTTTGAGAAAAATAGGTATTAAACCTTTAATTGTTTGACAGAATTCACCTGTGAAGCCATCTCCCATGGACTTTTGTTTGTTGGACATTTTTTGATTATAGACTCAATTTCATTGTCTGTAGTTGGTCTGTTCAAGTTTTCTATCTCTTTCTGATTCTATTTTGGGAGGTTGTATGAGCCTAGAAATTTATCAGTTTCTTCCAGGTTGTCCAATTTGTTGGCATATAACTTTTCATAATATTCTCCTATAATCCTTAGTATTTCTCTGATGTCAGTTATTTCTCCTCTTTCATTTCACATTTTGTTTTCGTTTTTTTTTTTTTTTTCAGTCCTTTCTCTCCCTCTTTTTGAAGAGTCTGACTAAAGGTTTTTTAATTTTGTTGATCTTTTCAAAGTACCAGCTCCTGCTTTCATTGATCTTGTTCTATTGGTTTTTGTTTGCTTGTTTGGCTTGTTTTTGTTTGGTTTTGACAATTTTTTAAAAATATTTTATTTATTTGAGAATGAGAGAGAGCACGAGCCTAGGGAGGGGTGGGAACGGAGGAAGCAGGCTCTCCACTGAGCTGGGACCCCAGTGCGTGGCTGGATTCCAGGACTGTGAGATCATGACCTGAACTGAAGGCAGACATTTAACCTACTGAGCCACCCACACACCCGTTTGTTTGTTTTTTAGTTTCTATTTGTTCTATTTATGCTCTAATCTTTATTATGTTGTTTCTTATACCAGTTTGGGGTTTTGTTTGTTGTTCTTTTTCCTAGCTCCCTTAGGTGTAAGGTTAGTTTATTTATTTGAGGTTTTTCTTTCTTCTTGAGGTAGGCCTGTATTGCTATAAATTTCCTTCTTAGAATCACTTTTGCTACATCCCAAGGGTTTTGGACTATTGTGTTTTCATCTTTATTTATCTCCATGTATTTTTTGATTTCCTCTTTGATTTCTTAGTTGACCCATTTATTGTTTAGGAGTATCTTATTTAACTTCTGTGTTTGTGCCCTTTCCAGATTTGTTCTTTTGGTTGATTTCTAATTTCTTGGCATTGTGGTCAGAAAAGATGCATGGAAAGACTTTGATATTTTTTAATTTGTTGAGACTTGTTTGTAGTCTAATATAAGAACTTCTCTAGAGAATGTTCCATTTGAACTTGAAAAGAATGTGTATTCTGCTGTTTTAGAATGTAATGTTCTGAATATATCTGTTAAGTCCATTTATTCCAGTGTGTCATTCAAAGTCACTGTTTCCTTGTTGATTTTCTGTTTGGATGATCTATTGATGCAAGTCTTTGTTTTAAAGTCTGTTTTGTCTAATATAAATGTTGCTACTCCAGGTTTCTTTTCACATCCATATGCATGATAAGTGCTTCTTCATCCCTTCACTTTTAGTGTGCAGGTGCCTGTAGGTCTGAAATAAGTCTCTTTTTTAAGCACCATATAAATGGGTCTTTTGGTTTGGTTTGTTTGAAACCATTCTGCCACCTTATTTATATATTTTGATTGGAGCATTTAGTTCATTTACATTCAGAGTAATTATTGATAGGTATGCATTTGTTGCCATTTTGTTACTTGTTTTATGATTGTTTTTGTAATTCTTCCCTGTTCCTTTCTTCTCTTGCTCTCTTCTCTTACCTAAGTTGGCTATCTTTAGTGGTATACTTTGATTCCTTTTTATTTTTCTGCATATGTATTACTAGTTTTTGATTTGTGTTACTATTCAGTTTTATATTTGCTTATAGCAGTTTATATAAATTTGATGGTCCCTCAAGTTTGAAATCATTCTTTATTCCTCAGCCCCACATGTTTTTGGAAAATGGTATAATACTTTACATTCTTTTATTATTTGTCCCTTGACAAATTTTCATAGATATACTTATTTCTGTGGCTCATGTGCTTCCTACTTTTCTTACTTTTGCTTATAGTTTTTTCCTTTCCACCCAAAGAATCCCCTTTAACATTTCTTGTAGAGCTGGTTTATTGGTCACAAACTCCTTTAGTGTTTTTTTTTTTTTTTGGAAATTATTTACCTCTCCTTCTATTCTGAATGATAGCCTTGCTGCATACAGTATTCTTGGCTGAAGATTTTTCCTTTTCAGCACTATGTATGTATCATGCTATTCTCTTCTGGCCTGCAAAGTTTCTCCAGAAATCTAGATAGACATGTAATGTAACTGCTTTCTTTTCTCTTGCTGCTTTTAAAATCCTTTCCTTTGGGTTTAAGCATCTGACTCTTGATTTCAACTCAGGTCAGATCTCAGGGTTGTGCAATCAAGCCCTATGTTGGGTTCCATGCTCCGTGCAGAATCTACTTGAGATTCTCTCTCTCTCTTCTCCCTCTGCCCCTCCCCCATATCACATAAATAAATAAAATATGTAAAATGTTCTTCTTACCACAATTTTTTTTTCAATTTTATTTACTATGTGTTTTGGTGTGGACCTTCTTGGGTTGATTTTATTGGGGATCTCTGTGCCTCCTGGATCTGGATTTTTGTTTCCCTTCCCAGATCAGGGAAGTGTTCAGCTATTATTTCTTCAAATAAGTTTTCTGCCCCCCTTTCTTTCTCTTTTCCTTCTTGGATCCCTATAATGTGAGTGTTATTATGCTTGATGGTGTTGCTGAGTTCCCTAAGTCTATTCTCATTTTGCTTTTTTTCCTCTCTCACCTGCTCAGCTTGTTAACATTCCATTACTCTGTCTTCCAGGTCACTGATTCATTCTTCTGCTTTATCTTGTGTACTATTTATTCCATCTAGGTATTTTTAGTTTCATTTATTGTGTCTTTCATTTCTGGTTGGTTCTTTTTTCTTTCATTGATAAAGATCTCACTGATGACCTCCACTCTTTTCTCAAGTCCTGTGTGTACCTATATGATCATTACTTTAAATTTTCTATCAGGCATATTACTTATCTCCACTTCACTTAGGTTTCTTGCTGTAATTTTGTTCTGTGCTTTCATTTGGGACATATTCCTCTGTCTCCTCATTTTGTCTAAATCTTTGTGTCTGTTTCTCTGTGTTAGGAAGGACATCTATGTCTCTTGCAGTTGAATGTAATGGCCTTATGAAGAAGAAGTCCTGTACCCTACCATGCAGTGTCCCCTATTCAACAGAACCTGGTGTTTCAGTGTTGTCTCCTATGTGTAATGCATGTACCTTGTTGTGGTAAGCCGTTTAGTCCTGTTGTCTGTAGAAGTTCCATTTGCCTGTTGTTGGCAGCATTTGGCCGCTGTGGTTTAGTGGGACACTTTAGAGATACCTGGAGCTTGAGCTGAGTCAGACCAGAGATGCAGTAGCAGCAAATTACAGGGCGATTTCCCTGTTATCCCTGGAGGAGTTTTCCTTGGTGTGTGGTGCCTATAGTCAGACCAATTGTCTGCCTCCAGCCCACTGCTAAATTTCTGTCTGACTGCTGGGTGTGATTATCTTTCCCTCCCTCTGGGGGAGTCACTTTGGGGTGGTGCTAGCCACTATGGGGGCTGCTTTTACACTGCCAGGATTGTGGCACTGCCTTTTATGGGCTCTGACCATGAGCTTATTGGAGAGGAAAGATCCCCAAAACACAGCTGGGCAGGGTAATACAGTGGGACGGCAGTGCTAGCAAGCTTTGCATGCCCCTGTCCTCTGGATGAGCAGCCTTATAGCACTGGGACTGAGGCAAGCTGTCCAAAGGAATGGCACATCATGGGGTGTGGGCAGGACAGCAATCCTAACAACTTAGGTAGAGAGTTCCATAGGTGGCCCTGTGTTTACACTGGGAGGCAGGAGTAGGAAATGGCATCTGCCAGTTCCTTTATTCCTGGAGGAGTTCCCCTGGGATTTCTGTCCCTCAGAACATGCTCTGGGATTAGTAAATAACTGTCCTTCTTGTATGCTACAGGTACCTTTCAAACTACTGTTTTTGTGCTGTATCTCTGTGGGTTATTTGTCCTGCTATGTTTTTAAGGGCAGGGACTCAGTTTCCTTCCACTCTTCTAGGTCTTTCAGAGACAAGCCAGATGATTTTTCTTCTAATTCCACATTTTAAGTCCTGCCAGTTATAAAAGCTCATAAAATTCAGTTCCTCTGGTTTCCAAAGCCAAACATTATGGAGATTTGTCTTCCCTGTACAGGCTTCTTAATGTGGGGACCTGTTTCTCTCTCCACTCTGAGGCTTCAGTGTTCTGTCTCCCATGGATAGTCCCAGGAGTCCATTTAGTACCTGACCATGTCTCCACACTTCCTACCCTCTTTGATATGGCTTTTTCTCTACATTTAGTTGTGGAGTTCATTCTGCCAGTCTTCAGGTCATTTTCTGGGTTATTTATACTGATGTGAGTTTTAACTTGTTGTATCCACAGGGCAAGGTGAGCCTAGCACCCTCCTACTCTCCCATTTTCCCCAGAAGCCCAGAATCTTTTGAAGACAGTTAAAATTAGAGTCACTGTGCTCTCTTCATCTTAGGTAAATTGGGGTTTTCATGATTTACTTAAAATTTAACCTATATCTCCCTTGCTAAAGACAAGGAAAATAGGGCTGATAAAAGACCAAAACAAAACAAACAAAAAAAGTACTATACCAAGCAAAGAAACAGACAAAAACTTGAGAACATGTCTATACAAATATATAATGTTATTATAAAATACCAGGTAGCTCCTTCAGTGGACTTTTACTAGCAGTATGACAAGGATCTGTAAGTGCAGTCTTCTATGTTGTTGACAAAGGGGTTCTAAAGAAATAATAAATAAAATGGAGAGACTACAGGGATGAGCAGTAGATGTTTTTATACCCCAAACTTTAATCCAAATGACTACTATTTTTTTTTCACATGGTAACTATTGTGAGGTAATATGATCAAATCAATAGAGAATAGAAAAAAAATAAAGAAACCTAAATTCTACGTAAAGCTCTGTGCCTGAAAAACTGCACCTCTCTGCTTTAGCTTCTTCAATCTATATCATGGTGGCACCAGACTTTCTTGACTCTCAGCAACCTACCTGGTTTTGTTATTTGAAATGTCATAGATAAAAAGCCTAAAACTACAAAATGGGCATTATAATTTCCCCACATTGTTAAATAGTTAAATAACATTGAAAATTCTTAATTTTCAGTTTCTTATTTCAGAATCAAGCAATCAACCCGGTTCACAGAGTTGCAAATATGGGTAAGTTATCAAGGACAAGATATACTTCAATTAATTCTACTCCTCACTACCAAATAATTCAGATGAGAATTTATAAATGTGCCTAGAATCTGCCAGAACTATGAGATTCAGAACAGTACTCTGTCTAACAGAGGTCCCAAGCCCAGCATCATTTCAATTTCAGTCAACTGAGTAAAAATGGATTACCATAGTCTGGTAATTGAGAGAACTAGAAAGTAAAAGATCAGGTTATGTAACTGTAACTTTTTCATGGAATTAATTTGCCAGCCTTAGTTTGTTTTTAAGACATTTGTAACTATTCTAGGCTATTCCAAATCCTTAAAATACATTAAATCAAGATATTTATTTATTTATTATTTATTTATTTACCTTTTATTTTTTTATTATGTTAATCACTATACGTTACATCATTAGTTTTTTAAAATTTTTTATTGTTATGTTAATCATCATATATTACATCATTAGTTTTTGATGTAGTGTTCCATGATTCATTGTTTGCATATAACATCCAGTGGTCCATTTAGTACATGCCCTTTTATTTTTTTAAAGATTTTATTTATTTATTTATTTGACAGAGAGAGAGAGCATGAGAGAGCACAAGCAGAGGGAGTGACAGAGGGAAAGGGAGAAGCAGACTCCCCACTGAGCAGGGAGCCTATGTGGGGCTTGACCCCAAGACCTTTGGATCATGACTTGAGATGAAGGCAGATGCTTAAACGACTGAGCCACCCAGGCACCCCTATTTTTTACCTTCTAACTAGCCAACAGGATATCATTCTTTGTTTGAGGGAAACATCCTTAAATTGAGTTTCCATTTAAATGAAGTGAAGAAATTAGGAAAGGGAAAAATTAAATAGATTGTTGATTTCATAATCTAAGGTAAGTAGCATATCATATACTATAATTGGTTTGTACACATTATTTATTTTGAAATAGTTATATATTCACTGGTAGTTGCAAAAAAAAGGTATAGAAACGTCCTGTGCAACTTTTACCTCTCCTCCTCCAATGTTATTATTCTATATAGTTACAGAATAGTATGAAAACTATGAACTTGGTGTTGGTACAATCTACAGTTTTTATTCAGTTTTCATCACTTTACATACTCTCATTTGTATGTGTACCTTTGTGTGTGTGTGTGTGTGTGTGTGTAGCTCTATTCAATTTTGTCACACATTTAACTTCATGTAACTACTACTCCAATGAAGATGCAGAATTTTTCCATCACCATAAGGCTTCCTCATGCGACCTTAGATAGTCTCCTTCATTATGTCTCCAGAAGACTAATCTCCAGAATCTACTAAGCTGTTTTCCATCTCTATAATTATATTATTTTAAAAATGTTACCTAAATAGAATCATGGAACATGTAACAATTTGAGACTGACTTATCATTCAATATGCTTCCCTTTAGGTTTCAGCTTAGTTACATATATTCCTTTTCATTTTTGAGTTATAATCCATGGTTTGAATTTATCATAATTGGTTTAACTACTTACTCATTGAAAGACCTTTAGGTCATTTCCAGTTTTTGAATTTGTAAGAAAAACTACCATAAACATTTTATTTTTTAAAGATTTTATTTATTTATTTGACCGAGATAGCAAGAACAGGAACACAAGCACAGGGAGTAGGAGAGGGAGAAACAGGCTTCCCGTTGAGCAGGGAGCCAGATGTGGGGCTTGATCCCAGAACGTCAGGATCATGACCTGAGCTGAAGGCAGATGCTTAATGACTGAGCCACCCAGGGGCCCCTACCATAAACATTTTTGTACAGGTTTTTAAGTAAGCATATCTTTTTCATTTCTCTGGGATAAATGTGCAAGAACAGAATTGTTGGGTGATCTGGTATTCATTTTTAAGTGTTTTGTTTTAATTTTAACTACCAAACTAATTTTATAGAATGGTTATACCATTTTAAAATATTTCTGAAAATGCTGAGCATTCCATTTTTCTGCATCCTTACCAACTCTGGGTGTTATTATTATTATTGTTATTATTCTTATTATTTATATTTAATTTTAGTCATTCTGATTGGTGTATAGTGATATTGTTATGGTTTTAATTTGCATTTCTTTAATGGGTAATGATGTTGAAGAACTTTTTATGTGCTTATTTTCCATCTGTATATCCCCTTCTGTGAAATGTCCTTGTGTGTGTTTCACTCATTTTCTAATTAGGTTGTTTATAGTTTTATTGTTTAGCTTTGAAAGTTTTTTATATGTACTAGCTACAGGTCTTTGGTCAGATGTATGGTGTGAATATTTCTCCTAGTCTGCAACTAGCCTTTTCATTTTCTTAACAGGGTCTTTTACAGACAAAAACTGTGTAAACGAGGTTTAATTTATCACTTTTCCCTTTTGTTCTGGGGAGGGGGGAAGGTTGTGCTTTTAGTTTCATGTCTAAGGACTCTTCATCTAGTCCTAAATTTCAAAGTATATTCATGTGCTCCTGCACCAATCTTTTCAATGAGAAAAGATTATTCCTCATTGAATTGCTTTAGCATATTTCTCAAAAAACTGTTGGGCATATTTCTGTGGGTCTATTTCTATATTCTGTTTCTGTTCCATTGATCTATGTGTCTTATTCTTTGGCCAATACCACACTGTATTAATTACTGTAGCTATATAATAAGCCTCATTATTGGGAAGAATGATTATTCTCACTTTATTCTTTTCCAAAGTTGTTTTAGCTATTCTAACTCCTGTGACTTTACACATAACTTTGGAACAACCTTGTCTGTTTCTATGAGAAAACCTGAGGGGACTGTGATAGAAATTATCTGAAACTCATAGATCCATTTGAGGAGAATTGATATTTTTACTATGTTGATTCTTCCTGTCCGTGATCATGGTATGTCTCCTTTACTTATTCTTTGGTGTCTTTCATCACATGACAAGATTTTCAGCATACAAATCCTAACATATATTGTTAGATTTATAAGTATTTCATTTTTTTAGCCATGGTAAATGGTCTTGTGTTTTTAATTTTGGTTTCCACATATTCACTTTTAGTATATAAAAATGTAATTAATTCCTATGTATTGATATTATATTCTGTGGCCTTGATGGACTCACTCTTTAATTCTAGGAATTTTGGGATGAGTACACTTTGGGGATTTTCTACATGCACAGTCATGTCATCTATGAATGGGACAGTTTGTTTATTCCTTCCAATTTGTACTCCCTTTTTTACCTTTTTATTGCTTTTTTATAATTGCTAGGACTTACAGTACCATGTTGAATAAAAATACTGAAAGCAAACATCCTTACCTTATTCCTGAACTTAGGGGGAAAGCTTTCAGTTTTTCACCATAAGTATGATGTTAGATAATAATTGTTTTTGTAATTAATGTTCTTTCACATTAATGTTCTTTTAATTTCTCTCTATTCCTATTTAAAGTTTTTACAATGAATGCATATTGGATGTTGTCAAATTCTTCTTCTGCATCAATTGATATCACACAGGTTTTCTTCTTAACTTGTTCATATAGTGGCTTGCATTGATTGATTTTAGAATGTTGAACCAACTTTGTATACCTGGAATCAATGTCACTTGGCCATATTTATAATTCTTTTTATACATTGTTCTATTCAGTTTGCTAATATTTTTTTAAAGTTTTTATTTATTTGACAGAAAGAGAGAGGGAGAGACCAAGGAGGGGGAGCAGCAGGCAAAGGCAGAGAGAGAAGCAGGCTCCCCACTGAGCAAGCAGCTTGATGCAGGACTCGATCCCAGGACCCTGGGGTCATGACCTGAGCTGAAGGCAGATGCTTAATGACTGAGCTACCCTGGCGTCCCCAATTTGCCAATATTTTATTGAGAATTTTTATATATTTATGAGAGACACTGGTCTCATTTTGTTTTGTTTGGGTTTTTTACTCTTTGTCTGATTCAGTGTCAAAGTAATATTAATCTCATACAATAAGATGGGAAGGATTCCTTCCTTTTCTACTTCCTATAAATGATTGTGTAAGATAGGCATTAATTGTGTAGATATTTTGATAAAACTTCATGGTTAAACAATCTGGACAGGAAGATTTATTTTGGGGGAGATTTTTAATTACAAATTCAATTTCTTTAATAGTTGTAGCACTAGTTCAGTTGTCTATTTCATGTTGATTGTGTTTTGGTTGTTTTTGGTTTTTAAGAAATTGGTCCATTTTCTATGTTGTCCAGTTTATAAGTGTGAAGTTGTTCATAGTATTCTCTTATTAATCTTTTAATTGCTATTGGATCTGTTGAGATATCTCCTATTTTGTTCTTGATATTAGTGAATTGTGCCATCTCTTTTAATCTTGTCAGTCTTACTAGAAGTGTGTTACTTATTTTAGTTTTATTGTTTTATTTATTTATTTATTCATGCATTTATTCATTCATTTAGGAGTCAAGTTTTTGTTGTATCAATGCTTTTGTTTTCCTGTTTTCAGTTTTCTTAATTTATCTCATTTTTATTATTTCCTTCTTTCTGTTTGTTTTAGGATGTATCTTCTCATTTTTTCTAGATTTGTGACCAAGGAATTTAGATTATTGCTATGAGATTTTTTTCTAATGCAGTATACATTGCCATAAATTTCCCTCTCAACACAGCTTTTACATTATTTTTATTTCCATTGAGACTTCCTCTTTGACATACAGATTATTTAAAAGTGTATTAGTTAATTTTCAAGTATTTAAAGAATTTCATATTGCCTTTCTGCATTGATTTCTAGTTTAACTCCATTATCATCACACAGACTCTCTGTATTATTTAAATTCTTTAAATTCAAAGAAGTATGTTTTATAACACAGGATATTATCGATCTTGATGAATGTTCCATGGACAGCTGAAAAGAATATATATTCTGCTGTTGTTGGCTGAAGTGTTCTAAAATGTCAATTAGGTTGTGTTAGTTGATCATTCTTTTCAATTCTTATATAATTCTATTTCTTCTTTTAGTTTCACTGATGTTTATTATATGTATTCTGAGTCTCTTTTGTTTGTTGCAAACATACTTAGAATGACTATGTATTTGTGGCGGATTGTTCCTTTTAACATTAAGTAATATCTTTTTGTTCCTAATAATTTTCTTTGCTATGTAGTATATATCATCCAATATTAATTTATCACTCTTGCATTTTCTGATTAACATTTGCATAATGTATCTATTTTCAAACTTTTACTTTCAACCTAGGTATGTCAAGTTTGAAGTAAGTTGCTCATGGACAACATATGATTTTTGTTTTAATTGGTGAATGTAGTTTTTTTTTATTTTTTTTAACTTTTTTTAAAAGATTTTATTTATTTATTTGAGAGAGAGAGAATGAGAGATAGTGCGAGAGGGAAGAGGATCAGAGGGAGAAGCAGACTCCCCGCTGAGCAGGGAGCCCGATGCGAGACTCGATCCCGGGACTCCAGGATCATGACCTGAGCCGAAGGCAGTCACTCAACCAACTGAGCCACCCAGGCACCCCTGGTGAATTTAGATTATATTTAAAATAATTACTAATATGATATGACTTAAGATTATTTTATTATGTGTTTTCTGATTGTTTCTTCTATTCTGTTTTCATCTGATTCTCTTGTCTTATTGTGAGTTATTAAAATAAATTTTACTTTATTTAAAAATTTATTTTCACTTTATTTTATTTATTTATTCCAATTTTATTTATAGTGTTTTTGAATATATTTATTCATATCATTTTCTTAGGAATTGATGTAGCTATTACAGTATTCATATTTACTTTGTTTCCTCATACTGGTATAATATTTTATGATTATTATTCTCCTTACGTTTTATATATGATTATCTTAATATTTTCTCTAAATACATTAAGGAAAAACATTAAATCCTCTTACATTTTTTAATTTAAATATCAAATATGGTTTAAGAAATTCATGGAAAAATAATTATGTTTATTT
The DNA here is from genome assembly GCF_003265705.2 of Callorhinus ursinus. Taxonomy (NCBI): domain Eukaryota; kingdom Metazoa; phylum Chordata; class Mammalia; order Carnivora; family Otariidae; genus Callorhinus; species Callorhinus ursinus. Next base: position 33,497,918 of record NW_027397081.1, read on the forward strand.
TTATTTTACTCATTCATAGATCTTTCTTTATTGAAGTTTCAATCTTTCTGCTCCCTTTTCTGTTTAGAGAGGGAATTTTAGCCATTCTTTTAGGGTATATATTCTGGTTTCACATTCTCTTAGTAATACTTTATTTGAGAATGTCTCTTTATTTCTTCTCCATTCTTAATAGATAGCTTTTATGGATATAGAGCCCACAGATTCACAGTCAAGAATGTTTTGGGGAGAAGAAGATAGCAGGAGGGGAAGAATGAAGGGGGGAAATCGGAGGGGGAGACAAACCATGAAAGACTATGGACTCTGAGAAACAAACTGAGGGTTCTAGAGGGGAGGGGGTTGGGGGATGGGTTAACCTGGTGATGGGTATTAAAAAGGGCATGTTCGGCATGGAACACTGGGTGTTATATGCAAACAATGAATCCTGGAACACTACATCAAAAACTAATGATGTAATGTATGGTGATTAACATATACTAAAAAATAGAGAAAAAAAGAATGTTTTGGGGGTTTTTATTCTTTTTTTTTTTTCAGCACTTGAAAAATATTTTGCCACTTCTTCCATGGTTTCAGAAAAGAAATTTTGAGTTGGGTTTCCCCTATAGGTAATGCATTTTTAGTTTCTAGTTGCTCCTAACATTATCTTTTTTTCCTTTAATTTTTTAAAAAAGTACTTATGATGTGCCTTGCCATGGATTTCTTCAGGTTTTACCTATTTGAGGTTCATTCCCAACTTCTTCAGTCAGGTTTATGCCTTGTGTCAAATTTGAGATTTTTTTCAGACATTATGTATTTCTTTTTTTTTAAGATTTTATTTATTTATTTGACAGAGAGAGACACAGTGAGAGAGGAAACACAAGCAGGGGGAGTGGGAGAGGGATAAGCAGTCTTCCCACCTAGCAGGGAGCCCGATGTGGGGCTAGGTCCCAGGACCCCGTGATCATGACCTGAGCTGAAGGCAGACGCTTATGGAATGAGCCACCCAGGCGCCCAGCCATTATCTCTTTGAATGCTTTTTAGCCCGACACTATTTCTTCTGTCTTTCTGTGACTCAGTTGATACAAATGCTAGATAGTTTGTTATTGTCACACAGTTCCCTATGCTGTGTTCATTTTTTTTTTCTTTCAGGTTATTTTCTCTAGGTTCAGGAAATTCTATTTTTCTACCCTCAAGTTCACTGATTCTATGCTTTGTCATCTCCTTTGTACTATTGAGTGCATCTAGTGAGTTTGTTTTTTCACTGTTCTAGAATTCCCAGTTAGCTATTTCTTATAGCCTCTCTTTCTTTGATGAGATATACTATTTTTTTTTCATTTCAAGAGAATTCATCATTGTTTATTAAAGCATTTGTTTATGATGAATTCCAACAACAGAATCATGTCTGTATAGATATCAATCAATGTCTTTTCTTTTTTTTTTAAAGATTTTATTTATTTATCTGACAGAGAGAGCTAGAGAGCACAAGCAGAGGGAACAACAGAGGGAGAGGGAGAAGCAAGCTCCCCGCTGAGCAGTGAGCCCAATGCAGAACTCAATCCCAGGACCTTGGTATCATGACCTGAGCCAAAGGCAGACGCTTAACCATCTGAGCCACCCTGGCGCCCCCTATATATTTTCTTGTTCAGATTGTGATTTTTCCAGTTTTTGATATGGCAAGTGATTTTTAATTATATCCTGGACATTTGAGTATTATATCTTAAGGCTCTTGATCTAATTTAAATCTTCTGTTTTAGCTAACAGTTTTCTGTTTAGGTTAAGTGTATAGGTAGGTCTTTGTCAACTTTTGTGGATTGATTTTGGAAAAAGGTAATTTCATTTTTAGAGTCCTTACAATGTTTTTCTGGTCTCCTTCATCATTCTGGTGTTAATAGGGTTCCTTCTTGCTTTATCCTTGCCTCTTTCTTGCTTCTTTCTTTCTTTCCTTCCTTCCTTCCTTCCTTCCTTCCTTCCTTCCTTCCTTC
>NW_027397081.1:33499975-33554026 GCF_003265705.2 Callorhinus ursinus
CTTCCCTCTCTCCCTCCCTCCCTCTTTCTCTCTCTCTTTTTTTTTTTCTTTTCACTTGTTTTCTTTTGTTTGGTGTTTAGGTTGCATGCCTCTTTGGCTCCCAGTCTAGGATATATTGGAGCTAAAAAGAAATCACTGGGAACTCACTACACTATTTTCTTAAACTCTGAGGTCCTCAGACAATTCACTTTCTTCTTTCTAGATGCCAGAATCATTTAATGATTGTCTGTTCAATTATTTCCAGGTATTTACTTATATTTAGAGGAATGATAAAGGGTAAAGTAAATCTATGCCACCTTATTTGGTACTTGAAGTCCAATTATTATTTTTTTCAAGGTAATTGTGATTTTATTAAACTTTTAATCCTATGATTATAAAACAATATTCTCTTCAAATAGAAATAACAATAATGAGATTAATTAAGTTTGTCACATTTAAATGCAAAATGTGAATTTAGAATGAATATTTTAAGGTAGTATATATTAATATGTTACAAAATTATAGGAACTATGAACCTCTAAATAAGACATTTTAACTAGAAGTTATTTAAAAAGTGATTTTAAAAGGCTTTCAAAAAGAAACTTAGAAATGAAATTTTTCCTTTTTATTTATTTATTTTTAAATTAATTTAAAAAAATTTTTTGAATAAAAGAGCAAATGAAAGATCAACAATATTTATTAGCAGAACATAGATTCATATTTAAAGTTGATGATTTTGGGGCACCTGGGTGGCTCAGTCGTTAAGCATCTGCCTTAGGATCAGGTCATGATCCCAGGGTCCTGGGATCGAGCCCCGCGTGGGGCTCCCTGCTCAGCGGGAAACCTGCTTTTCCCTCTCCACTCCCCCTGCTTGTGTTCCTTCTCTCACTGTGTCTCTTTCTGTCAAATAAATAAATAAAATAAAATAAATAAAGTTGATGATTTTGAGTTTGAATTCTAGTTTACTAACGCACCCCCTGTGGAAGCTGGGACAATTCACATAAGCTAACTAAGCTTCAATTGCCTTGTTCAAAAATCAGAATAAACTCACCATCTTTAAAGTCCTTTGTAGTAGTGTCAAGTTATATAGAGAAATTAACTAGGATAGTATTTGGGAGTTGTAATGGTTATATGGTTATATGTCAATTTGATGAGACCACAGTGTACCCAAACATTTGATCAAATATTATTCTGGGTGTATCTGTGAGGTTGTATGTGGATAACATTAACATTTGAATCAATAGACTTGCATGAAGGAGATTGTTTTTCCTAATATGAATGGGCCTCATTCAATCATATGAAGGCCTGAATGAAACAAAAAGGCTGGCCCTCCTACAAGGAAGAGAGAATTTTTCCTGTGTAACTAACATCAAGCAAGGATATCATTTTTTTTCCTGCCTTTGGACTCACAAAGAAACATGGGATGATTCTTCTTTAGTCTCAGGCTTGCTGGCTTTCAGACTGGAATTATGCCTCAGTTTTGCTGATTCTCAGGACTTCAGATTTGGATTGGAAATGCCCCACCAGCTTTCCTAAATCTCTAGTTTGCTGACTGCAGATCTTGGGATTTCTTAGGCTCCATAATCATGTGAGCCAATTCCTTATCATCTGTGTGTGTGTGTGTGTGTGTGTGTGTATTGTATTGGTTCTGTTTCTCTGGAGAAATGTGGCTAATACAATAGTTATCAAAAAACAGCTTTTCGGGGAGCCTGGGTGGCTCAGTCGTTAAGCATCTGCCTTCGCTCAGGTCATGATCCTGGCGTCCTGGGATCGAGCCCCGCATCGGGCTCCCTGCTCAGCAGGAAGCCTGCTTCTCCCTCTCCCACTCCCCCTGCTTGTATGTTCCCTCTCTTGTTGTGTCTCTCTCTCTGTCAAATAAATAAATAAATAAATAAATAAAAAAGAAGCAGCTTTTCTTTTTTAAAGATTTTATTCATTTGAGAGAGTAACAGAGATAGTGACAGAGAGCACACGAGGGGCTTGATGATCTGGGATCATGCCCCGAGCCTAAGGCAGACGCTTACCTGACTGAGCCACCCAGATGCCCCCAAAACCAGCTTTTCTTATTCATTCATTATATGAATGAATCATATTCATTCATATTTATTCATTATAATGTGCCATTTACTTTAAATATGTTGTGAGAATTAAAAGTATGTTCATTGGTGAGCAAAACAATTTATGCCTATGTCAGTTCTTTTCTGCTTATGAAAACTGCTTCTTAAAGAGCAATATCTGAAATACATTATCCCTCAAAGCTAGATTAGATATGTGTTTTATAAATCCAAGGCTGTTGATATTATCCATTTATTTACAACTGCTTCTGATATTTCAAAAGTAAGCTATTGAGGGGCACTTGGGTGGCTCAGTCATTTGAGTGTCCAACTCTTGATTTCAGCTTAGGTCACTATTTCAGGGTATGAGATTGAGCCCTGCATTGGGCTCCGCACTCAGCTGGACCCTGAGTGTGCAGTCTCTCCTTCTAAAATAAATAAATAAATCTTAAAAAAAGTAAGCTATTGATTTTTCCAACCCCCAACCCATCTCCACAAGCAGATCACAATTTTATTATATCCTCAGAATGGTACTTATATAATATACATCAATAATTCTACACTATATAAATAGCATATTTAATTCATATGTCTTTAAATATTCTTATTTTAATAGCTGATGACCAGAATATTTTTGGAAAGTTTAAGAATCTGATATTGTGTCTATTTCACTTACATTGTATCTGGTAAAGCAACATTGAATACATATATATTATTTATAGAGGTTCATTGTGCACTGATATTTTTACACCATTGTGAATGACATACAATTTTTGAAATGCTCTCAGAAATGTCATACCAGATTAGGAAACTAAGTCTAGCAAAGTTAGAATCTAAATGAATTTAATATTAGAAGTGCAAAGAGATGTGATGGTCAGTATGGCCATCCATCAGGAAGACCCACTTGAAAGATATCTTGAATGTTTTCCAGAAGGATATCATAAAAATAGAAAGTCCAAGAAATAGATGACCACTGTAAATTGAGCAGTGACCTAAATCTACTGTATAAAACAAATGGAGACTAAAGTCCTCTCTTCTTTTGCTTATTGTCCAATGAAGGATTGACTTTATTTCCAAAGTCTCAGAACCATACATTTCAACTTTGGAAGCAGAGATATATGATTTTGTTGACTCAAAGTGAGGTTGTAATAACCTAGAAAAGAGAACTAGCTAAAGTTGTAGGGGAAATTCCAAACAAAAAGAATGCTACTCCTGGAATAAGTAACAAAAGAAAGATTTCCAGTTCTGGACAAGTTTAATAGAAATAAACAAATAAAGCCTATTGGACATGTAACACATGAGGCCATTAATTGCAAAGGAGAATCTAGTGGGCTTTTATGTGGCAGCCATGTAGATATGCTGTTCTTAACTCCTTTCAAGAAATAATTTTCTGTACAACTTCAAGGAGAGCAGTCAGCTGACAGCTTTCAGGTGTGAACATTTTTATAATCTGGCTCAGTGTTTGAGCTGAGGCTATGTGCCTCCCAGGAAACTCTTAGCCAAAAACTAGCATGGTGGAACTAAAAGGGCCCTGTCATTTCTGCCTAATGAGAAACTCCTCTAATAGACAATCTTTGCTCTGGGAGTATACACTGGATTGGCCAAGGCCACTGGCTCTCAACCAGAGGTCACTATGCCCCCCAAATGACATTTGGAAACACTTGAGAGATACTTTTCATTGTCATAATTAGGGGGTATGCTCCTAGCATGTAGTGACAAAGGCCAGGTAAGCTGGTAAACAGCACAAAATTCATAGGTTAGCCCTCAGCAACAAACAGTTATTGGACCCAAAATTTCAATAGTGCTGATGTTGAGAAACTCTAACCTAGATTTGATCCTATCAAGGATCTCTCTGAAGATCTCCTTGCTCAATCCCGCTTTCTTCTCTCTTTCTTTTCACAAGTCACAGCTGCTTTGTGGTCCAAGGACTTTCCTACTCCATTTTGCCCCACCTCTTCTTTGTCTTTCCAGGTGTTAAATTCCCCTTACATTTCTAATTCAGTCTAAGAATCTAATTTCTGGATGGTCCAAATGACACCTTTTAGTAAACATTCATTATTTATCAACAATACACCAGTGACCTTACTAGGTGCTAAGATAGAAGTGTAAACAAAGTATGAACTTTTACTCAAGAAAATCATGCTTTAAGCAGATAGGCAATTACATGACATAAAATATAATAATATTATATAAAAATTCAATGGAGATTCTACACTACTGGAAGGTGCAAGGCATGCATGCAGTACACATCAAATGAATTCAGTCAGTAAGTATTTCATTGTTAACTTGTGGTCCTTAAATCATCAGTTTAAGGACAGAATTATTCCTAGGACATGGAATTGACAGGATTTTTGAGATGGCATCAGGTAGCGTCTATGAACAGATGAGGGGTAAAGGCTTAAGAAGATAGTGAGACCCTGACAATGTACTACACATAAATAGACATCGCTTTTTCTAAAAGCGAAACTCATTATTTCTTTTTAAAATAGATTACTGGCACTCCATAAGCTACAGAATGAAATACATACTGTTTTATATGTTTTTTAAGATCTTTCCAAATCAGCTATAATGTCCATTTTGAGACTAACCTTATATATCTCCCATACACACCCTCAATTTTCATTTATTCCTTATTGAGAACCTGAGCATCTATCACATGCTAGGGTTCTGAGGTAGGCAGTTTTTGATCTAATAGTGAGCAAGACGGACACAGCCTCCATGTTCACGTTGCTTATAGCCATTAAGTATTACTTGCCCTTTTCAAGCTTACTGTGCTTCTTTTTTGTCCATGCTCCTTCCCATGATTAAACTTCCTTTAGATTTCCTTAGTCTGACAATTTCTTCTCTATATTTCAAGTCTAGTATCTTTCAGAATTTTTTCCTTTAATCTAATACTTTGTTGTACTTTGTAGCACTTTGTTTATATCCCAGTTATCACATATAATAGTTTAGCATAGATGAATTTTTCTCCTGATCTAAATTTGCGAACAACTTGAAGATATGTCATAACTTATCTATACTTGCTTCCAGGCATCCAGCAAAGTGCCTGGCATAGTTAGACACTCAATAAATGATCACATTTGATGATGTATTTATTGTCAAATTATCAACAGCTCAAACATTAACAAAATCTTAATGTCAAACATGCATTGTATTTATTTTGGATATTGAAAACTTGGCACATGGTTAGCTATCATTAGTTCTTGGGCATTTCTCTGTGCTATGTTTACTCTTTTTGATTTGCCCAATACTGAAGCTTCATCCTCTCTGGACACCTTGCCTGAGTAATTTGCTTTTCCTAACATCCATCAAAGCAGGTCACTTCACTCAAGGGCAAAGCATGCTGAAATGGAGAATACTTGTGGGACTGGTTCACTTTTTTCAGATGGGAGAATAAAGAATCTGTAACCTAGGCAAATTCTCTAGCTTCAGGTATACTGTGTGTAATTGCTTATACACTTTTACAAAAGAGGAAGCACCTAAGATTTAAAGTATGTTACAAAAATGTGAGTACTAGATCAATTTTCTAAATTAACAAGTTTAATTGATGATTAAAATAGTGGGGTGATAAGTGAGAAAAATGATAGAATGTATGGTACAAGCTTTTTCATGTTATACACGTTTCCTATAAGAATTTAGGAAGTTTTTAAATACTCTAAGGTAACTATAACATGGGACGCATTTGTATTATTATTGCAAGAACCTGAGATTTTGAGAGAACAGATGTGAGTTTTAAATCTCAGCTTGTTGTGTGATATTGTTCAAAACTTTTAATCACTCTAACACCTAGCTTCCTCATATATATAAAAGATAATAACTACTAATAATAGATATTACATAATTTTTATGATATTTAAATGACACAAATGAAAGTTGACAATATAGTATACATTTGACAAGTGTTTACTGATCCTAATCTAGCTTCTTGTTTTTCAATTAAAGTTTTAAGTTTAGAGGATTGAGGTCAATAGCTCAAAGCAGCATATGATACAACCATAATTTGGGCCAGAAGTGAGAAAATAAAAACACATGGCCTCTACATCAAATGTAATGTTTTAGTTTGATAGAAATTTGCAGCCTGAGATTATTTTTCTTTTAATTTTACCAAAGGATATTTAACAGTAAAATTATGTCTTGAAGAGTCTCATAATAACATTTGCATCTTAACTAGCAACATCAAATTGTTTTACTTTGCAATGAACAATAGCATTATGATGAAACTTAATTTCAGACTTAATAGTTTAGAATTTTTTATCATTTAGACTAGACCTAGTGAAGTTCAAGTTATCTATGAATAAAACTAGCAGATATCATAATACTCTCTTATTGTAGGTATTGTTGTGCTAGATAAGACATAAGACATTTTTCACCTCTACAGTGGCTTTATAATATTCTACTTCATAAGGTTTCTCATAGGATTAAATAAAATTGTGTATGTGACATTGTTTTGGAAGTAAAACATATATGAGAGTTTGTCTTTGTCATATTCAGAAAGTTGAGGTTAAAAGGAAAAAAAAAAAAGAGTGATTCCTGGCTGTACACCTCATTCTGGCATCGTATCAGTTAGGTTTGCTGCCAAGTGCGTGTGGCTTAGTGCATGTGGCCTACTCCATGGCCCATTAGATGTCCAGGAAAGATTCTTTCAGGGTAACCTGTGTTTACCTGCTCCATGGAGGAGGAGATTTGCCAAGCAGTATATTTCTGAAAGTAAAATAAATCTCTCCCTTGGCATTAGGAAAATTAAGATACATTAATATTTCCTTTACAAATTATGTTTGCAAGTATAAATTTCTAAAGTTAAATTAACTTTATTCAGAAGCTATATACTTTCAGAACAAGATTAATTGTTCTTAGAAACAAGGAGTTTAATGAGATAAGCAACTAGTTAACTTTACAATGTGGCTGCAAAGCAAAATAGCTATTGCTGTGGACACTAATAGTGACACTCACTATTCAAAAGCAATTATGGTGGTTTAAATGCCAGTAATTTTGTTCTTAGCCATTTTCCGCTTGAATTATTCCAATATGTTTTAAAAACTGCCACACTGAATGTTATTAATGGTGCAACAAATTGACTAGTATTATAGGAATGGATCTATTATTTTTATGGGTATATTTAATTGTACTTGTTTCCTTTAGATTTGTAATTAAAACCGGCAGTAAAAATGATGTCTTCGTATCTAAGTGTGCATTTTTAGACTAAAACATATCTCATAATTAGTGCTAATATACAGATAGTTCAGAAAGATATAGTGCTAACATATTAAAGTGGATTGAAAATCCTATTATTAGTCCTATTATTAATATAAACCCTGTCAGCAGGAAACAATAAAACACAAATACATAAATACTATATGTGGATTATTTGTTGCTTCAGTTTCTTGCACAAGTTTCTTGATGTTATAGACTAAACGTCAGAGAGATCCGGACATAAATGGTGGCCTGATCCCACAGGGAAGAGTTTATCAGTTCCACTGTATTTAATACTGTCGAACACTGCACATTTCAAATACTATCTCAAGAATTTACTACAGATTCGAAGTGTAAGAGGTAAAAATCCACACATTTTTGCAGACTGGTGTGACAATTCACCAAATAATGATCTCTAACTATTTTCACTCGGTATTAGGCAGCCACCAATTAGAAGACTGAGTTCTCAGAGTCTCTAAGGGCAGTTCCACACTTCACATTTTCAGTGGCAAATTATATTTGACATTTAATTTAAAACCAAGACACCATAACATGAAATCTTCTAGGCCATTAATGATAAAGCATTAAGGTATCCTCCCATTTTCTTGTTGCCTGAGGCTACCTGTGTATTTCCCAGAAGGCTGTGTCATTATTGCAGCATTATGTCCATTGGGTAGTATTCCTAATGCACATATATAATCTGAATACTAGGCACGGTTCTTAGATGCTGTTACAAACCTCATACAGTTGCTTGTGAACAGAAAACTTAGGACATGAGCCCTATAGGCAATAAGCTATCAATTGAATTTTTTGTTGTTGTGATGATGGTAGTAGTTACAGTGATTATGTTTTATATTTAAGGAGAATGTAAAGACATAGACAATTTTTAAAAATAATAAAGGATACTTGATATAAGAATACCCTGCTTTGTTTGTAATTACATCTATTATATCCATTGGGAGCCTGATTTTCCTATAAATTCCTTCTTCATTGAATCTAGTTATTTATGGTTGTGATATAGTTGAAATGTGGGATTTGAAACTAGATAGAGGTGGGTTCAATACCTATTATATTATCTACTGATTGTGACTCCTTCAGAATTTTATATAACCGCTTTAAAACCACTTATTTTTCTTGTGTGAATAAAGATACATATGATTCTTTGAGAATTTTTGAAAATCTTGTAATAATAAGACCATTTCAAATTAGATTTAGGAAATACCTTACTAAGTAGCACAGGATAGTATTTAAGAACTCATGCTGTGGGTTTGAAATCAGCTCTGCTCTTTTTGAGTAACTAAACCTTGGACAATTTATTTAAAATCTCTGGGTCTGAGTTGGGGTAGCCTCTAACCTTATGCAGCTATTAAGCACTTGAAATGTGGTTAGTACATATTGAGATACTTAAGTGTAAAATACACATTGGATTTCAAAGACGGTACAAAAAAAGGAATGCAAAATATTGCAGTAATTTGTTTTTATATTTATTTTGTGTTGAAGTGATTACATTGTAGATTATGTATATTGGATTTTACTCTATGTTTCACTTGTTTTCCCCTTTTCAAAAAAATGTGACTATTGATTTTGTGGCCCACTTTGCATTTCCATTAGACAATGCTTCTTTATTTTTATTGTCTTATTTTTATTTTTCTCATCTACAAAACATAATTTGTAATAGTATCTTCAAAGAGTTTCTATGGGTATTAACAATATCATGTATAAAAACCATTTTTTTCCAGTGCTTAGAACACAGTAGGTATTAGTGGCATATCCTATAGTTCAAGTTCTTATTCAAATGGGGTGGAGAGCAAGTTTCCCTGAATTGTGAGATCCTGTTCACTGCATTTTTCTGGTTTATATGCTTAGAACAGGAAGCACAGGCTGTACTGGTTTTTTGCAGATTTACCATGTTACATACCACTCCATAAATTTAATATTTTATTGAGTTTATTTATTAATCAATCTGTCTTTCTTTATATTTTAAGATTCCTGAGAGCAGAGAATGTGACTTATGCATCTTAACATCTCCAGGACAGGGCTTTATCAGACTTTTACATATTTATTGTTACAGACTTTATAATTCCTAAATATTTACTAACCGTAACTGGTTAGCAATTTCAGTGAAAAGAGTTGCTTATGATTTGAAGGCTGATAGTCTATTTTATCTGTTCAAATAATGCCCCCCAAATATAGAGAATTGACAGATGCCATCATTACCTGAATAAATGCCACTTTGAAATACTTAGCTTCTGAGACTGAAAGACATTACAGAGAGTCACCCTAGTTAAATTCTTACCAATAAAAAGATTCATTTAGATTGTCTCAGTCTCTCTCCCTCTCTATCTCTCACATACACATACACACTTACATACACTTTCCCCTGTTCCCCACATGCCATCTGATCTATAACTTAGCTTAGAATGTGGCTAGTAATAGTATTTTTTTTAAAGATTTTTATTTATTTATTTGAGAGAGAGAGAGAACGAGAGGCAGAGAGCATGAGAGGGAAGAGGGTCAGAGGGAGAAGCAGACTCCCCGCTGAGCAGGGAGCCCGATGTGGGACTCGATCCTGGGACTCCAGGATCATGACCTGAGCCGAAGGCAGTTGCTCAACCAACTGAGCCACCCAGGCGCCCCTAGTAATAGTATTTTTGAAAGGTTAAGTAACTGACAAACTACCAACACACAAGTATAGTACAACTTCTCTAATTAGAATTCACCTAATTGATTTTTTTAATATTTTACACCCTAAATTTAAAAAAACAAGAAAAAGAAGGAATCAAATAAGAAGCACAATTTGAGTGAATTAAAAACAATCCTAAAATGCATGCTATGCTCAGTGGGTTTAATTCAGCCTACCATATCTGGAAGGGGTTTTATTCCAAAGAAAAACTGAATATAATATAGAGAGGTTTCAGAAAAACTGAGTATCATATAGAGAGGTGGTGGAGGGAGGGAGAGGGGAGATAGTATTTTTACAAAGACTTTGTAACATTTCTCACCACTCATTTCTCACTAAATCAGTGATTCTCAACCTAGCTGTACATTAGAATCATCTGGGGAACTTTTAAGACATTCCCATACCCAGGCCCTGTGCCAGATTATTTGAATCAGAAACTCATATTGGAGCTCCCAGGTGATTCTAATTGGATCCAGAATAGATTTTGACAATATTCTGAGGATCCCATCTTTTTTCTTCTATAGCACCAAAGGAGAAGGGAATGAAATTAACGTGTGGCTCAGTAGTAGCAGCTCAAATTCAACAAAGCTAAGACTGAACTTGAATTTTTCTCCATCTCCTTTTCTCTTACCCTCCACGCCCAACACACTGACACATTCTACAGAGCTCTCCTGTTAGTCTGTCACTCCTTTGTTACAATAATAGCCTACTCTTGCTATCATCTTCTTTTGCCTGAACCACTGAAATTTCCTAATATCTGGTCTTCTGTATTGCCTGTTGTGTCCCTCCAGTTTGTTATCCATACCATAGTCAGAGTAATATCTTTAAAATGTATTCAAATATATTCATATCACCAAACTCATAAAATGCCTTCTGCATTGATGTAGACCATATTCGCCATCACAGTCTATGAAGTTCTGCATGGTGTGGTCTCTAGCTACTTCCCAAGACTCAACACATGTCACTGTTTCTTTTTTTTACACTCTACTCCAGTACCCTAACCTTGTCTGAACACAACCGGCTCTCTCTCAAAATACTACCTTCTGCATGCCTTGCTTAAATCTGGAATGCTCTTATTTCTTTTCATCATTATAATACAGTTGATTTATCACTACTCAGGGAAGTCCTCCCAGACTAACCCAAAATGGGAGAAAATCACTGTATTATATACTCATTGAACTGTACACTTCCCCTATATAATGGGACCCAAATCTGCTATTATTCTATTACATAGTAGTGTGATTTCTGGAGTGATACTCCAATTATGTAACAACTTGGATAGCAGTATAAAATAATATATAATTAACACCTAAGTTAAAAACTTACATATATTCCCCATTCTCTAAATAAACTAATACATATATATCTGCATATGTGAGTATTTGTTTGTAAACCACCATTTACCAAGTGGTCGTTTGTAGCACAAATTTTCCATCAAATTATTCTGACCATGCCCAAATTATTTGCTGACTTTTGGATAGCATGTTTGTGATCTTTTGTTTAAATCTTTTGCCATGAGCTAAGTAAAATTCCCTTTTAAGTCATATTTTGACATAGGACTCATATGAAGCTTTTTTAATGACAATTTTACTAAAATTATAGTCATTAGGTGATAATATCAATAAGCGGAGAATTGTTCTTGATATCAACAATTGTATTCATGGTACTAAGTCAACTACTACCAAATTAATAGAAATTATATTTAATTTGTTTTTAACCCCTATAATCCTATATAAGGTGTTTTAATACATTCAATATTTTTATTATTGACTAAGTTACAAAATCATTTATTGGAACACCTTATTTAATTAAGTTCAACCTAATCCTTTAAGCCAGATATGTGAGGTAGAACAGCGTGGCAGTTAGCTTTCATTTATGTTCGCAAATTTATTTTGTTATTGGCCAAAAAAGCAGGCCTTTGATGGGTTTTGACAAGGTATTGCATTAAAGGTACAAATTAATAGTGATGGTGAAAAGGACAACTTCTCAATATTCCCAGGTCTATTGTCCCCTAAATAAAACGCTATGGAACCCTCTCAATGTGCACAGAGCTTGAAGTGTTTTCTAGATCCTCAGCTGTTCCCATTAACATCAAACTCCTGTTCTCTCTAGTCCCCTCAAAGCTATTATTCTAAGGAAGGTATGGTTTTCCTGCAAGGAAGGGAGTTGGTGAGAGTGCTGGATGGCAATGGCTGCACATAGACCTTTGGGGCTACATGAGCTTTGACTCTGGGACAATGGGTTTCCAGTCCCTTACCAGTACCCATGGTTATCTTTCTTGCTGTTACCCCCCAAAATGGCTTAGGTATAAGCTTATGAGTGGAAGAGGGCTAGCTTTTAAGCTGACAGGCCTGCTCCTATGGTGACCCACACACATGCACTCTCACCGTTCCTTGGAGCAAGGGTGGAGACCAGAAAATGGAATGTCTGCCTTTGTTTACCGCCCTTAGGTCCAATGATAGAGCCAAGGAGGAAGGATTTGGGGGTGCTGGGTGGTATTTACACTGAACAATCAAAACAGAAGTGGGTAGAACTGGAATCAGTTACCAAAGACCTGATTTTGTGCCTGGTGTTAATACTTCAGCTGCTGCATAACAGAAGGGCAGAGAAGGAGGCAGCACCCCTTGGGACAGCTGCTATTTACCCATTTTAACAATTGATATGTAAGTATCAGCTAGTTTATCCTTGTCAGTGTGTGTCCCAGTGAAATATCAGACTTGTGTAATTCTTCTCTGATTTCAACCTCCTACCAGAGTACAGTTTCCATGAGGTTCAAGGCCATGGCTAGTTGGGCTCCTCTTTTCTTGCACATTGACTAGTTAGAAACAGTATCACGTAGCAGGCCTTTAATACATGCTCTTTATTATGTCAATCAATAAAAGAAAATCTTAAACATCTCGTAAAATCTGGACTTCCTTTTTGGTTTCATGCTAAAATGACAAAATTATTTTACCTTGTTAAATTAGACTGTTACTAACCTGTAGCTTTTCACTGCTGACTGATTTCTAAAGGAGGTTTACAAACAATAAAGAAAATAGGCCATTAATTGTTTTTATATTTTTCTAAGGCAGGGAAGTATAACTCTGTAGGAACATGTCAAGAAGTTAGGGGATCTTGAGTTTATACAATTTTGGGGCCTTTGGAAAAAGAATATACAATCACGAATGCCCAATTAGGTACAAAGTAAATGTTTATATGGTTAAAGAAAAATGCCACACACATTGCTAATATATAAAAACTGACAAATACCAAGAACACAAAATCCAGAAAAGTTTTTATTACATGTGTGATACAATGTGTGCGTGTGTATGTACTCTTAATCTACGTTTTCTATTTCATCCATCCCCCCACCAAACTTCCCTTTGGCAACTACCAGTTTATTCTCTGTATTTACGTCTTTTTTTTTTTTTTTTTGGTTTGTCTCTTTTTTTCTTTGTTCATTTGTTTTGTTTCTTAAACCACGTATGAGTGAAATTATATGGCATTTATCTTTCTCTGACTGACTTATTTCACTAAACATTATATTCTCTAGCTCCATCCATGTTGTGGCAAGTGGAAAGATTTCCTTCTTTTTTATGGTTGAGTAATATTACATTGTATATGTATACCACCTCTTCTTTATCCACTCTTCTATTGATGGACACTGCTATTTCCATAGTTGGAAGTTGTAAATAATGCTGCTATAAACATAAGGGTGTATATATCCCTTTAATTAGTGTTTTTATATTCTCTGGGTAAATACTCAGTAATGGAATTACTGGAAAATATCATTTTTCTGTTTTTAGTTTTTTGAGGAAACTCCATACTATTTTCTACCGTGGTTGTATTTGCATACATACCAACAGTGTATGAGGGTTCCCACTTCTTCATGTCCTTACTAACACTTGTTATTTCTTTTATTTTGATTTTTTTTCCATTCTGATAGGTCTACAGTGATATCTCATTATGGTTTTAATTTGCATTTCCCTAATTTTTTCATGTGTCTTTTGGTCATCTATATATCTTCTTGGAAAAATGTCTATTCAGGTCCTCTGCCCATTTTTAATCAGATTATTGGTTCGTGTGTGTGTGTTGAGTTGTACAAGTTCTTTACATTTTTTTGGATATTAACCCCTTATCAGACATATCATTTGCAAATATATTCTCCCATTCAGTATGTTGCCTTTTTGTTTTTCATGGTTTCCTTCCCTGTGCAGAAGGTTTTTATTTTGGTTTAGTCTCAATAGTTTAATTTTGCTTTTATTTCCCTTGCCAGAGGAGATTTCTCTAGAAAAATGTTTCTATAGTCAATGTCAAAGAAATTACTACGTATTTTCTTTTCAGGAATTTTATGGTTTCAGAGCTCAAATTTAGGTCTTTAATCCATTTTGAGCTTATTCCTCTAATATTTCTTAAATATATTTAAATATTTTGGCTTCATCTTTGTAGGAAACACCAATTATATAAATATTAAATGCTATATGTTTAACATTTTCTAATCTTATTTTATTTTTTCTTTTCATTTTTCTTTTCCTTTCTATTTCTATACTCCATGGTAGTTATGATGTTTTCCACATTGTCCATTCTACCTTATTCTTTTTTATTATTTAAAATTTTTCTGCTGTACTGAGTTCTATAAGTTCATTTTAATAAAATACTGTTGTCTCACCATCCTTTTCAAGTTCAGGCATTGCAAATTTTTTAGTATTCCTTCACTGAAACGATTGTTTTGTTACGATTTCTAGGTTGCATTAAAATATTTGGCCTAAATTTTCTGTTTCATGGCATCATTATTCCAGCAAAGCTTTCCTTAGTATTTTTATATTGATTCTTTTTCAACTTCTATATTATTCATCAGAGAATAAGTTGGATTTCCTGGCCCAGTTATTTGTAGAAGGTTCCTCCAAGGAGTGCATGTTTTGCTTTCTCTTCTGCAGTCTGCACCCCTAGGCTGTGGGTCATTCTCTGTGGGTCTTTTTGCACCTTTGTTCAATGCAGCTTCTGCGTGATCTCTACCTACTCCTTCTAGATCCTGCGGATCTTGTTAGATGCAGATTATAAGATTTTTCAATTCTGGGTTTGCAGTATACATTCATGAAAATGCATTTTTACTGGCATTTCCTGGGCAGCTGTATGGTCATTCTTTTCATTTCCCCTTGCAAGGCTTCTGTTGCACTTCACGAAGATGGCTTTTGTGAGAGTAATACTTGCTTTTGGCAAGGATAGAATGATACATACCTTTAAATTTCAGTGAAAATGGAGAGGTTTTTGTTTGTTTACCTATTTACTTTGTTGTTTTTGTGTCATATGTAGGAAAAAAAGGAAAATTACTATGTGTTGCTGCCATATTCAGAATGGAAGTTTTGGGATTAAGTTTTCCTCTATATTGTTTTGTATTGTTAAATTTGTTGCAACTGCTCAAAACTTATTTCATAATTAAAAAAACAGTATATCTTAAAGGCATAATGTCACTTATTGTCTAACAGGTCATTTATTTTAAGACAGAAGTTGCACAAAGGAATTGGAAGGGTATTTAGACGAGGAATAGTATTCATATCCTTTGTGCATATACTCTGGAGTTTCTTAAAAGGAAGAAAAGGTCATTCAGAAGCCACTGAGGAAACCCTAAGGGTAGGGGCATTGGTTCTGCTGAATAAATGTTAGATAGATTATAATCCTTGGGGGAAATCTCAGGGCAAAGCAGTCATAAGCTAAAGTACAATCAATAGATAAAGCAGTGAACAGAAGAGGCATTTAGCTCAAAAGCAAACAATCAGCTGTTTCAGACATTATAGCCTTCCCACGGGAGACAGGTGGCTTTGCTCTTAGTTAAAAGGGCAATGGATCTCAGGAGACATATAAGATGTTAACAGGCTTACAAGGAGCACATAGGTAATTGGGTGCTTTGTGTTTTTCATGCACATGCTTAATTACAAATGCACAGTCTGTGTGTTTAATCAGGCCCAATTGTGGAAAAGGTGTAAAGGTTTCTCTCTGTGACTAAAACATCAGAGCAGTTTCATGATCTTGAAAATAGAAATTGCAGCAGCAGTGTGTTTCTCAGTATGTTGGCTAAATTTTACAGACTGTGTATTCATGCATCATCTACTTTTCATTTTGGAATGGGAATAATGCAACCATCATACATATGTAGGTATCTGCTGTAAAGAAACAAGAGTAAACACAGATTTACACCTTACCATGTATGATGTCATGTCTTGTATGTAGTAGGTGCGAAATAAATGTTCATTAATTTGTCTTAATAAAGTATCATCATATCTCAAAGATCAGTGATCATTAATTGGGACAATTTGCTAAAGTTTCTCACTTGTTGGTCAGCTCTAATCTAGGGAGATACACTCCCAAACTATCTATGCATCACTGTCACTGAGGCCACAAGCAATCCAGAAACCTCTACATTCCTTTTGAGCTATTCTTGCATAAACCATTTCATCTCTTTGTAAAACCAGTTCCGGACCTCTCTGCTTTCAGATTTCAGCAAAAAGCATGATTTCTGAAATGAAGTCATCTAATGAATTGAATGAGGTATTTTGGGCAGTTCTAAGTATCAAAGGAGACCACACAGCACCTGGCAGGTTTTGGTCCCCACAGTCTGATATATAAGCTAGTGAGAAGAGCTCTATTTTGAAGCATTTGAGAGGAAACCACACTATTTATTTTTCTTCTTTTACCACATTTATTTCTTTCTATATATTTTTGTTTTTTATTATTAAATCAAATTATTGATATAGCAGAATCAGAGACTATACGGAGTTTTAGCAGACCAACAAACTCTAATGTAGCCTTATATTTAGTTGCTTAAAGAGAATCTGAGGATAGCTTTCTTTTACTTGCAAATCTAAGGAGCTGAAGTCTTGACCTCAAAGGAAAAAAAATGTTATTTATTAAAAAAAAAATTACAAATAAAAGTATAATGGCTTTGGGGCACCTGAGTGGCTCAGTCAGTTAAGCCTCTGACTCTTGATTTCCCCTCAGGTCATGATCTCAGGATCCTAAGATCAAGCCCCCTGTAGCTCAGCATGGAGCCTGCTGAGGATTCTTTCTGTCCTTCTCCCTCTGCCTCTCCCCTGCTGCTCCCACAGGCATGCCCAGAACACAAGTTCTCTTTCTCTCTTAAAAAATATATATATAGGGCGCCTGGGTGGCTCAGTTGGTTAAGAGACTGCCTTTCGCTCAGGTCATGATCCTGGAGTCCCGGGATGGAGTCCCGCATCAGGCTCTCTGCTCGGTAGAGAGTCTGCCTCTCCCTCTGACCCTCTCCCCTCTTGTGTTCTCTCTCTTTATCTCATTCTCTCTCTCAAATAAATAAATAAAATCTTAAAAAAAAAACTGCTTGCAAATTTAAAATTATAAAGCAAGACTACTTTTAAAAGCCATTATATATATATATATATTTAAAGATTTTATCTATTTGAGAGAGAGAATGAGATAAAGAGAGAGAGCATGAGAGGGGAGAGGGTCAGAGGGAGAAGCAGACTCCTCGCTGAGCGGGAAGCCCGATGCGGGACTCGATCCCGCGACTCCAGGATCATGACCTCAGCCGAGGGCAGTCGCTTAACCAACTGAGCCACCCAGGCGTCTTGTTTTAATATAAAGTAAATTTTTTCTTTTGTTTTTCTTTTGTTTTTTAAAGATTTTATTTATTTATTTGACAGATATAGCGAGAAAGGGAACACAAGCAGGGGGAGTGGGATTGGGAGAAGCCACTTCCTGTGGAGCAGGGAGCCCAATGCAGGGCTTGATTCCAGAACCCTGGGACCATGACCTGATCCAAAGGCAGACGCTTAACGACTGAGCCACCCAGGCGTCCCTGTTCTTTTGTTTTTCTAATGACAGTGTTTCTTTGTGCCTTTCAGAGCAACCAGATTGGTAATCGCTCTCTTTATATTCTAGCTTTGGGATGTCTTGAGGGAAAACACCAGGTCAGTCATTGTGTTTCTGATTAGAAATTCAAACTCAAGTCTCTGCTGACTTCACTTACCTTTTTGTGGCTACTAAAATCATATTCTTCCTTTTGCTTTCTTAATGTGGACCTACTACTACTCTAGTCTAACAGGTCTTGGCATTCCCTCAAATAGTTGTACCTTGTAGCTCTTATCTTAATTCTCCTTATGCCAATTCAAGAATATTCTCTGTCACCTCATTTTTGTTACCTCACTCAAGTCTATTCATCTTTTAAATGGTCCCATGTCATCCTAATTCAAAGTAAATTCTGCTTTTTCAAAATTCCTATGCTACTTATCTCGACCATGTATTAAGCACATCAATTGCAGCCTTATATATTTGGTTATCTTTTTATACATGCATTACAAACTCCTTGGGAATAGTGACGATTATACTTAACAGGTATTTAAAAAATAATCAAAACTTCTAAAGATATAGCGGCATTGGGAAGTCCTCCTAAACAAGATATGAATTTTTTTTAATTATAAGTTGACTTGGAAAGTCACATTTAGCTTTCATTTTTTGATTCATCAGCTTGTGTTCTCACTTTTGTTTTCATCTTGCTATAATTTTTATAACTTCTTACTAATAGACAAGGTCTTCCTGATGCAAAAAAAAAGTATTAACACAAGAAAAAATGACTTTATTTTATATAATACTTTATTATGTATAATTTTGATGAGGACTGAGGCATATCAGCTAATATCTTTTTCACGTTTGCCCTATACTCTGTGTGATTCAAATAAGAGTATTTTTTTTAGGTGTGATTAATGCCTTCTGAAAGCCATCTGATTATAGAAATTTAATGACTAAAATTAGTATAAGAAGATGGAAGTGTTTTAGTATTCTTATAGCTTACTATACTTTTTTATGGGAAGTAAATACAGATATAAATATACCTAATTGATGGAGGCATTATCTCCTGATTTATCTGCACAAATACTACAAAGATGGACTTTCACAAATACTTTTGATGGACTTTCACTAATCAGTATTTTTTGTTATTTGGTTTTAATTTGACAAACTCAATGAAAACAATATGAAAAATATATCTACAGAAACTATATCCACACAAATTTATCCCTTTTCTTTTCTATCAACCTAAATAAAAAATAAGGATGTCATTATAACTTTAACTTAAAATGATCATCTTATGGAAATATAAAACAAACTTGCATAATCAGAAGCCTTCACAACTTAGTCAGGGAACCTTCCCAAATAGACACCTGACAAACCAGGTTATAAAACAACGTCACAAATGATCCAAACCAAAGGATATGATTCACCATTTTCTACTTATTGCTATGGCATGTAGGATCATAAAATGTCTGTTATCAAAGGAGATTTTGGAGAATTATTTTTATTCAATATTGTCAATGTTGAAATTATAGAACAGGGACACCAACTGCTTTATTTTCTTTATTTTTTTTTTTCTGTTTCTGGTCATTTCTTTAATTCCTAAAAAATACAAACCTTTATTTTTGGCTCAGTAGGGCTCTGGAGACAAGGCAAAAGCCTGGGCATTTCAGAGAATATTGGCCTTTGTAAGTTAATAATGGCCTGTACTCGTCTAACTTCCAAATTAAACTCTGGCAAACAATAACATAATTCAACAATAACAACAAATTAACATTTTTGAGTCTATCTTACCCCACATCTGTTCTGTTTTTCTAAACAATGCTTCCTAAATATACACTGTGAAGTGTGTTAGGTGTTATAGGGGAAGCAAAAATAAAGCATTCTGTTTTCAAAGTCTCAAAATGTAGACAGAAATTTACCAGTATGTTCAAGTACAGTGTAATAAGAGCAATTATGTGAATGTGCCCAAAGTACATATGTAATATGCAGAAAGGAGGAGTGTCAATGGCTGACTATTGTAGGCTTTGAAAAACAAGTAAAGCTTTACCAGACAAAAGATAGAAAGTAAAGGTATTGAAAAAAGAACAAAAATATGAAAGTTAAAAAAAAATACAGGCAATTGCATATGGTTTGCTATTGCTGGAACATAATGTGAAAAAAAAAGAAATTTTGATTTTGATCTAGGTCATAAATACATGTCTCTGACTTCATTAGAATTTATTGTGTAAGCAGGGAGAGGTCACTGAATGGTCTTAAGTGTGTCTGTGACTTAATCAGATTGATGTAGAAAGGTGATTCTTATAGCATATAAATGATGGAGTAGAAGTGGCAGAAGTTACCAACAGGAGAGGAGTTAAAGAGACTATTACATTAGTACTCAAGTATTTTAAAGAATATCAATAAAGAAATATATATGTCCGTTTTTAAAATATGAATGTACATCGAAAATTAGCAGCTGAAAAGTATGACTTTAAAAATCTTCTTTGCATTATTATTATATTAATCATATGCTCCTTTGACTATAATAAAAGCAGAAAACCCAAACTATTTGAAAAGATAGGTGATAGATAGCATTATAAAGTGTTAAATAATTCACTTATATCTTTCAAACAATATAGCTTTTTTAGTGAATTTCTCTAGATAATTTCTTTCTTACAAGAAGTATCTTCGTCTTCCTTTTTTAAACTCTCTTCATGTAAATGAGAATAAAACTTTCTTAAAATGTCATTACTTGTCCCAGGGGTGTACTAACCCCTAACATATTTGGAAACAATATTTAACATTTTGCTCTCCAGTCTTATTCTATATAACTATTCAGTTTCTGATATTTCAAACAGATTGGGTAACCTCAATTAATAATGAAAATTCAATGATTTGGTAAAAATAATCCACTTTTAATATCTGTTAATTTCATTATTATACTTATAATTTAGAGGATATGATGTTATAGACATGCTCTATTCAAGAAGTTCCTATTAGACTTAATTCAGAAAATTATTTGTATAATTCAAAGAAAGCTTATATGAATTAGGCTGAGCATTCTAACCAGTGACTAAAGTCCTATAACAATAGATTTGCTATATTTAGAAAAAAGACAATGACCAGGTACATAGATGTTCTCTATACATGTCTACTGCACAGTGACCAATTCAACTTATTTGTTTGTTTTAGCAGGCAAAATTCTTTCTCTATGCTGTTTTTATCTTCTCTTTCTGCTGCCTCTAATTCTTAAGATAAGACAAGAAACAAATTTCTCTACTATGTGTCAGTTTCCCCAAGGTGATTTCTCATGATGTGTCTTGGGCCTCTATAGCCTTATTTTTTTTTTGTAAAGATTTTATTTCTTTATTTGAGAGAGAGAGAGAATGAGAGATAGAGAGCACGAGAGGGAAGAGGGTCAGAGGGAGAAGCAGACTCCCTGCTGAGCAGGGAGCCCGATGCGGGACTCGATCCCAGGGCTCCAGGATCATGACCTGAGCTGAAGGCAGTCGCTTAACCAACTGAGCCACCCAGGCGCCCCCTCTATAGCCTTATGGTTGATGGTCTTATCAAAGACTATTTTCTATTCTATCTCTTCATTATCCAAGCTCCAGGTCATTATATCCTGAGTATCAAGAGGGTAGTCACTGAAGAAAATTTACTACAAAGGCAAAGAGATAACAAATGTTCCTACATGTTGCTTATTCTTTTTCCTAGTAACAGAAAAACTCATCCCAAGCTAATTCATAGGGAAATGTATTTGAATGAATTTTCTAAAGCAACTGTTAGGTACCAGGAAAGGAAAGCAAAATGCAAGGAAAAAGTGAAAATCTAATATGCTCTGGAGTTTTTCTTGAGCAAGTTAGGAAAGACCATAGCCACCATAGCCACATATAGCACCAAAAGCAACAGGTACACTCTGGATTCAGTGCTTAAGGAGCAAGAAGGAGTACTAGGGTGCTGGTGGGAAATAGCAAGCTACCTTAAAGTAAATTTTATTCATGAAATATACTCTTTGCTAGCTTGAATATTTTTCCTCTAAAGGGAAAAATGAACTGCTTTTTATTCATTACTTGGATTTTGTTACATATTGAATATAATTAATATTACAATGATTTTCTTTGTAAATGATAAATAAGATTAAAATAAATCCCCTGAGGGGAGCCTGGGTGGCTCAGTCGGCCAAGCATCTGCCTTCGGCTCAGGTCATGATCCGGGGATCCTGTGATCGAACCCCATGTCAGGCTCCTTGATCAGCAGGGAGCCTGTTTCTCCCTTTCCTGCTCCCCTTGCTTGTGCTCTCTCTCTCTCTCTATCAAATAAATAAATAAAATCCATAAAAAACATAAAATAAATCCCCTGAATTATATGTACTTTTTAGAGCTTACAAAGTATTTTTGGGAAAGGGACAGGCAGGGCAAGGTAGGGAAGGATAGATAGGAGGCTCCATGATTAGACTCACAGAAATCCCCAAAATGTGGAGGTTTAAGGAAACCAGAAATAAGGGAACACTCCAGACCACCCTGCCCTAAGTGTCTGAGGGGCAAGTCTTATTTATGACCATCTCCTGTGGTCAACAGAAAATAAACAGACCCTAAAAAGAAGTAAGCCATTAAAGATGTTATCACTAGTACTGCTTACACAAAGGTGCTGTCAGTAGAGAAGTCAGAGATTTAAGTTCCTAGTAAACTTTCTATAAAAGACCAACCCTAAAAGCCCTCAGTGGCAACCCTGTCAGGACCCCTCTCACTTCTGAGGGCTTTTTCTGTATCCTTGCTTAATAAACATCTATCACTTTACTCACTCTCCTTTCTCTGTGAAATTCATTCTTTGACTCTGTGAGACAAGAACCTCGCTCACCTGCATCATTTTCACATAAATGATTTTGTATCAAGCTTAAAATGAGGATTGTGAGTTAGATATGAGAGGTGATCCCTCTGTTTTTTACATGTAGAAACTTAATCTCAGAAAAGGTAGATACACACGGCTAGCAAGTAAGTAGAAAGTGCAATGTCAAGAAGTCGAATGGGCCTTGAAGGAACGATGTTGTCCACGCTCGTCCACATCTTTTCCCCAGCGCCATTCATACTATCAATTTAAAATATCAATGATATACTTGTAGGAAGGAGGAGGAAGGAGAAGAGAAATAGGAGAGAATTGTGCATAAAACATGTAAGATTACTTTAGCATCGTTAGCAGGATTTGGAAGGTGTGAAAGGGGAATAAAGATGAGAAATGATAGTTTATTAAAAGCAGTTATCTAGAAGAGACCCAAAACATTTAGTTTATTAATTGCTTCTGCTGTGTTTAGATATTTTATAAGTTATTTGAAAGCTTAAAGGACTCTCACTTTACATTTATGGTATTTTAATATCTTTATATAAATCCACAGAAAAGAATCTAATGTAAATGCTTTGATATTCAATTCACCAAATACTTTTCTAGTTGTACTGAATTCTCATATGCTGTAAGAACCAGGGCAAGCATAAAATACATGCTACATGGAAACATTTAAATATTCTGGTTCAGTGAACTGGCACAAAAGGTTGCTACAGAAACAGCAGATAAGTAATCTAAAGCAGCTAAGGGAGTTAAGGGAGAATGAATGCGGGAAGAAAAATAGAGTAAATTATTTATTGACTATGTACTTAGAGTCTGGAATTCTCCAGGTTCTTGGGGGTAAAACATATCAAATGCATGATCTCTATCAGAGAAACTTGCCATCTAGTTAGGGTGAGAATTAGGGCTTATCAACTCTATTGGCAATAAAAGTGCTATTGTTTTTTTCCTGTAAACTATAAGGGTGTGTTCTTAGACCAGTTTGAATAACAACTGAATAAGAAATGTGTATTTTTATTAATTTAAACAAGCAGAAGTTTATCTATTTATAAATAAAATCCAGAAAGTAGCATTATCAATCAATAACTGTTTTTAATATATATATATTTTAATATATATATATAAAGTAGGTGTATTACTCTGAACATATATTATAAACAAGAATATTAATAGAAAGATAATGACTCATTCAAATCATCTTAAACATAACTTTTTCCTTTGTTTTTACTTAAAAATTCAAATAATAAAAGAAATTATTTAAAAATACATGAACCATAAAAAAGTAACATCCTATAATTCAGAGATCTCTAATATTTCAGTGAATAGTCATTCATTTTTGCATATATTCAACACATACTTATCATTGTCATGCAGTAGACACCTTAGGAACAGAAACACACATGACCCTGTCTTCACAGACCTTAAAATACAGTGTGATATAGAGATGGCAATCCAATAATCACATTTAAAACAAATAAAACTGGGTCTGTGATGGATTCTTGGGAAAGCAGCATGAACTAAATATAAGGGTCATGTAAGAATAAGTCATAGTGTCAGAATTTGATCCAGCAGGGAGATCAAGAAAGTCTTCCCTGAGGAAGTTAGCTTGAACTGAGAACATAAGGATGAATAGAAATTAATTAAGTGAAACAGTAATGAATGATAATTTTATTTTTATTTTTTATTGATGAATGATAATTTTAGACGCAGAGAATGATACCTAAAATAATGAGAGGCGTCTAAGTACACAGGATAAGCAACAAGACTGGTTTGTTTAGGCAGAGCCGGTGTTAGATGAAGTTGGAGATAGAGTACTGGTGAACCAAATTATGGGATCCTGTTTTTATTCTAGAAGCTATGGAATCCCTCTGAAATATATCAGATGGGATAGGAATATGCTTAAATTTGTGTTTTCAAAAGTTCACATTAGACGAAATATGAAGAACAAATTGAAAAGATGGAGATTGGCAGAGTAGATGCATTTAAATGAGCTAGTTACAAGTTAGGAGGCTAGTTCAATAGTGTAGATGAAAGATAATGGCAATTTAAAGTGGGATATTGCAGTGGAATTGGGCAAAGCAGAAACTTTTAGAGATACTATATAGGCATAATTATTAGAATTGGGTGAAGAATTAAATATGTGGTGGAAGGAGGGAGAAGATACCAAGGTTGGCTTCAAATTTTTTGAATTATAAACAGAACGGAAAGCAATGACATTCACTTCAATTAAAAAAAAATGAAGGGTGGGTGGGGGGAAGGGTTAAGTAGGGATGGGGATTAAGGACTGCACTTGTGAAGAGTACTGGGTGTTGTAAGGAAGTGTTGAATGACTAAATTCTGCACCTGAAACTAATATTATACTATATGTTAACTAATTGGAATTTAAATAAAAACTTAAAAAAGAATGGAAGAAGACCAGAAGTCCATAGTATGCTTGAACATATACTTGATATACCCGTTATTGCCATATTTCCTTTGAGAAAGATTATTTTTGCAATAAAATTAACCTTATTGTTACTATTTTCCTTTGGAAATAAATATTTTCCATAATTGTAGTCACTACAGTTATATACATAATTTAAGATCAAGGAGTTTTAAAAAAATTTATCAAACACCTTTGCCTCTAGTGATTTTTGCCCTTAAAGTCTTAGAAGTTTTAGTGGTTTTATACTCCTGGATTTACTGTTTTTCACCTGATAAATATTTTATATATGTGCCTGCTCTTTTTTCCTGTTAACCACTGCCTAGTCAGCTAAAATCCACTGAATGCTTTAGTGGGCACCTCATGAGGTGGTGGTCTGGCTCTCAAAAATCCTTTTTTCCTGTGAATGGCACCTATTGGTCATATTTAACCAAATACTGGAAATTATTTTGTTAGTGATTCAGTTGTACATACCTGACTCAATTTAAGCAAATCTGATTTAGTCTACTGGAAATGTGAAACCTGTAACACACACAACACACACACACACACACTACACACACTCATACAGATATGGAATAATTAAAGTTGAGTCACATTAATTACAAATCTCTGAAAGA
The DNA here is from genome assembly GCF_003265705.2 of Callorhinus ursinus. Classification (NCBI taxonomy): domain Eukaryota; kingdom Metazoa; phylum Chordata; class Mammalia; order Carnivora; family Otariidae; genus Callorhinus; species Callorhinus ursinus. The sequence goes on from NW_027397081.1 coordinate 33,525,542, forward strand.
AGGTCCATAATTGATAACTGTTGGGATAGCCTGAATTGATTCCTAATTCATTTCCTTCTAGGTTGTTGGCGGCTATTCAAACTTACCCATGACCTAATGTACTACTCTCCATATCCTCAAACAATATTCATTTACAGCCAAAACAATATTGTCTGCTATGTGTCACATGAACTGAGCTGTTTATCAGAGCTAAATAGAAAATATAACATGGTTTCTGCCCTCAGGAAATCACAGTTTAATAGGGAAAATCATGTAAGTTAATACTTATCAAGAAGTTAGGTGGCCTCAGCAGAAATATGTGTGTGGTAGAAGTTGTCGATTTACTTGTAAGAGAGGTCAGAGAATGGGGATATCAGGTAAAGTATACTTCCTGCAGGAGGTAACATTATCACTAGCTTACAGAAGACTATTAGGTAGAAAATTAGGATGGGGAGGTAGAGAGCTCACATCAGAGGGAGACAGGTGAGAAAATACTCAGATGTAAAGCAGCAGAAAATAGATTTGGAATAGCAATTATCTTGGGATGGCTGAGAAGTCTAGGAGAAAAATAGCACGAGAGTCTGTGAAAACAAACCTTGAGTGATGAGCAGGGACCAAAAGCAGAAAATCTCACAGAGCTTGCCAAGAGCTTCAGACTACATGCTAAGAAAAATGGAGACAAACTGAAGGGCATTAAGCAAAGGATTCGTGTCATTAGTTTTACGTTGCAGGAATAGAGAGGCAGTGGGGAAAGATCTACTGCATTTCCTGGGGACTATTGCAGGGTTGTGGGCAAGAGGTGATGAAGGTCAAAGGCAATAATAGAGGAAATACAGAAAAAGGGGTTTGATATAAAAGATGCTAAAAAGGAAAATTTAATAGAGCTTGGTGATTGATTATATTTGTGGGTAAAGAAAGAATGTGGGATACCTCTCATATTTCTGACTTGATACTTAACCTCCCTATATTTAATTATTTTATCTTCAAAATGGAGATTGAAAACTGTTTATAAGGTGTTGTAAGGAATAAAATTAGATAGCATTTGCAGAGAATCTATCCCTGTTTAGGCATATAGAAGAAATTCATATTTAATTTCCTTCCCCCTTTTCTTCTACTTATCAGATAATTTAAAATAATCAGAGAAAAACTCTTAATGTCGATTACAATTAGTGCCAATTCATTTTTCATTGTACAAACTACTAATCATATTGCTTGTTAGATTAAATCAAATCCCTTACAAAATGCCATCTAGTATAAGTATCTCACAGACTAATTTTTATGTGCATTCCAAATGAAATGGGGAAAAGTGCAGGTTCTTACATCTTTTAATATCAAAAATTTTGTGCATAAGATTAAATTTTATTAAAAAGTAAACTGCCAGAAATTTTTCAAATCCAGGATTAACTTAAAACTAGAATTTTTACATATTCTATTTTTTAAAGGGATGTTTTCAAAATTCTCCTATCAACTCTATCAGTAGCAAAGAAAGAAATTCTCATTTCTGAGTCACTGTCTCATTGGTTTCATTGACCTTATGTTATTGATTTGAATGAGAGGTGGGTGTGGGTGTGCATGTGTGTGTGTTTGTGTATGGGTGTGTGTGATTATTATTCTTTATTTTGTTGACATTTCAATTTTTCAAAAAGAGACAACACTGAAAAGAATATATTATTTACTACAGATATTAGAGTATCTGTGTGAAGTTGACTTTTTCTTGGCATAACATTTGAGCCAAATATTAAATTTATTGCCCAAAGTTATAAGGACAATTTTCACCATTTTAAAATAGGCTCTGTTAATTTGAGAAAATTCTATGGTTTAGAACAGTAATAACAGAAAGACCATGCAAATGGTAAAGATGATTTTTCATTGCTGTATCTTGCTGTTTACATATCTCATTTAACTTATGAATAAAAGAAGTATAATTTGTACATTGCTAAATCAACCATTTTTTCATCACTTAGTGTTTTCTTTCTATTCTGTCACTTATAGTATCTCATATTGCATAGTAACTGCTCAGTTCATACCACAAGGAGTAATCTGTGAATCACTTTCTCTTATAGGAAAGTTGTCAGAAAACCCTAGCTGAACAGAAAATGTTCAATTTAACAAAATATATTGACATGATCTAGTTCTTACTGTTTAAAAAAAATTATAAAGATATACATTTGTATTCACTGAAGTGTATGACTCTACAATATAGTTAAAAATAAATATCTTCTAAAACATCATAACCAGCAATTATCCATTTTGTGTAAGGATAATAGTAATTAATATAAAAATATTAACTATATGATGAACTGATTTTAAGGTTCCATATTTTGTTTATAGGCCTTTTAATGCAGCATCATTACATAGAGAAAATGCATGTCATTTATGGCTTAATGCTGATCTCTAATATGCAAATCAGAATTCTAACAGACTGATTGCTGAAGGAAAAGATTAAGGTTAAGTTTTCTTATTTTTTTTATGTTATGTTAATCACCATACATTACATCATTAGTTTTTGATGTAGTGTTCCATGATTCATTGTTTGTGTATAACACCCAGTGCTCCATGCAGTACATGCCCTCTTTAATACCCATCACCAGGCTAACCCATCCCCTCACCCCCTCCCTTCTAGAACCATCAGTTTGTTTCTCAGAGTCCATAGTCTCTCATGGTTCGTCTCCTCCTCCGATTTCCCCCCCTTCATTTTTCCATTCCTACTATCTTGTTTTTTTTTTTAAACATATAATGTATTATTTGTTTCAGAGGTACAGGTCTGTGATTCAACAGTCTTACACAATTCACAGTGCTCACCATAGCACATACCCTCCCCAATGTCTATCACCCAGCCACCCCATCCCTCATAACCCCCACCACTCCAGCAACCCTCAGTTTGTTTCCTGAGATTAAGAATTTCTCATATCAGTGAGATCATATGATACATGTTTTTCTCTGATTGACTTATTTCACTCAGCATAACACCCTCCAGTTCCATCCACGTTGTTGCAAATGGCAAGATATCATTCCTTTTGATGGCTGCATAATATTCCATTTTATATATATACCACCTCTTCTTATCCATTCATCTGTTGATGGATCTCTTGGCTCTTTCCATAGTTTGGCTATTGTGGACATAGCTGCTATAAACATCAGGGTGCACATACCCCTTTGGATCCCTACATTTGTATCTTTGGGTAAATACCCAGTAGTGTAATTGCTAGGTCATAGGGCAACTCTTGTTTTCAATTTTTTGAGGAACCTCCATACTGTTTTCCAGAGTAGCTGCACCAGCTTGTATTCCCCTCAACAGTGTAGAAGGGTTCCCCTTTCTCCACATCCCCGCCAACACCTGTCGTTTCCAACTTGTTAATTTTTGCCATTCTGACTGAAGTGAGGTGGTATCTCATTTTTAAAAAGGTTTCTAATTTGAGCTTTATAAAATGCATCAGTTTTCTCTAAGTGAATTTTATGACATATTAATTATATATTATTATAAATAAAATATTAATGTCAATATAGGCAAAAATTATAATGATGAAAAACACAGACAATGTCCCGGAAAGTTGAGCAAGTGTTTACCTAACACTACAAAAATACATTTTTTCTGTTATCCTAGAGCTACACAGGATTTCAAGAAAACAAGTTTAGAGCACCAAGGACTCATCATAACAAGAGCCCTCCTTAATACCCATCACCCATCTAGCCCATCCCCCACCCACCTCCCTCCATCAACCCTCAGTTTGTTCTCTATTGTAAGAGTCTCTTCTGGTTTGTTTCGCTCTCTCTCTTCCCCCCTCCCCTCTGTTCATCTGTTTTATTTCCTTTTGTTTCTTTTTTAAAAACATTTTATTTATTTATTTGAGTGAGAGAGAGAGAGAGAAAGCACAAGTGGGTGGGAGGGCGACAGGGAGAGGGAGAAGCAGGCTCGCTGCTGAACAAGGATCCCAATGCTGGGCCTGATCCCAAGACCCTGAGATCATGACTTGAGCCGAAGGCAGACACTTAACCTTTTGAGCCACCTAGGTGCCCCTGTTTTGTTTCTTAAATTTGACATATGAGTGAAACCATATGGTATTTGTCTTTCTCTTGCTGACTTATTTTACTTAGCATAATGCACTCTAGCTCCATCCACATCATTGCAAATGACAAGATTTCATTCCTTTTTTATGGCTGAGGAATATTCCATTATATATATATATATATATATATGTGTGTGTGTGTATATATATAATACATATATATAATACACACACACGCACACACACACACACACACATATACACATATACACCACATCTTCTTTTCTTTTTTATCCATTCATCAGTCAATGGACATTTAGGCTCTCTCCATAGTTTGATTATCGTTGATAATAGTGCTATAAACAGGTTCATGTATCCCTTTGAATCTGTATTTTTGCATCTTTTGGGTAAATACTTAATAGTGCATTTGCTGGATTGTAGGGTAGTTCTATTTTTAACTGTTTTTAAAGCTTTTTGAGGAACCTCCATACTGTTTTCCAGTTTGTATTCCCACCAACAGTGCAAGAGATTTCTCCTTTCTCTGCATCCTCACCAACACCTGTGGTTTCCTATGTTGTTAATTTTAGCTATTCTGACAGGGGTGAGGTGGTATTTCATCCTGGTTTTGATTTGTATTTTCCTGATGATGTGTGTCTTTTTATGTGTCTGTTAGCTATCTGGATGTTTTCTTTGGAAAAATGTCTATTCATGTCTTCTTTCCATTTCTTAACTAAATTATTTTTTTTTGGTGTTGAGTTTGATAAGTTCTTTTTTTTTTCCTCAAATATTTTATTTATTTGACAGCGAGAGAGGGAACACAAGCAAGGGGAGTAGGAGAGGGAGAAGCAGGCTTCCCGTGGAGCAGGGAGCCTGATGCAGGGCTCGACACCAGGACCCTGGGATCATGACCTGAGCTGAAGGCAGACACTTAATGACTGAGCCACCCAGGCACCCTGAGTTTGATAAGTTCTTTATCGACTTTGGATATAACCATTTATCAGATATGTCATTTGTAAATATCTTCTCCCATTCTATAGGCTGTTTTTAGTTTTGTTATTTCCTTCACTGTGCAGAAGATTTTTGTCTTGATGAAATCCCAATAGTTCATTTTTACTTTTGTTTCCATTGCCTCTGGTGACATGTCTAGTAAGAAGTTGCTACAGCTGAGGTCAAAGAGGCTGCTGCCAAAATCCTGTAGGATTTTGATGGTTTCCTGTCTTACATTTAGATCTCTTGTCCATGTTGAGTTCATTTTTGTGTATGGTGTAAGAAAGCAGGCATTGTTCTGGATGCTGCTGTCCAGTTTTCCCAACACCATTTGTTGAAAAGAGATGAAAAAAATTCTAGAACGCATAACAGCTGGAGCAGCATTTGAACCCAGTGTTTCTGAGGTTACATGCTGGGCAGTGTTGTCTCTCATTATCAAGTTGTTTAAATTTTTTATATTATCTTGGGGATAATTTTCTACCTGAAGTCATTAATTCATAAAATTAACATATGAGCTAATATATTAAGGAAATTAGCCCCCAATTAAATGATCTATAATAATTTAAAATTTTTTTCCATTGGTTTCTTGACTTCTTGTTTACATTAATTTTTTGTATAAAAGGGCATTATTCAAGAGAAAATCAAAACCTCTGGGACATTATGATATTTCTTATTAATTTATGAGATTTCAAAAATTTCAACCAAATATTTTTTATCACATTAAAATTGTCTTGTTCAGTTTTGCTTTAAAGTGAATTTAATAACACTTTTCTTTTTTCTTTTTGCTAAAATAACGAATCTTTACTTTTTTTCAGTGAACAAAAAGGACAATTTTCCATTCCTATTTTGGAGGTGCATAGAAATCTGTGAAGTAGGGGCGCCTGGGTGGCTCAGATGGTTAAGCATCTGCCTTCGGCTCAGGTCATGATCCCAGGGTGCTGGGATCGAGCCCCACGTTGGGCTCCTGGCTCAGTGAGGAGCCTGCTTCTCCCTCTGCCTCTCTCACTGCTCGTGCTTTCTCTCTCTCTATCTCTGTGTCTCAAATGAATAAATAAAATCTTTAAAAAAAAAAAGAAATCTGTGAAGTAACATTAATTTCTTCTTTTATAAATGCTATATCTTCAACATTTATTCACAAAATTTTGAAAATTTTTCATGTACTCTGGTAAACTGACTTTGGTTTCTTATGGAACTCTGAAATTGAACAAAAGAACAAACAAAAAACTATAATGATACAATCTTGCTTTCAAATGAGGATTTTAGGAAACTTAGGACTGAACTGAGGCAATACTGTCTATTCTTGTTAGCCAAAACTTCTGAGATATATGTGAGCATTCATTTTTTACTAAGTGTAATACTGTATGATGATTGATTGATTTAAAGATTTTATTCATTTATTTGAAAGAGAGAGAGAGAGAATGGGGGGGAGGGCAAAGAGAGAGGGAGAAATAGGCTCCCCACTGAGCTGGATTCAGGGCTTGATCCCAGGACCCTGGGTTCGTGACCTGAGCTAAAAACAGACACTTAATTGACTAAGCCACCAGACACCCTCTGTATGATGATTTATATTCAACTTACTGTTTTTGGTTCTAAGACACTTTTACCCCCATCATATAACTGTAAACATCTCCCCATGTTTTCGTAGTTGGCTGTGTGTGTGTGGCAGGAGGGTTGCCACTTTATTTTTACACTTTGTGTTTTTATATTTAAAATTTCACCTTGTGAATTGCTGAAACTGTCATGGGTTAACATAAAACCTACACTTTTAAAAATTATGGTTGTATATATTTTTATATTGGTTGCCAGCTTTTTTGTTGTTGTTGTTTTAATTAGAAAATGTTTTTAAATGCTATCCAAGTAGTTGGGGAAGAGGAAAAGGCATTTAACATATGTTCCAGCCACAAACCCAGGCATTTTGCACACATTAATTTCTTTAATTATTCAGAAAGGTTATGAGACAAATTTTATTTTCACTCTACAACAGAGGAAGCACAGTCTCACTGAGATCAAACTCTCCAATGACATATTTAAATGGTCATGTAGCTAAGAGTCACATTATGGTTTGCCTTGGCCCTAGCACCTACGTTCTTTGGTAAGAGTATAACATTTTATACAGTAGCAGCAGAACATAACTCTGTCTTAACACTGAACACATATTTTGGGCAACAGTTCATTTTGAACAAGAAAATGTCAAGGTTTTTTGACTACATTAACTTCCATTTTAGTAGAACTTGTGGTGCTCTTTAATAAAGTAAATAAGAGGGAAAATTTACATCATAAAAGGACATTTAAGTTGTTATATAAGCCTTTCATACACTTATTCATCCACTCATTCATTTATTTAATAGTTACTTACCTTGAATTTACTATGTCTAAGAAAATACTATGGGAATTAGTAGGCCCCTGCCTTACTGAAAACTGGAAGGAAATTGGAAGCAAATGAAACTTTGGAATGTAAAACATATTTACACTTGATGAAAAAATATGGTAAGTGAAAAATGAGTCATGCTTGTATTATTAATATACTGTATTGTCAATATTTGACATTTTATTTTATTTTATTATTATTATTTTTTGTTCAAGTATAGTTGACACATTTTGTAATGTAATATTTTACATTAGTTTCAGGTATAAAACATAGTGATTCAACAACTGTGTATATTAGGCTATGTTCACCAGTATTATCAATATTTTTTAAAAATTCAGAACAGAATAAGGTAAAAATTAAAATACACCAAATCCAAGTGCTCAGATATAAAAATATTAATATCATGTCTCATTTCCTTCTAGAATAGTCTCAGAATATATATGATAATATATTATCAGTATTGGGTTAACTACAAATCATAACTCATTTGCTAGTTAAGAAATCTAATAGGTCACAAGTTAAATTCTTTAAAAAAATAAAACAGAAGGAAAAAAGAAAATGTAAGTATATATATAGTCATTGAAAATGTAAGTACATCAAAAACAAAACAGCAATAGTGTTTGTGTAGGAAGATTAAAAGTGTGGATTTCTCATCTGAACTTCTTTAATAAATCATATTTTATTTGTTCATTTTTGGCCCAGCTCCTGAACAAGGCTCCCAGACTACTTTGTTGACCAAGGAATGATAAGTATGAGGGCAAGCCATGCCACTGAGATTCATGGATCAAAAAAAAAAAAAAAATCCAAGACCAACCACCAGTAACAAATGTTAAAGCTGTCAAAAATACTCAGAGCAACAAGATGGAATGTATTATGCAATAGCCTAAGGTGAGGGATTACCTTCTGTTTAGTGAAGCAGCTCAAATGTGGAAGCAGAAGCCATTGTACCTGATCTGTTATGACTTTGAAAAGTAAAAAAGATCACACAGTAAACCCACACAGCATTTAGACTTGGCAATTAGCTAGCCTTTGGACTGGAAAGTGTCATTCATTTATGGACCAACAACCATGAGACTGGTAAAAGGCTCCTTGATGATTAGGATCAGAAAATTCTAACTGGAGAGAAGAGAAAGATCTTTCAGCAGTGCAATGATGCCAGTACTTCACTGACTTAAAGAAATGTAAAGGTATAATAATATATATTTTTTTAAAAAACCCAAAACTGGGAAGTCTGTATTATTTAAGGTGAAGGGGAGCATATAATTGTGTTATCTTTCAGACTCCAAGACTTGAATTCATAGAGAAACAGATAGGAAGCTAGGAGGCCCATGAAATCTCCTTAAATCTGGACTTATCCTGCATTGAAAACTTTCTGCCAGCTTTCTGTTTGGGCCTAGTGCTTAAATGACCAGAGTGAATTATTCAAAAGTTATGCCGAAAAAAACAAAAAACAAAAAACCTTAAGCTCTCAAAACTCTATTCTCTCCACATAATACTAACTTCTAAAATTAGTTAACATATTCTTTCTCCCTTCTGAAAATATTAATCAGAGCAGGACATGAGAGGTACTGATAATCACAAAGCCCTTTATCCCAAAACTACACAGCTAATTTCTACAGAGATTATTATGCTCTGAATGTTTGTGTTCTGCTATACCCCTCAAATTCATATATTGAAATCCTAATCCCCAAGGTGATAGTATCAGGAGGTGTGGACTTTAGGAGATGATTGGGTCAAGAGGGCAGAGCCTTCATGGTAAGGTTCAATGTCCTTCTTTAGATCTCCCCAGCCCCTTCTGCACCTTGTAGGATACAGTAAGAAGTCGGCCATCTGCAACCCAAAGAGGGTCCCCATCGGAACTAGACCATACTGGTACCATGATCTTGGACTTCTAGGCACCAGAACTGTGAGCAACAAGTTTCTGTTGTTTATAAGCCACACAATCTATGGTATTTTATTATCACAGCTTGAACAGACTAAGATGAGATTCAATGCTTTGAGTTAGCATGTCTTTCTTTTAAACATTAGAACTTTAAAGGGATACCATGTAAAAACAGCTAATAGTTATCTAGTCTTTAATGTGAATTAATCAAATCAACTGCTTCCTTATAAACAGCTAGTTCACAGAACTGCTTTAGGGAAATGGGAGATAAATTGGATGTGAAGATAGAGAAACTATTGGAATACAAATAAGTACAGATAAGATGCTATCCTGGTAGATACAGAGCCAATCAGAAGTTAGTAAGGGAGAAATAGGATTTGAGATAAAAAATATATTAAGTGGCTGCAAAAATATTCAGAGACTATTTTTTTTGTTGTTGCCTCCTTCCTTGCTTCCTACATTCTTTGCATCTTTCCTTTCTCACTTAGAATTTTGAGAGAAATAAAATGTATTCCCTGCACTCAAGGAGTGCATGGTTGATTAAGGAAAGCAGCATCAAAGGCAACTAACTAAAATCCAATCTCAATGTCAAGGAAACCCCTAGCAATAAGTGGTTAACTTTATGGAGTCAGCAAAGAAAAGTATCACAAAGCAGACACTCTTTCATTTGGAGCTTGAATAATGTCTTCCCAGCAATTTAGGTGATCTCACAGTAACTTCCTGCTTAAAATTCAAAGTTCAATTCAAAATAGAGACTTCCATACAAAACAAATGAGTACAATTATCGAAGCAGACTTCTGAATTGCTAATGGGTCCCCAATTATACAACCATCTTTTAATTTCTTTTGAAGCACATGAGAGGAAAAAAAAAAACACTTTTCTAAACCTATAAGTGCTAAGAATTTTCATCAAAATATTAGGTTCTGACAAAAATCTGTTTAAAAAACTGTTTGCTGCTTGCTTGTGTTAAAATTATCCTAAACCTTATCAGCCTCTTACTGATACAGATTTATAATCAAACCCATTAATTAGAATGTCTGTGAAGAAAAACTTGTAAGCCAAACAGCCAAAATAGAAATTAACACATAAATACTAAGCAAAGAATGAATATAGAAAAGGAACATATAAATCATCCTATTAAACTAAGTCGTTTGTTACAAATGCATAATTCAAATCATTTTTATTACTTAATTTAACTCAATTCATTTCATATTTATTGAAGTTATTAACTAAAATGGATTATATTAAGTAAAGTATATATATGGATATATCTTGATCTATTTATTTGTTTGTCTATATATCAATTATCCATCATATGCTAGGCACAGTATTAGTAGAGGCTGAAGAAAACAAAATAAAAGATCTTTAGTAACTTGCAATTTAGCAAAGGTGAAAGACAAATCAACAATTGTGTAATAACTAATACTGCCTTAGGACACATCAAGAGAGGGTCTTATTTCAAACTCCCAGAATCTTGGAAAGCTCTCTTGGATGTGATTAGATTATGTGTGAACTGAACTTTGGAGGATGAATAGCTGTTAGGTGTGTAAGACAAGCATGAGCTTTGGAGGCTGGAGATCCTAGCATAACCTTAACAAGAAAATCACCCACTTTTACCTGGGTAAATCATTGTGTTTTTTGGAATAAATATTCATGTTTGTGTAGCAGTGAATAAAAATGAATCAACCAGTTTTGGCAAGCCAAAGGGGTGACAGCATTCAGGTTTTCCTCACGTTCTGGTACTTTGTGTGCAAACACTGCAGGCATGGAATAATAAAAACATATTGAGGCAGTGAAAGGTATGAGGGAAGAAAGATTGAGATTTCTACAGAGGAAAGATTATAAAGGAATATGAATATCATAATCCTGGTAAGAATCATGTTTGCTAAATTCCAGGTAAAAAATAAAGAGGACTTGAAAATAAAGTGCTAGAAGTAAAGACAGAGAGGATAGGATAGATAAGAGTTATTTGGGATGTGAACTTGACAGTATTAAATGATTTCTCAACACAAAAAAAAAAAAATCAGAGAAAGGGAATGCAAGGTGATTCCCAATTTCCCATGTTTGCCATCAGAGTGAACTGAAGGTCGAGGAAACAATTTGGGGGAGAAGGAGATGATGCGTTAAATAATGGACAGATGAGCTTGAAGTACTTTTGGCAAATATAGTTGGAGATGCAAAGTGGGATATATATATCTACATAGATATATATATCCTTTGTTCACCTCTAGGAAGGTGTATGGATTGAGAAGATAAGAAGATAAGACACCCAAGGCAGAATCATATTTTTGCTTAAGAGAAATAATTGGGAGGAATACAGGAAAAGAATGGCAATATTTTTAAAAAGCAGAGTTCTAAAGAAATAAAAATGAGGTAAAATTAAGAACATTACAGTGTGTACCATTTTTCACTCTCTAGGACATAGAATGCTTATGAAAACTATCAAACTTGGTTGTTAATAACGGACAGCAAAATATAATTGAATCTCCTGTTGTATATATAGAAGTATAGAGGCAAGATTAAAGTGTTGAGGTAGCGGGACGCCTGGGTGGCTCAGTCGGTTAAACGTCTGCTTGCCTTCGGCTCAGGTCATGATCCCAGTGTCCTGGGATCAAGTCCCACATCGGACTCCTTACTCAGCGGGGAACCTGCTTCTCCCTCTGCCTGCCTCTGTCTCTCTCTCTCTGATAAATAAATAAAATCTTAAAAAAAAAAGTGTTGAGGCAGCATAATGTTACAAACTGGAAAGAGTAGCTGCATGTGCAGTTTGTAGATTAAAATATGAATGAGCAATTTCAGAATACCTCTCGATATTGTATGTATGGATACTTCTAAAGCAGGGATCCCTGGGATCTCTGGCTAAAGAACAAATTATCAGGACAATCATTTACACTGATGAGGGATATAAAGGAAGAGATAGAATAATTACTAAATGCCTATTCATCAAGCACTTAGTTTTTTTGATATATACTGATATATAGAAGAGGGTCTTATCTCTGAGAACTTGAATAAGATATGCAAAGTCAAAGAGCCAGAGACAGGTGGACCTTATTTCAAAGGAAGGATGGTAGCACTCTCCCAGGAGTAACACACTAAAAATGCTTGCCAGAGGGATGATTAAATGAGTGCTTGAATTACTGATTTTCTTGGTAATAAGAATACGTTTAACCTGCCTATAAAATTCAGAAATTTTTGTTGATCTAAGAATGGGTCCCTTGCTGTTGAAGATGCAAATCAGTTATTTTGCAACTGCAGTGTTTTTTTAGATGCCAGGAGAAAGTATTGCTATGTCAGTGGTTTCTAGAAGGTTGCATCTACATTTCAGGTTTGCTTAGTTGGAAAAGGACTCATTCAGGAAGTAAGACTTAAAGGAATTTTTTTTAAATTAAGTGTTAGTTAAACAAATCCAGGGTTATTTAAACTTATTCTGAGTAATTTGCCTTAATTTCTATGTTTCCCCCCTTCATAATTGACTTGACCTGGACCTCATTCATTTCATGAAGGAGCAGGAGAACAATCATTATTCAAAAAGCAAATTGCTGAGAAGCTTGTCACCAAGTGCTCCAATTATAATCCAGCTAAATAATAGATTCAAGAGGGAACTTCTACTTTAAAATCTATGGACACCATAGGAAAACAGTGTGTATGTGTGCGTGTGTATGTATATAGTGTATTCACACATGTGTGTATACATACACACAAACACGTGCACACACATGCACACAAATATGGAGAATATAGTATATTATGCACACACATTTATAAAATGCATATATATATATATATAAAAGACATTTTAATGGTACACAAAAATCTCTGAAGTCTTCTTCCTCCAAAAGGCACAGATTAGCATGTAGAGAAAAGGTAGTATAATATGACTTTGCTATAATTATACATTTATGCAACATTTTGGCAGGAATTTGTTAATGTTTAAAACATTTAAATGAACCGACTTATGACAATTTCAACTTGGTAATCTACACAAAAATAGAGTAGCGTTAAGTGTAAAAGACACTTGTAAATGGGAATTATTCATTGATATTATGTTGGTATGAATACAGTTCTGGAAATAACAATAATATGCTTAAATGAATAGTAAATAAGCTGTGGTACTTATATACTACACAATACTAGGTAGGGGCACCTGGGTGGCCTTCCGCTCAGGTCATGATCCCAGGACCCTGGGATCAAGCCCCACGTCAGGCTCTCTGCTCAGCAGGAAGCCTGTTTCTCCCTCTCCCACTCCCCTGCTTGTGTTCCCTCTCTTGCTGTCTCTCTATCTGTCAAAATAAATAAATAAAATCTTGAAAAATAAACAGAATACTAGGTAAACATTAAAAATAATGATATGCATTGATACAGTTACTATCCCAAATATATTCTTATAACAAGTTTCTCACAGAATTTCTATGAGACAAAGGAAAGAAAGAAAGATTTAGTGAGAGAAATATTGAAAGAGAGAAAGAGAACATATATGCATATACTTTCATGTATGCATAAGCAATTTCCTGGAAAAAATTCAAAGGATCTGGAAATTAAAAATAAGAGTTGTGAGTAAAGGAATTTTCTTTTTCCATTTTAAACTCTTCGGGTCACTTCATTTATTTGTATATCTTTAATTACAATGAGCACGTTACTTTTTATATACTTTTTAAGAAGGTACCATCAGTATTAACTGGGTGACTTAAAACGGAGGTTAATGCATATGTGTATATGCTTCAACTTACTACCACTGCTTTTGATACAAACATAGGCTTTTGATATAAGATCAAAGATCTCTCTGATTTTTTTTATGTCAGTTTGGCCTTCAGATACATTAATAAACTTATCCAGTAATGCTACTTTCGTCTCTGAATTTGCCACACACACACACACACACACACACACACACACACACACACACACAATACTGTTCTTCAACTCCATGAGGACATTAGGTCACAAAGACTTCTTTTTTTTTTTTTAATCTTAATAGAGGTTGCATTTAATCTATAGATGACTTTGTGTAGTATGGATATTTTAACAATATTAATTCTTTCAATCCATGATCATCAGATAATTTTCCATTTATTTGTGTCTTCTCCAATTTTTGTCATCAAAATCTTATAGTATCTGTATGCAGATTTTTAACCTTCTTGGTTAAATTTATTCATAAGTATTTTATTGTTTTTGATACTAGTGTAAATGGTCTTATTTTATTTATTCCTTTTTCAGATAATTTATTGTAGGATATAGAAATGCTTCTGATCCTTAGAAGAAAGCATGGAGACAAAATCCTTGACATTGGTGTTGGCAGTGATATTTTGGATATAGCAATGAAATCAAAGCTGTGGGAACCTGCAAAGCACAGACACTCCCTACCTAATTTGCTTACACCAAGCCCTGCCTCCCACACTTAGGTAGAACTGCCCTTCTCAGTTACACTTGTCTCAGTCCCAGCATGGCAGTCTCCATCCCCCAGAAGACAAGCCCACACCATGTCTCCCAACCTGGGAGTTTTGCAGAGCCTCAGTTCTGGCAGCAGTGGCAACAGGTCTCTTTTCACAAACAGACTAGAGCACACCTAAATAAAAGGTGCACATTCAGGCCAGGGACAAAACACTGCCCACAACAGGCAAAGAGAGCCTCTTTAGATGACTGTCCTGAAGGATAAAGTGGACAGGGCACAACAGCAGAGCATGTGCAGCACACATGGGAGACACGCTCAGAAATGCCAGCCCCTGAGGAACAGGGAACTATATGGCAGTGCTGTATAGGACCTCTTTTTCATAAGGCCATAATCCTCAAGAACAAGAGACATAGCTGACTTCCTTAACATGTAGAAACAGGGACAGAGACTTAAACAAAATAAGAAGGAGGAAATTTATCAGATTTATTAAATAAACAATTTATTTATTGTTCTGTTTAAAAAACAGAACAAGGCCATGGCCAGAGATCTAAGTGAAACTGATATAAGTTACATTCCTGACAGGGAATTTAAAGTAATGATCATAAGGATACTCACCTGACTTGAGAAAAGAATGAATATATGAATGAGACCCTTACACACAGAGATAAGGAATATGATGGCAGAACTAAAGGGCTCAAAAAATGAAATGAGAAACACATTTGATGGAATGAGCAACAGCCTGGAAGAAGCAAAGGAATGAATAAATGACTTAGAAGACAGTAATGAAAAGTAAGCAAACTGAACAAAAGAGAAAAAAGAATGATGCAAAACTACAATAGACTTAGGGAACTCAGTGGCTCCATTAAATGTAATAACATTTGCATTATAGGAGTCCCAGAAGAAGAAGAGAGAAAAGGGGGAAGAAAATTTATTTGAAGAGATAATAGCTGAAAACTTCCCTAATCTGTGGGAAGGAAACAGATATCCAGATAGAGGAGGCACAAAGAACTCCCATAAAAATCAACAAAAGCTGATTCATGCCAAGACATGTTGTAATTAAATTAGCGAAATACAGTGATAAAGAAAAAAATTAAAAGCATTAAAACAAAGAAGACAGCAACTTACAAGGGAAAATCTATAAGACTAGCAGAGGATTTCTCACCAGAAACTTTCTAAACCAGAAACAATATATTCAAAGTGCTGAATGGGAAAAACCTGTAGCCAAGAATACTATCAAACAAGGCTATCATTCAGGATAGAAGGAGAGATAAAGTTTCCCAGACAAACAAGAAAGGAAGGAGTTCATGATCAATAAACGAGCCCTATAAGTAATGTTAAAGGGGACTCTTTGGAAAAGAGAGAGCAAAAGTCACAGTAAAAATTTAGGAAACATAAAAGCAGTAAAAATGAATATTTCTGTAAAAACTTACTCAAGGAACTCACAAAAGAGGATGTAAGAGGTGACACTTATACCCAAAACATGGGGAAGAGAGGAGTAAAGAATGGTTTCAAACTTAAATGATCATCAACTTAATGTAGACTGCTATATGCAGAAGAAGTTATATACAAACATAATAGCAACCATATATCAAAAAACACAATAAATAAGCAAAGAATAAAGAGAAAGAAATCCAAATATATCACTAAAGAATATCAATAAAATATGAAAGGGAGAAAGACAAGAAAGCAGCAGAGAAAATCTTCAGAAACAACCACAAAATGAATAATAAAATGACAAAAAAATACATATCTTTCAAAAATAACTTTTAATGTAAATGGACTAAAAGCTCCAATCAAAAGACACAGAGTGACAGAATGGATAAAAACAAAAACAAAAAAAAAAAAACTCCATCTATATGCTATCTATAAAAGACTCACTTTAAACCTAAAGACACCTGCAGTTTGAAAGTGAAGGGATGGACAAACATTTATCATGCAAATGGATGTCAAAAGAAAGCTGGAGTAGCAATACTTATATCAGACAAAGTAAACAATAAAACAAAGACTATAACAAGAGACAAAGAAGAACACTATATAATAATAAAGGGGACAATACAACAAGAAGATATATAAATGTAAATATTTATGCACCCAAAATAGGAGCACTCAAACACATAAAACAGTTAATAATGAACACAAAGGAACTAAGCAATAATAATACAACACTAGTAGGGGAGTTTAACACCCCACTTACATCAATGCACATATCATCTAAACAGAAAATCAATAAGAAAGCAATGGCTTTGAATGACATACTGGACTAGATGGGCTTAACAGATATACTTAGAGCATCCCATCCTAAAACGGCAGAATATACATTGTTTTCAAGTTCACATGGGACATTCTCCAGAACAGGTCACAGCCCGCAAAACAAGTCTCAACAAATTCAGGAAGATCAAAGTAAAGGACACTATATACTATGTAAAGGGTCTATCCAACAAGAAGATGTAAGAATTGTAAATATCTATGCCGCTAATATAGGAGCAGCCAATTATATAAGGCAATTAATAACAAAAACAAACACATTGACAACAATACAATAATAGTGGGGGACTTTAACAACCTCCTGACTGAAATGGACAGATCATCTAAGCAAAATAATACAAGGAAATAAAGACTTTAAATGAAACACTGAACCAAATGGACTTCACAGACATATTCAGAACATTCCATCCCAAAGCAACAGAATACCCATTCTTCTCTAGTGCCCATGAAATATTCTCCATAACTGATCACATCCTAGGTCACACATCAGGTCTCAACCGGTACCAAAAGATAGGGATTATTCCCTGCATATTTTCAGACCACAATGCATTGAAACTAGCACTCAATCACAAGAGGAAAGTCAGAAAGAACTCAAATATATGGAGGCTAAAGAGCATCCTACTAAAGAATGAATGGGTCAACCAAGAAATTAAGGAAGAATTAAAAAAATTCATGGAAACCATGAAAATGAAAACACAACTGTTCAAACTCTTTGGGATACAGCAAAGGCAGTCCTGAGAGGAAAGTATATAGCAATACAAGCCTTTCTCAAGAAACAAGAAAGGTCTCAAATACACAACCTAACCCTAAACCTAAAGGAGCTAGAGAAAAAACAGCAAATAAAGCCTAAACCCAGCAGGAGAAGAGAAATTATAAAGATCAGAGCAGAAATCAATGAACTAGAAACCAAAAGAACAGTAGAACAGATCAACGAAACTAGGCACTGGCTCTTTGAAAGAATTAACAAGATTGATAAAACCCTGGCCAGACTTATCAAAAAGAAAAGAGAAATGACCCAAATCAACAAAATCATGAATGAAAGAGGAGAGATTACAACCAACACCAAAGAAATACAAACAATTATAAGAACATATTAAGAGCAACTCTATGCCACAAAATTAGATAACCTGGAAGAAATGGGTGCATTCCTAGCGATGTATCAACTACCAAAATTGAACCAGGAAGAAATAGAAAACCAGATCAGACCTATAACCACTAAGGAAATTGAAGCAGTCATCAAAAATCTCCCAAGAAACAAAAGCCCAGGGCCAGATGGCTTCCCAGGGGAATTCTATCAGACATTTTAAGAAGAATTAATACCTATTCTCCTGAAACTGTTCCAAAAAATAGAAATGGAAGGAAAATTTCGAAACTCATTTTATGAGGCCACCATTACCTTGATCCCAAAACCGACAAAGACCCCATCAAAAAGGAGAATTACAGACCAATATCCTTGATGAATATGGATGCAAAAATTCTTACCAAAATCCCAGCCAATAGGATCCAACAGTACATTAAAAGGATTATTCACCACGAGCAAGTGGGATTTATCCCTGGACTACAAGGCTGGTTCAACATCCACAAATCAATCAACATGATACAATACATTAACAAAAGAAAGAACGAAAATCATATGATCCTCTCAATAGATGCAGAAAAAGCATTTGACAAAGTACAGCATCCTTTCTTGATCAAAACTCTTCAGAGTATAGGGATAGAGGGTACATACCTTGATATCATAAAAGCCAATTGTGAAAAACCTACAGCAAATATCATTCTCAAAAAGCTCTCAGCTTTTCCCCTAAGGTCAGGAACGCAGGAGGGATGTCCACTATCACCACTGCTATTCAACATAATATTAGAAGACCTAGCCACAGCAATCAGACAACAAAAAGAAATCAAAGGTATCCAAATCGGCAAAGAGGAAGTCAAACTCTCACTCTTTGCAGATGATATGATACTGTATGTGGAAAACCCAAAAGACTCCACCCCAAAACTGCTAGAACTCATACAGGAATTCAGTAAAGTAGCAGGATATAAAATCAATGCACAGAAATTAGTGGCATTCCTATACACCAACAACAAGACAGAAGAGAGACAAATCAAGGAGTCGATCCCATTTACAATTGCACCAAAAACCATAAGATACCTAGGAATAAATCTAACCAAGAAGGTAAAGGATCTGTACTCAGAAAACTATAAAATACTCATGAAAGAAATTGAAGAAGACACAAAGAAATGGAAAAACGTTCCATGCTCATGGATTGGAAGAACAAACATTGTGAAGATGTCAATGCTACTTAGAGCAATCTACACATTCAATGCAATCCCCATTAAAAGACCATCCACTTTTTTCAATGAAATGGGACAAATAATCCTAAAATTTGTATGGAACCAGAAGAGACCCCGAATAGCCAGAGGAATATTGAAAAAGAAAAGCAAAGCCGGCGACATCACAATTCCGGACTTCCAGCTCTATTACAAAGCTGTCATCATCAAGACAGTATGGTACTGGCACAAAAACAGACGCATCGATCAATGGAACAGACTCGAGAGCCCAGAAATGGACCCTCATCTCTATGGTCAACTCATCTTCGACAAAGAGGGAAAGAATGTCCAATGGCAAAAAGACAGTCTCTTCAACAAATGGTGTTGGGAAAATTGGACAGCCACATGCAGAAGAATGAAACTGGACCATTTCCTTACACCACACACAAGAATAGACTCCAAATGGTTGAAAGACCTAAACGTGAGACAGGAGTCCATCAAAATCCTAAAGGAGAACACAGGCAGCAACCTCTTTGACCTCAGCTGCAGCAACTTCTTCCTAGAAACATCGTCAAAGGCAAGGGAAGCCAGGGCAAAAATGAACTATTGGGATTTCATCAAGATAAAAAGCTTTTGCACAGCAAAAGAAACAGTCCACAAAACCAAAAGACAACAGAGAGAATGGTAGAAAATATTTGCAAATGACATATCAGATAAAGGGCTAGTATCCAAAATCTATAAAGAACTTACCAAACTCAACACCCAAAGAACAAATAATCCAGTCAAGAAATGGGCAGAAGACATGAACAGACATTTTTCCAAAGAAGACATCCAAATGGCCAACAGACACACGAAAAAGTGCTCAACATCGCTCGGGATTAGGGAAATCCAAATCAATACCTCAATGAGATACCACCTCACACCAGTCAGATTGGCTAAAATTAACAAGTCAGGGAACGACAGATGTTGGCGGGGACGTGGAGAAAGGGGAATCCTCCTACACTGTTGTGGGAATGCAAGCTGGTGCAACCACTCTGGAAAACAGTATGGAGGTTCCTCAAACAGTTGAAAATAGAGCTACCATACTATCCGGCTATTGCACTACTGGGTTTTTACCCCAAAGATACAAATGTAGGAATCTGAAGGGGTATGTGCACCCCGATGTTTATAGCAGCAATGTCCACAATAGCCAACTGTGGGAAGAGCCAAGATGCTCATCGTCAGATGAATGGATAAAGAAGAGGTGGTATATATACACAATGGAATATTATGCAGCCATCAAAGGGAATGAGATCTTGCCATTTGCAATGATGTGGATGGAACTGGAGGATGTTATGCTGAGTGAAATAAGTCAATCAGAGAAAGACATGTATCATATGACCTCACTGATATGAGGAATTCTTAATCTCAGGAAACAAACTGAGTGTTCCTGGAGTGGTGGGGGGTGGGAGGGATGGGGTGGCTGGGTGATAGACACTGGGGAGGGTATGTGCTATGGTGAGTGCTGTGAATTGTGCAAGACTGTTGAATCACAGATCTGTACTTCTAAAACAAATAATGCAACATATGTTAAGAAAAAAGAAAAAGAAGAAGATAACAGGAGGGGAAATGAAGGGGAGTAAGTCAGAGGGGGAGACAAATCATGAGAGACGATGGACTCTGAAAAACAAACTGAGGGTTCTAGAGGGGAGGAGGGTAGGGGGATGGGTTAGCCTGGTGATGGGTATTAAAGAGGGCAAATCCTGCGTGGAGCACTGGGTGTTATGCACAAACAATGAGTCATGGAACATTACATCAAGAAAAAAAAAAAGAAGATCAAAGTAATATCATGCATCTTTTCTGATCATAATGCCAACCACAAAAAATAATCTGGAAAGATCAAAATACATGGAGGTTAAATAGCATTGTTACTAAACATTGAATGAGTCAACCAGGAAATACAATAAGAAATTTAGAAAGTACATAAAAACAAATGAAAATGAAAACACAAAGGTCCAAAACATTTGGGATGCCACAAAAGAGTCCTAAGAGGGAAGTTTATAGTAACACAGGCCTACCTTGAAAAGCAAGAATAATTTCAAATAAACAACCAAATCTTATACCTAAAGGAACTAGAAAAAGAAAAACAGAACCTAAAACCAGAACAAGAAAGAATATAATAAAGATTACAGCAGAAATCAATGATATAGAAACTAAAACAACAACAACAGAAACAGTAGAACAGATGAACAGAAGCTGGTTCTTTGAAAAATCAATAAAACTGATGAACTTCTAACCAGACTTATCAAGAAAAATAAAGAATGGACTCAAATCAATAAAATATCAAATGAGAAGAGAAATAACAACCAACACCACAGAAATACAATGGATTATTGTGGTACCTGGGTGGCTTAACTAGTTGAGTATTTGGCTCTTGGTTTCTGCTCAAGTTATGATCTCACAGTGATGAGATAGAGGTCCCTGTTTGGCTCTATGCTCAGCATGGAGTCTGCTTGTCCCTCTCCCTCCCCTTCTGTCCCTCCCTTTACTCATGGGTTCTCTCTCTCTCTATCTAAAATAAATAAAGAAAATCCTTAAAAAAGTAAATACAAAGGATTATAAGAGAATATTATGGAAAACCATAATGCTAACAAATTGAACAACCTGGCAGAAATTGAAAAATCCCGAGAGGCATATAATCTACCACAACTAAAACAGGAAGAAACAGAAAATTTAAACAGACTGATAACCAGCCAAGAAATTGAATCTGTAATTAAAAAAACTCCCAACAAACAAAAGTCCAGGATTAGATGGCTTCTAATAACTCTTCTTAAAGAAGAGTCACTACTATTCTTGTGAAACTATTCCAAACAATAGAACAGGAAGGAAAACTTCCCAATTCACTCTATTAGGCCAACATTAACCTGATATCAAAACCAGATAAAGACTTCTCTAAAAAAGATAACTACAGGCCAATATTCCTGATAAACATGAATGCAAAAATTCTCAACAAAATACTAGCAAATTGAATTCAACAATCCATTAAAAATTTATTCACCATGATCAAGTGAAATTATTCCTGGGTTGGAAAGGTGGTTTAATATTTACAAATTAATCAATGTGCTACATCACATCAATATGAGAAAGGATAAAAACCATATGATCATTTCAATAGATGCAAAATAGCATTTGACAAAGCAACATCCATTCATGGTAAAAACCTCAAAAAGTAGGTTTTGAGGGAACATACCTCAACATAATGAAGACCATTTATGAAAACACCAGAGCTAACATCATCTTCAATGGGGGAAAACAGAGAACCATTCTGCTAACAACAACATGTTGTTCCTGACCTTAGAGGTCAAAAAAAAAATTTTTTTTTTTAACATAGTACTGGAAGTCCTAGCCATAGCAATCAGACAACAGTAAGAAATAAAAGGCATCCAGATTGGTAAGGATGAAGTCAAACTTTCAGTATTTGCAGACAACATGGTGATACATATATATAAAACCCCAAAGACGCCCCCCCAAAACTGCTAGAACTGATACATGAATTCAGCAAATTTGCAAGATACAAAATTGGTGTACAGAAATTTGTTTTTATACATCAATAATGAAGCAGCAGAAAGAGAAATCAAGGAATCAACCCCATTTACAATTGCACCAAAAACAATAAGATACCTAGAATAGACCTAAACAAAGAGGTGAAAGACTATACTCTGAAAACTTTATAGTTTTATAACACAGATGAAAGAAATTGAAGATGACACAAAGAAATGAAAAGACATTCCATGTTTTGGATTGGAAGAACAAATATTGTTAAAATGTGTATACTCCCCCCCAAAAAAGTGTATACTCCCAAAGTAGTCTACACATGTAATGCAATCCTCATCAAAATACCAACAGCATTTTCCACAGAATTAGAAAAACATTTCTAAAATTTGTATGGAACTACAAGTGAGTGAAAGCATCTTAAAAAACAAAAGTGAAGCTGGAGGTATCACAATCCCAGTCCTCAAGTTATATTACAAAGCTGTAGTGATCGAGACAGTATGGTACTGGCACAAAAATAAACGCACAGATCAATAGAACAAAATAGAAAATGCAGAAATATGAGGTGCCCAGGTGGCTCAGTTGGTTAAGCGACTGCCTTCAGCTCAGGTCATGATCCTGGAGTCCCGGGATCAAGTCCCGCATTGGGCTCCCTGCTCGGCAGGGAGTCTGCTTCTCCTTCTGACCCTCTTCCCTCTCATGCTCTCTCTCTCTCAAATAAATAAATAAAATCTTTAAAAAAAATAGAAAATCCAGAAATAAACACATAACAATATGGTCAATTAATCTTTGACAGACAAAGGAGGAAAGACTATCCAATGGGGAAAAGACAGTAAACTGGACAGCTACAAGCAAAAGAACGGAACTGGACCACTTTCTTACACCATACACAAGAATGAATTCAAAATGGATTAAAAACCTAAATGTGAGATTGAAATCATACAAATCCTTTAAGAGAGCACAGGTAGTAACTTCTCTGACATCAGCCATAGCAACTTTTTTCTAGATAGGTCTCCTGAGGCAGGGGAAACAAAAGCAAAAATAAACTATTGGGGATATATCAAAATGGAAAGCTTCTGCACAGCAAAGGAAAGAACTAAAAAAAAAAAAAAACAACAACAACTAAAAGGTAACCCATGGAATGGGAGAAGATATTTGCAAATGACATATCCGATAAAACGTTAGTATTGAAATTATATAAAGAAGTTATAACATTCAATACCCCAAAAAACAAGTAATCCAGCTTAAA
This sequence comes from Callorhinus ursinus, assembly GCF_003265705.2. Taxonomy (NCBI): domain Eukaryota; kingdom Metazoa; phylum Chordata; class Mammalia; order Carnivora; family Otariidae; genus Callorhinus; species Callorhinus ursinus. Next base: position 33,549,467 of record NW_027397081.1, read on the forward strand.
AATGGGCATAATACAAGAATAAATATTTCACCAAAGAGGACATCCATGTGGCCAACAGACTCATTAAAAGATGTTCATCATCAGTTACTCTCAGGGAAATGCAAATCAAAATTACAATGAGGTATGATCTTACACCTGTCAGAATGGCTAAAATCAACAACACAAGAAACACAATGTGTTAACAAATATGTGGAAGAAAAGGAACCTTCGTGCACTGTTGGTGGCAATGCAAACTGGTGCAGCCATACTGGAAGACAGTATGGAGCTTCCTCAAAAAGTTAAAAATAGGGGCACCTGATTGGTTCAGTCGTTAAGCGTCTGCCTTCGGCTCGGGTCATGATCCCAGGGTCCTGGGATCGAGCCCCTTATCTGGATCCCTGCTCCGTGGGAAGTCTGCTTCTCCCTCTCCCACTCCCCCTGTTTGTGTTCCCTTTCTCACTGTCTCTCTCTGTCAAATAAATATTTAATTTTTTTTTAAAGTTAAAAATAGAACGATTCCATGAACCAGCAATTGCACTGCTGGGTATTTACCCAAAGAATACAAAAAGACTAATTCAAAGAGATACATGTACCCCAATGTTTACTGCAGCCAAGTTGTGGAAGGAGCCCAAGTGTGCCCTGATTGATGAATGGATAAAGAAGGTGTGATTATATATATATATATATATATATATATCCACACAACACACAATGGAATATTAATCAGCCATGAAATCTTGCCATTTGCAAGGACGTGGATGTAGCTAGAGAGTATAATGCTAAGCAAAATAAGTCTGTCAGAGAAAGCAAATGCCATATGATTTCACTCATAGGTGGCATTTAAGAAACAAAACAGTTGAGGAAAGGGGAAGGTGGGGGGAAGAGAGGAGGCAAATAAAAAAACAGACTATTAGAGTGACAAATCTGATGGTTACCATAGGGGAATGGGATGGAGTTATGGGTTAAATAGGTGATGGGGATTAAGGAATGCACTTGTGATGAGCTTCTGGTGATCTATGGAATTGCTGAATCACTATATTGTACACCTGAAATTAAGATAACACTGTATGTCAACTAACTGGAATTAAAATAAAAACTAAAAAAAGTAAAAAAAAGGACAAAAAGCCTAGATAATATTTTTTCCAAAGAACACATGCAAGTAAGCAACAGATACATGAGAAGGTACTCAACATTACTAATCATCAAGGAAATACAAATCATAACCACAGTGAAGTATCATCTTAACACCAGTTAGAATGACTGTTATCAAAAAGGCAAGAGATAACAAGTACTGGTGAGGATGTGGAGAAAAGGGAACACTTGTACACTGTTGATGGGAATGTAAATTGGTGCATCCACTATAGAAACAGTGTGGAGATTCTTCAAAAAATTAAAAATAGAACTACCATATGATCCAGCAATTCCACTTCTGGGTATATATCATAAGGAAACAAAATCACTATCTCAAAGAGATGTATGTACCCCCATGTTCATTACAGCATTATTTACAATAGCCAAGGCATGCAAACAACCTAAGTGTCCACTGATGCATAAATGGAATGAGGAAATTTGCTCTCTCTCTTTCTTTCTCTCTCTCTCTGCCATTTGTGACAAAATGGATGAAACCTGAGGGCATTATACTAAGTGAAATAATTCAGAAAGAGAAAGACAAATACAGTATGTTTTCACTTATAAATACAATCTTAAAAACAAAAGAAAACTGAAATTCTAGAAACAGAGAACAGATTTGTTTTTGCTAGAGGTGAGAAGGATAGATAAAGGCAACCAAAATTACAAACTTTGGTTACAAGATAGAAAAGTTTTGGGGATGTAATGTACAGAATTGTGACCATAGCTAAAGATACTCTATTGGATATTTGAAAGTTTCTAACACAGTAACTCTTAAAACTTCTCCTCACATAAAAAAAATGTAACCATGTGAGATGATGGATGTTAATTAAACTCATAGTGATAGTCATTTCATACTATATACATATATTAAATCTGTATGCAGTGTACCCTAAACTCAAACAATGTTATATATCGAGTACATCTCAATAAAACTGAAAAAAATGGCATTGCCAACAAAAAGAAATATGACAAGTGTGTCAAATAAATATCAGAACTGAGTTAACTTTTTCACCAGGGATTAATTAGCTATTAGAATAAAAACCATTTTGTCAACCTCTCCCATAAGAATTTGATATGACAATATTGATCCTAGGTAGGTTTAATATTTTGCTAAAAATTCAAGAGAAACATGAATTACTAGGCAGTGGTCCAAGTTCAAATTTTGGAATATTGAGTGTTAACTGTCTTAATAGAAACAGAATTCAAAGCAGAATTGGAAAATTTTAGATGTATTGTGATTGACAAAAATATCTTCTACCTGATAAAATGCTTTTGATAGGGAAGGAAGGCAGAAAGTCAATACTGCTTTAAGACAACCAGGGAGTTTATTGGTTTGTGTGATTGCAAAGATCAGAGGTAGGATTGGCTTTAATCATGGCATCATCGGGAGTTTGTTATATCAATCAAAGCTCCATCCTTAGCTCTACTCACTCTAACATGTCAGTTTCATCCTAAAATTAGTGCCCTTGATTAAAAAAAAATGGCTGCAATGGTGTCAGACCTCACACACTCACTGTAATGTCCACAGTGAGAAAAATGATTATTTCTTTCACTTCCCTGTGAGGAGAAAAGAAACTTTTTTTTTTTTTTCTCCAGAAGCTCTAAAAACTCCTGACACTTCATTGTTTCCTACTGTGTTATGTATTCATTCTTAAGCCCATCATTGGAGACAGGGTATACAATACAATAGGTAGCTTCAGAAAATCAGAGCCTACCTTTATATTTTTGGCAAGAAGTCAAGCTTACACAGATGTCATGTCTGACTACAGTGGAGGGGAGGTTTTCTAAAGGAAAATCTGAAAAGTGGAGAATGTTGCTAGCTAGGAGGAGGGCAGTAGAAGGAGACTTGTTTAAGAAAAACTACCTGTGAGCAGGGTGAATTAGAATAAAGAAAATTAGGTAAGAAATGACTGTAATAACTGAGACTCAAGATTATAAAAGCTTTGACCAAGAAGTTAGCTGTAGTAATGAAGAGATAAACAGATATGGGAGGCCTAAAACTATAACAACAAATGGCACACTGACTCTACCCTGAATTGCAATAATGCTACTAAGAGCTATAAAAAGAAAAGGCAGCATAATTTTATACATTTTACCTCATAATAAAAATTGATCCTGTTCACAGGGCACAATCTTAAGCGGAACTAGAGCAAAGCGACAAAAATATCAAAATGGCATGGAAAATGTGACCTATTGTCTCTTCATTCTAAACCCAGAATGATTGTATGAGGACCTATCAGGTAACTATAAAGATATTACAAGGGCAGCTAATATAAAATGGCCAAGATGATGAACCTGAATGCATACTAGCTAGCAATGTAAAAAATGAAATCTCTAGTCAAAATCAAGGAAACTTTGTCAGATGACTAGAGTTTGGTTGCCTTTGAAACCATTTGGAACATACTCTGAACTTCCCTCACCTTTTCACGATAGCTATAACATGTCAGGCAGGTGCATTCCACTTTTTACTGTTTGAAGAAATGTATGAAGAAATCTCCAATTTCAAACAATGAATATTTAGTTGAATTTATTTCCAAATTCACAATCTCAAGATTATATCGTATGTTGGGTTATATGCATGTCATTTCAACTCTTCTAGGTTATTTAAGTTTCGTTTGTTTGTTCCCTCTTTCTTCATTAGATAGTTTTGCTTTCACACACTGGCTCATATCATTATTACCTTTTATTGGAGTGCTAGGGTTAAACCTTTCTGGGTTTTGCTACTACTACATCCCTGGAGAAAAAGAGTAATTTTCTATCTGTAATCATTCCTTGGCTTCAACTACATTCATGTTTCCTCTAAGAACTAGAACTTCCATGAAAGGCAGTGTTCCCCTGTATCTTTTCACTAATGGGTTCTGACCAATCTTCCCTGAATATCTAACTCAGTTTTTAGCTTCCATGTTTTCTAACTCCAATTATTTTGATAAACTAAATTAATTTAATGAAATAATTTTAAAAATAATTTTTATCAAAATGTTTTAATTCCCCCTAGTTTTCTCTATTCTATTTTTATAAAATGTATAAGTTTATTTAAAGATAACCAGTTTCCATAAAAATTAATGGACCAGCATCAAGTTAATACCTTCCCATCTGAGATTGTTATACTCTTCTCTCTAATTATTGGTATATCTTACTCTTTTTTGAGTGCTTACATGTGCCATGCTTTGTGTAAGGTATTTTACAAATATTTTCTTTTTCTTTCTTCATGTCTGTGATGTAGATACCACTAACATTCACATTTGTAGATGAGTAAATTGAACTTCATGAGGTTAAAGTACCCAAAATCAAACAATTAGGAAGTGTTAGAATCTGTATTTGAATTCTGGCCTACAAACCTGATATATTTAATCTCTGTATTTTGCTTCTTATCTGTTTTCTTCTTCTTCCCTTCTCCTTCTCTTTCTTCTTCTTCTTCTTCTTCTTCTTCTTCTTCTTCTTCTTCTTCTT